>NW_027362097.1:945000-1305000 GCF_039654945.1 Dendrobates tinctorius
CATTAAGCATGAAAGTAACTGTCTCCTTAAGGAAACACTCCAGGAACCATGCCTGGATTTGCAGAGGACAGGTTGTTCTCAGTACAAAAACCCAACCGGGTTCTAAGATTCATCATTATATAATAGATAACACCCGGGCAAATATGACAAAATCAATCAACATTGATGGTTTAAACCTCCGCAGATGACCTCTGCTCTTCTATTGTCTTACAACCATCTGGGGTCTCCATATGGGGAAAATGGCGATCAAGCATTAATATTTTAGGTTTCTTTATATTTTTTATGGGAGTGGAGCTCCTTGGCCCCAATGCAAAAAAAATGTAACAGGGTCTCCACCTATCATATGCCATTTATAATACTGGTGTCTTCTTCTGCAGAAAAATCCAGAAACCAGAGAACCAGACGTCCTCCTTACGGTAACTTAATTAGTGCAGAAAAATCACAACGTTTCGGCCGCACAGAGCCTTTTTCAAGCCATAGAAAAAGAGAGCAGTATCACAAATAAAAAAATCGAAATGCCAGAATTGCCATTGTTGGTTGTCAAATCTGCATAAAAAAACCCCATCACATGTACCCCAAAGTGGTATGAATAAAAATATCAGATTACTTTAATCTATGTAAAAATAAAAATGCTACAGGTCTCAGAAAATAGAGACAAACTAAACATTTTTTTAACAATTTCAGACTTTTTATCCCCACTAAAAATTAATTAAAAAAACAGACAAGTTTGGTATCGCTGTAATTAAATCGATTTTGAGAATCATGTCTTTAGGTCATTTTTAACATACATCAAATGGAGTGAAACCAAAGTGCAAAAAAACAATGCCAGAATTGTGTTTTTTTTTCCCCTATTTCATCACATTTGGAATTTTCTTCCCAATTTCCAGGGCATTCTATAGTAAAATGGTGTCTATCAAAACAACAACTCATCCTGCAAAAACCAAGCCCTTATGTGGTTATTCTAATGGAAAAAATAAAAAGTTATGCTTTTTTAAAAGAAGGAAAGAAGTAAAAAAAAAAAAAAAAAGAAAAAATTAACTGCGTCAGGAAGGGGTTAAGCAGTAAAACAAGGGCAGGCTTCAGATGACACACAATGACTAGCCATTTTTTCAAATACCCATTTGTCTGCTTGAGCTATGATTCGGATTAAAAGCGGACATGTCTCTATTTCTTTTGTATGTTTTTCATATTCGGTTTGTAAAATACATGGATGCAACTATAATGGGCATGTGTTCTCTCTGTGAAACCTCCCGGATAGAACAGACATCTGAATGAGGTCTTATGTAGTGATTCTAATCCCTTTTGCTATCCAAATCCATGAAAATTTTTGTCATTCCTGAGGACCACTCCTTAAGTTCCTCTATTAAAGGGGACCTGGCATGTGAAAAAATGCTTACAACCTGCACATATGGGGTTAATCTGAAGGTCAATTGCATTCTGAAGCCGCCTGGCGCCCCACACTGAAAGTGTGGCTACCATGAGGAAATTAAGTTTAATATTCCCATCAGCCTCCGGCTTTCAGTCATAGAGGCGCTGCACCTTCAGTCACTGCTCAGTACATAGTGAGCAGCGCCTGTGACCAAACCCCAGCACTGACTGATAGCGGACTCAGCAGTGCATCTGTGCAGAGCCAGCTATTAGTCAGTGTAGGGGTGATTACAGCCACCACACACTATGGACTGAGCAGTGACAGAACCTGCATCGGCTGTGCCTCTATGACTGAAAGCCGGAGTCTACTGGTAGGATTAAAGCTCTTTTTCTCCCGGCAGTGGGGCTTTCAGTGCAGGCAGCGGACAGCATAATAATGCTATTAACCTTTAAATTCACAACATATTTGCAGGTTAATTGCGTTTATTTACATGACAGGTTCTCTTTAAAGGGGTCTAAGTGGAGGCAAAGCACTCTATGACGCTTTCTTGTAGGGCTGGTGCCAGCACCAGACACTTGCTATTTTTTTGTTAACTTTGCCTCCTAAAAATCTGGAATAAAATGAGATCAAAAAGTTATATGGACCTCAAAATGGTCCTGATAAAACTTACACATTGTACCTGATACAACTTTAATGACTGAAACATAAAAAAATTATAGATCTTGGAAAGCAAGGAGTACAAATTGAAAGCAAAGAGGGGTCGACTGGGACTGTGTCGCCCGAGGGTCCGCATGAACCTGAAGCTTATCCATCTCTATATTTTCACCCTGACGTGTTAACGTATAATTGTTGGTGTCATCGTACAGAAGCTATAGTATGTGTAATATTTTATGTTACCGGAAGCGATACACTTTGATTACCCTTCTACTTTTCTTTCGCATTTTGTGTATTTTTCACACATCCTTCGAATTGCCATGCTACAATAATAGAATAATAGTAACTCCTCGATAGATTACACTGCAGTGGTAACATAATTAGACCATGCTTGTTGTGCAAAACATCCATCTGTGTTATAGAAGGAGTGTAATTTTCCCAAACTAGGAGATCAGTTCCCTTTCCTTCCTATCATGAATGACATCTATTTCAGTGGGAGGCTTCTACTTGTCAATCAGGTTGTGTCTTTATTTTCAGAAAGTATGATGTGCCGACACTTTTAAAAAGGACGCAATGAATTGGCAACTAAAAATCAGTCGACTTGTCAACAAATAATCTGTTTCTTGTTTTGCTTCCTACACTTTTACCCCATTGTGACACCGAGGTGGGAATCTTTTATGCGACGGAATATTTAGTTTCAACCCAATGGTGCAATCATCCTAACAGTCTGCTAACCACAAAAACGCGGTAACTGCGCTAGTGGTGCCATTCTGTCATAAATCAACCCCATGGTGACTTCTTTCTATAGCTCACTGATGTCCCAGTTTTCGTGACTACTGTGTAATGTATATTTGTTGCTGCTTTTAATCAAGAAACGAAAATATGCATTCACACCGGACTGCCATGAAGAGAGACTACACGGTCTCCTAAAAGACCCAGAAGTGACATTTATGAACACATCAGACAGTGTAGGATTTAGAACATCTTTTTAGTTCTGTGTGAAAGGGGGCAAAAAAAAGAAATAATGCAATGTAATAATTTAATAAAAGTTGCAGAAGTGTAAGAGCATCTGGTGCCCGAAATTACAGGTGGCAGAAGGTAACAAGGGTGTTGTATATTCCATAGACCATGACCATAGCATTACTATGGGGCCATTCAAGATGGGTAGGGGTCAGTACTGGTTGGTATTCAGTACCCTCTAGTATTAAGCATTGGCCATTGGGTGGGTCATCAATCTCAGATTATTGTCTCGTAGTCCCAAAAACAATGAATGGAGCCAAGGCTGAGCATGTGTTGTGCACATCCACTCTATTCAAGACTGAGCTCTGCAAAGATAAATTCCAGGGTTCCAAAGCCAAGCTCTCTGGATGACGCATCCCAATGACTAGACCCCCCAATGATTAGAAAGTTATTCACTACCCTATGTATTGGGAAAAATGGATAACTTACTATCTTGGGAATAACCCTATAATTTATTTTAGAAAATTACACAGTGTTACCAAGATTTTGCCCTCCGACAATTTTGAGTGTTCCTGATAGATTTTTTCATGCTGATTTCAGAAATTACTTCATATTTTTTCCTATCACGTAAGGTTTTTGAGAAATGATGCGAAACATTATAATATTCTGTTATAATTCTAAAAACTCATATATTAACTTATTCTGAATCAGTATATTCTGAATTTTCCAATGAAATAACATAAATCACTGATCTACACATATGCAAGCACTTGCTATGCGAATTCCACGCAGGGGCAGTGAATTCTTCGGCTGATCATGTACGGAGCATACCACATCTACTGGGCAGGGGAGGAATCAAAAGACAATACTGACATACTTAGAGCATGACTGAAGGTATCACGACCCTCAATGCCATTCACTGTCCCAATGATATGGAGAGAGCAGAGAGATCATGTAACGAATTGCTACTTCTGCCTTAAAAATGTAACTGGATATTCAGCAAAGAACAAGAAATCAATAGAATATCCTAATCTTCCTTCAGCCATAAGACCAGTGCCACACGATGAAAGTCTTTGTGTTCCAAAGCCACCCAAAGTATGGACAATGGAGGACAACGAAGATGAACTAACAATGTTAGTGGAAAATGAAACTGCTGCAGACCCAGACTTTGAGTCTTCTACATCTAATCCACATCTGTTCAGTCAAGCTGATCTGAGTGACTTGGTCAGACATTTGAAACTGTCAGAGGCAGGAAGAATTATTGGGATCAAGGCTACAAGAACGGAATCTCTTATTACCAGGAACAAGAGTTTCTGTTTTTCGGAGTCGTCAAGAAGACCTTAATCAATTTTTCAACCATGTCGACAGTTTAACATTTTGCAACGACGTCTTGGGGTTGTTTGGTGCTCTTGGATTTGAACGACCCGAAGGAATGGCGACTGTTCATTGACTCGTCAGTTTTAAGTCTGAAGGCTGTTTTACTACACAATGGAAATATCTATTCTTCTATACCTATTGGACATGCCGTGCACATGAAAGAAACGTATGAGAATATGGAGTTACTGTTGACCCACATTAATAGAAATTATAACTGGAAAATATGTGGTGATCTAAATTTGTTGCACTTCTTCTTGGACTGCAGCTTGGATATACCAAGTATTGTTGTTTTATTTGTGAGTGGGACATTCGTGCACGAGAAATGCACTACTTCAGAAAGGAAAGGCCACTCTGCGAAAACCTGGTTGCTGGACAGAAGAATGTTAAACATAATCCTCTCGTTGATCCAGCAAAGATATTTCTCCCTTGCATATTAAACTTGGGCTTATGAACAATTTTGTCAAAGCAATGAACAAAGAATCGGAAGCCTTTTCTTACTTGCGACAGAAATTTCTAAGAATAAGTGATGCAAAGATTAAAGAAGGTATTTTTATTGGCCCACAGATCAGAGATATAATGAATGACAGTAGCTTTGATGATCTTTTGCAAGGTGCTGAACAAGTGGCATGGAGAGCCTTTAAAGATGTGACCTTCAACTTCCTTGGCAACAGCAGTGCACCGAACTTTGAACAACTTGTGGACAACATGCTCACAGCATATCATTGATGAAATGCAATATGTCACTAAAAATGCATTTTCTACATTCTCACTTGGACTTTTTTCCAGCCAATCTTGGTGCCTTTAGCAATTAACACTGTGAAAGACTTCACCAAGACATTGCGCTGATGGGGAAAAGGTACCAGGGAAAGTAGAGTACGTCAATGCTGGCTGACTATTGCTGGAATCTTATTCAAGAAGCATCTGACACGGATTATAGACGTAAGCCACCTACAAAACACTTTTGTACAATTGCTTTTGCTACTGACATCGATGCACATGTATGTAGTGTCTTTGACGTAATAATGTAGACTATAAACTGTTGTTTCTTAAAAACCTTACGTGATACAGACTTTTGGAGCACATATTCATGTTCAGCATGTCAAAATCTATAAGATACAATAACATTTTTTCAGGGGACAAGAACTTCCCTGAAATTTGTTGCGCCGTGTAATCAGTCTTTCTGGCAACTGTACACCTTGTCAACCATGTTCAGAGAAAAGGTGGGGCGACCATTATGTCATTTCTCTCCTGTGAGGCTTAGTTTTATCAAACTGATTGTTTTTGGAGTAGGGGCTAGAAGTAAATTACCATATGCAAAATGGGATAACATGTCAACTTCAGGCAGATCCATGCCCAGAACCCGACCCAGCTTCTACTCCCTCCACAGGCCTTCACAGGTTGACTCTATGGCACTGGTGGACACAGACAGAAGAGGGTCCCTGTGCAACCCCTTTGCAGTCCAATAGATCATCATAATTATTTTTGTGCGTCCCTCATATTATTTTTGGGTGTCCCAGAAGTTGCCTCCCCTCCACTGATCATAACAGATCCTAGCGATATACCAGCATTGTCCAAAAATGCTTTTCTTACCAATCTGTATCCCATTCTATCATCTCTATAACATTTAGAATGGATGGAAAATATATTCTGCCCAAAGAAAGAAATTTATCAAGATAAATGGACTAGAAGAATAATTTCTTGACTGCAACCACCATGAAAGATTTGTGATACAGAGGGTCCTTCACACCTCTAAGGGAATGTGAACATGACGCCTTTTAGATGGCAACGAACCAGCATTGTGTTTGAAGCAGAAGGTATTTTAGGAAAACGTTGGCAGTGTTTTTCCTTAAACGTCTTTTCTGATGTCTTTTTTTAATATCTTTTGTGCCATCTTTACCGCTAGCTTTTTTTTAAAAAATTTATAACATATCCTCAGCTTCCAAGCAAAAGCCACCAGAAGAAAAGATGGTCACTTCTTTTAGCTACTTCATGGCTTTTGAAGCCTTAAGTGGTTAAAAAAAGTGACAAAAGATGGATTTGGTGGGTGTTTATCTGCACTTTTTTCAGGCAGACATTGTGTGCACATACTCTAAGGCTCCAGGGCAGGGGTGCACAACATTTTTTGGTACAAGGGCCGCTAAGTAATCTTGACCCCAACCCAAGGGACGCAAAAAAATTAAAGTGGTATTTACATCAATGCTCCACCAGAATCGGTTTTGAGTATTTAAGGAGGATTTGGAGAGATTCTGCTCAGTTTTTTCTCCAAAAAATAAGTGTGAACATACGCTAACTTACACTAAGTTTTTAGTGCAAACACTGATCACCATCTGGCCAAACCCTTCTCATAATCACAAATCTCTATGTTTTGAGGATTTTTAAGTTTTATCATAGCCATGTTACAAGTTTTGGATTGCTACATGTGTACAAGATGGGAACCACCATCAGCACATGAATGCAGCAACAGAACCACCATTAGTACATGAATAAATCACCAAGCTTAGTACAGCGATCAATTACAATGTCAGGTTTGTCCGATGTACAATTGTATTGCATGAACCTACAACTCCCAGTGTGTCTTTAACAATGGTCAGGCGATACTGGAAGTTGTTAACAACCAACATCAGACTGTTGACCATACAGGAACCACAGAACTGATGAAACAGAGTCAATATCACTAATAAACAATTACAGCTACATCCAGGTACCTTATATTTGACATCTTCTCTGATTGGAGTCATTCCCATCACTTTTTGCCTCCATGTAGCACAGATGCCACGATAAGATTTCATGCCCAGAGCTCTTCTCCACCGACTTCCCTCTTCTTCATCTTCAGCAGTGATTCCTGACACAGTGCCCTTAAAAATGTAAGTATCATTATGCTGCCCCATAGATAAAGATATCTCCAATGTTGCATGCCTGAATAAATAATTTGCCTGTACTTCCTGCATAAAATATCCCACTACACTGCTCTTCTCCAAAATATCCCCCCACACTGCCCTTCTCCAAAATATTCCCCCTCAATGCCTCTCTGAAAAATGTCCTCTATGCCCTGCTCGTATGCAAAATGTCTCCCCCGCACATTGCCCCTCTCCAAAATATCCCCCAACCGTTCCCCTCTGCAAAATATCCTCCCAGCAATGCCTCTCTGCAATATATCCCCCACACTGCGCCTTTCCAAAACATCCCCCCCACACTGCCCCTCTCCAAAATATCCCCCGCATGCTACCCCTCTGCAAATTATTCCCCTGTCCATATTGCCTGTCTGCACATTATCCCCCCTCCACATTGCCCCTCTGTAAAATATCCCCCACATATACACATTGCGTCTCTGTAAAATGTAGCGCAGTGGCAGGGACATCGGCTTACTCACCACCCTGGCCCCACAGTGTGGTCCCCCGGCGTGCTACTACTTCTTTCTCCCCTGATCTTAAAGAGGCAGTGCACATATAGTAAATGCCCTCAGCTTGTTACTGAGAGGCATTTAGTATAATTGTGTACACATGCAAGATGGCTCACAGCCGATTACTGGGAGTCATCCTGTATAAAAGACTCCCTCATCTGAGTTGAGTCATTAGGTAGTTAGTTTTCTACTAGTGGAGTTGTGAGGTCCCCTGGTCCTGGTACGGCCAGTGCCTGAACACTGTCCCCTGGTGTTCGTGCGGCCAGTCCTGAATACGAAGTCCTCTGGTCCCATGCGGCCAGTGTCCTGTTCCTGAAGTCCCCTGGTCCATGTGCCACCAGTCCCTGACCTAGTATCCTAGACCGGTGTGTCTGAACATAGTCCTTGTTCGTGTCAGTGAACTTGACCCCTGGGGTCAGCAGATCTGCCCTGGAGCAGTACCTGGCGGCTGAACCCCTGTCTGTCTCCACCATCAGGAGCTCCAGTGAACACCAGGTAGCCGTTTAGCTACACCCCTTCCTAGGCAGGCCCGGCCCTGTGGCACAGTGGGTCCACAAATCCACTTGCACTATCGTTGGGCATAACATAAAATATACCTAGCACACTGCCTCGCTCAATAAAGTAACCCCCACCACCACCTCTCGTAAAACTATGCCCCTTTTCAAAATTGTCACCCTGATTATGTGCCCTCACAGAAACATTAAACTCCTTCCCACCTCATCCACAATCATAAGGCATTCAATTTTAGGCTCCTTGATGGAGCGCTTGATGGAGCTCTCTTCTATGAAGCACTTCAATGCCGGCCGCAGTGTAAAGACGTCAGCAGCATGATGATGTCAGCAATGTGCTGACCTCATCACGCTGCTGCACGTTGGACCTGAGACTGATGAGCGCTGCGCTGCTCCTCTCTCGGCACCTTAGTGTTTAAAAGACGCAAATACTTTTGAAAATAAGCAGAAGGAGCTGTCGCATCCCGGACAGTTCTGATGGTTGCACAACATCCTTCAGCGGGCCTTATGTTGTATAGGCCTGCTCTAGGGCCTAGATGCCAATTCTACCAGTGCACCTCTTATACCGACACTGCTGTATACGGCCCAAGCTCAAGAATCAAGTAGATCATGGAGTGCTATCATTGCATTCTCTTAGACAAGGATCACTTGACAGTATTTTCTTTCATCTGACAGAATCGGATCGATTATGTTCATCAGATTCTGATCAGAGCTTGAGGAACATCATCATTATGTGATCCAAATTTTATAAGTCGAGGAGAAAATGAAAAAAAAACCTCTCTTCTCCATTCTGTCAGTCCAAAAAAATCAGATGTCTACTGAGTGCAGTCTGATATTTTCTATGGACTCATTAACTTGCATGGCTGGGAGCAATCGGATCAGATCAAACTCTAGCATGATGTGATTTTTTTCCTCAGACTGGCTCGGTCCAAGGAAAAAATTGGACAACTGTACTGTCCCATAGAATAACATTGTTGGGAGTGGGATCAGATGTTTTGTTGCAACGCACAGATAAAAAATACAGTAGTCTGTATGAGCCCCTACTGCAATAACTAAGAAAACATAAGTTTCTTTTTGTAATATCTGCTGCCAACATAATCTATTTCACTATTGTGGAAAGGAGACAAAGCCATGGCATATGGCGGCTGTCTGTTTAGTCACTTACCAGAAAGGAAAGAGCTGAAACCTTGCGGCCACTACACTGCCTGCAGGTTATGAAATACCGAATCTCATTATCAGTCTGATGTGTTATGCCTGTATCTGTTAGCACTGGGTCTCAGCTGCCATCTTCTCGTCCCCAGAACATTCTCCGAGTCTAACGACCACAGCTAAGATAACAACGGTAGCACATGTCCCAGAGATCGGGGTGAACTCCAGCAAGTCCATTAGATTTGATAAAATTAATTCCACCTAAACTGTTAGCATCATACTCCCAGTAATTACCGCCAGAAGCATTTTAAAAAAAAAGGAATTTAAAAAAAGATGGAAACAACCCCTCATCCATTGCCGGCCACTCCATGTGATGTTGCTGTTTGCTGCAGAGCAACAATCTTTGCTTGCAAAAAAAAGATGGGGAACCATTGGATGCATAAATTTGTGAAGCAGCCAAAATTGCGCAAATGGCATCAAATTTGAATTTGGAACATAGAATTGAAAATAAAAATTGATGTCAAATGGAGCCATAGTATAGTGTGGCGCCCCTGAGGCTCAGTCGCCACAGAGGTACTGCACCTTCTCCTAAGGTGTAGTGCCCCACCACCTAGGTAAGTTGGGAGCTCCTTTCCACGCTCCAACATCCGCATCCCACTCAACAGGGTAGTTCTGCAAATCCACAGTGAGGTGTCTCTCTCCTCCTAGACATTAGGAGTTCCTTGGTGGTTCCCTGCATGGAACACTGGATGTGCTGGGAGGTGGGTGGAGTTGAGATCCATATAAAAGGTTGGGAAGGTTTAGAATTACAGATCAGTCTGACATCAGTCTGAGAGGAGTCTGAGGTCAGTCTGACGGGAGGTCAGGCGAGAGAAGGACAGTCAGTCAGGAGAGTCTGAGGACGGGTCAGAGAGAAGAAGGAGTGCTGCAGCTGCCTCAGTGATCTGAGCCAGCTGGCACGGGAAAGGAACAAGAGAGAGAAAGATGTAGAACTGCAACCTAAGCTTCCATAGGAAAGAGAGACAAGTATGGAATGAAGTAGTGGGAGAACAGAGAGGAGTTGTGGGTTGGAAGAGGAACCCTGCCTATAGGTTCTCAGTGCAAGGCCGGGGCCCGGTCCCCGAGGTTGTATGGACGCTTATGGCTCTGCAGCAGACACCGGTGGAGTAGTTGGCTGTAAATGCACTACTCCCATCTAAGACTTAGGGCACAACAGCAACTGAGGCTACAGCTGTCTGCCATACGAGTAGAGTTGTTAGGAACATCTGACAGGAGGAACTCCAGAGTACCACGGTACTGGAGAGCTTCACACTAAAAGGCGCATTGGCGGAGTCGTTCAGGAAAGGTACATGATGGTGGAGTGTTGGAGTGTTGGAGAGGAGAACCCTGACTTGCCTGGGAGGTAGATTGAGTCTCTGCCCTGGAGGACACGGCATGGAGGCAGGCACCAGTGTGTACCACGGACTGTGAGTAAAGCTTTGGAACTGCAAGCCCTGGTGTCTTCCATTCATTTGTGCGCCAACACCGTCAGCACCGCTACACCTGGGTACCAATCCCCTCACCGCTTGTGCCTTTCCTCTAATCTTACATCCACACTGCCCTGGGACTACAGCTCCACCTGTGGGGAGCTACACCATCTTTGCTGCACCATCTCATCAGTCCCAGTGGATCTGCATGCAGCGTTGGCTTAACATCTTACTTGCCAAACACCACAGGAGGCGTCACAAACTATTCCATTTCATTAACTATATTCCACCATTACTTGGGCGCCCAGGGCCACGGACCGGGTCACCGCCGCTGTGACACATTCCCCTGACACCGGCCCGGTACCAAGTACCCCACATCCCTGGGAGGGCGACCCAATAGCATTCGATTTTTATGGCTACATTGCAATTCTGTTACATAGAAAAATGTCAATGGACTTGTAAATGATTAATAGTTGCTACTGTAAAAAAAATGGATTGTATATGGATGACAAGTGAGAAAAAAATCTTCCCACTTTTCAGGATGAAAATCATTTTTAATTGTATTGTGTGAACCTAGCCTTGTAGTCTTGATTGGATAAACAACTTGCAATGGCTAATGCAACTTTATTAGGATCTGTGCAGTTACCATTTTTTTACTATGTCTGGCATATGTGCTAGGAAAGCCCAACTGTCACGATTCTGTTATCGGGTGACCCGGGACGAGAGGCTCCTGCCCTGTGCCTAACACTAGGGGGTGCCCTAGCTCGCCCTGTGAGACAAGTGAGAGAAGCTGTATGCGTGTTTGAACGCACACCGACGCGCGTTTCGGAAAGCTCCTTCGTCAGGGGGATGGGACGCCATGTCTCAGATCAGCAGGTATTTAGCCTATTATTGTATCTTGTGGCTTTATTTATCAGCCCATGTTCCCTCAGCAGCGCACATTTTACCATTGTGACTTATGTTTGCACGTGTATTTTTTAGTGCATTTTTTCTTAGCGGTGCACACTATTATGTTAATTCCTTGCACTTAATATATTTTGTAATTTTTTTCATTGATACGCATTTTGTGCATCCTTAATACTACTATTGTGTTTATTAGCACATCCTTTTGCAATTTTTGCACAATTTGCACATTTATTTGTTTCCAATTCATTTACACCATTTATTTTTATTATCACAACGTTTTATTCGTTGTGGTAACATTCTGCACTATTTTTGCACTTTATATTAGTTTTTGCTGCTACAAAATTGATCTTTAACATGGGCTTAATTTATCTGCGACCTGTATACGTGGTATAGAAGTGATTATTATCTGAGTACATATTGTCTGGATTTATCCTATATATTGGTATATTTACTCAGTATATTACAGCGGTTTATTGCCTCTAGCACTAATTTTTAATTATAATTGTATGTTGTTTGGCCAAATATAATTTAAAGGTACATGTTGGCGGAGTGTTGGAGAGGAGAAGCCTGACTTGCCCGGGAGGTTGATTGAGTCTCTGCCCCGGAGGACACGGCACGGAGGCAGGCACCAGTGTGTACCACGAACTGTGAGTAAAGCTTTGGAACTACAAGCCCTGGTGTCTTCCATTCAATTGTGCGCCAACACCGCCAGCACTGCTACGTCTGGGTACCAACATTCCTCACACCGCCTGTGCCTATACACTGCCCTGGGGTTACAGCTTCACCTGTGGGGAGCTACACCATCTATGCTGCAACACATCATCAGCCCCAGAGGATCTGCATGCAGCGCTGGCTTAACATCTTACTTGCCAAACACCACAGGTGGCGTCACGAACTATCACATAAACTATACTGCAAACCACCATTGATTTGGGCGCCCAGGGCCACGGACCAGGTCACCGCTGCTGTGACACATCCCACTGACACCGGCCCGTTACTGAGTACACCACAGCCCTGGGACGGGGGCGACCCACATTCATCACATGCATAAGAAGACACTTATTTATAGGGTCCAGGAGCTTCACATTATCATTCCGATCAAGAGGTTTGGACACCTGGAAAAAGGATGAAACCACCCAGACACCCAATGGGTTGGCAAGTCTTGATTTCGAAAATGTAGGCCGGCTGTAGATCAGCATATGACAAATCGTCTGAGATTCATCCTGAAAACCCAGACGATTTTCAACCCATTTTCATCCATGTGTCCGTTTTTTTACATTTGTGTGACGTACGTGTGCTCAGGGTCGGACTGGTGTGCCAAGGGCCCACCAGGAACCAACTCCTGGGTCCTACTTTTCAACTACATGCAAATGTGACATAATTCTCAATGACAAATTTATATAACAATGAACTGGGCAGATTGGTAAATGAATAAGATGCAGCCTGTATGAAGTGATTCAAGTGTATTTTGCCAAGTGCTGCTAATATAAGAGGGTGGTGGCCCACCGGAGGATTCTCTGACTCTCCTGTGGGCCAGTCCAAGCCTGCTTGGGCGATCTGTGTTCACCCATCTACATTAAAAAAATGTACATGCTCAAATACAGTTTCTTACATTTATAACAGAAATATATCAGTAAAAATTGGATGCTACTGGGATATTCTGTGTGGTGTCTGATTTATTTTACGCACCCATAGACTTGAATGGGTAAGTTTCATCCAATTTTTGCAATAAAGTAGTGCTGCGATTTTTTTTTTCTTAGAGAGAGTCCGAGAAATAAATCGTTCATGTGAACAGTCCTATAGGATAACCATGTGCTGCCAATGTGCTAGCTGATCAAAAATCAGAAACCACATGTCCGTTTTATACGCTCGTCACCATGAACTTTTAGGATTGGAAAAACCATCAGAAAACAGCCCCGGTGAATGCACAGGATATAGACTAAACTAAGACCATGAGATACCGTCTCGCTGTACACGCACCAGATGCACCAGGCGGACTTGTTGGATAGTTTTTGTACAGATTATCCAATTTAACAATCTGCAGAGTATCATGGTACCAGCACTGGATGTGAGATTTTAAGAAATCTCATGTACAAACTACAAAGATTTTCTTTCCATGAGGAATCCGACCTGCGATGCAAATTTTTCAACGCACATCATGTCAATTCTTTTTGCAGATTTTCATTGCAGATCTCACTGTACAGGGGTGAAATTCATAGAAAAAATAATCTAAGAATCTGTATATGCTTATTTGCCTCGAAATGGCAGCAAAATCAAGTGCAGAATTCACTGCGGAAATATCCATCCTATGTGCAAGTACACGTAATGCAACCTCAGCTATGAGAAGAAGCGGATCTTGTAGAAGTTTTCAGCCTCTATAAGCAAACAAGAATATTCCCATTATATGGCAGCAAAAGGAGATCTTGAATGGGAATATCCAAAGGGAATTGATATCCAAACTATAAAAAGTTGCAAAACTTTTCATTATAATGATACACTCACATGATGGAGTCAATTTGTGATCTATTGCCAAAATTAATGAAAAAATTAGAGAAAATTTATATTTTTTTTTTATGTTTGTTTTTACAAAATTGTGGTAAAACATTGTGATTTGAATTCACTGCGGGAATATAGAGTAAAATATTTTGAGGAGCAATGCCAAAAACGTTAACAGGAAAATACTTTTTAGCACTAGATGGCGCACTATACCTCTGTATTACCTCCGATTTCTGCAGGTGTCTACAGTACTTGTGACTATTAGATTTTAGATAGGAGAAATATCCATTTAACATATGACTGAGAAGCCGAAATAAATTAAAATTCTAAAGTACTTCTTGACTATCATCTACATGATCTGTGGACCTCACTAATAAGATACTGTACATCGACGTATCGCCATTTCTTCAAATAATCTTCAGAAGTGAAGTTACGTAGGTGACAGTGAGGATGATAAATGTATGTACTGGACATGGACCTATTCTATTACTGTTTTCATATAGAAAAAAAAGTCCTTTTCTAAACCAAATTTAGGTTTAAAGGGAATCTGTCTCCCCATTTTTGGACTATCAGCTGCTGGCACCGCCATCAGGGGCTTATCTAAAGCATTGTGTAATGCTGTAGATAAGCCCCCGATGTAACCTGAAAGAGATGAAAAATGAGTTATATTATACTCACCCGGGGGGCGGTTCGGTCTTGGTCCGATGGATGTCGCGGTCCGGCGCCTCCCATCTTCTAACAGTGAAGTCCTCTTCTTTGCTTCCCGTCATGGCAGAGTGCAGAGCAGAGTCCTGCAGTGTGCAGGCGCCAGACTTCTCCCTGCGCACTGCAGTACTCTGCTCTGCCCTCAACAGGACAAAACAGTGCGCCTGCATAGGAGTCACGACGGTAAGCAAAGAAGAGGACATCACCGTTAGAAGATGGGAGGCACCGGACCGGACCGCGACACCCATCAGACCAAAACTGGACCCAGACCGCCATTGGGTGAGTATAATCTAACTAATTTTTCTTCTCTTTCAGGTTACATCGGGGGCATATCTACAGCATTACAGAATGCTGTAGATAAACCTCTGATGGCACTGCCGGCAGCTGATACTCGAGAAAATATGTGACAGATTCCCTTTAAAAACATATTGTTTTGTGCAAAAATTAATTAAAAGTTGTATATTTTTGCAAGCATTTTGCAATTTCACCTATTTAGGAAGCTGATACCACCCCTGTAAAATGCAGTTTTCAGCATGCTCCAAGTCACTATGTAACAAAGAAAACAGAACAGTAACAGAAATAAGGCCGAGACTAAATGCAATGAATTCCAATGGAACACAGAGATAATTAATAAAAGGTATTGAGTAAGATATATGATTATTAATAATTAGCCACGCCGCATCTGTAGGTGTAATATATCAGGATCCCTTATATACAATGACTCTGCTTGGACAGATATGGTAGCCACCAAGTTCAGAATATGTTCCTGCTGCCATCCATTTACCACCACATTAAGATTTCTGGATTGCGACATGATGTTGCATTTTGAGCCAAATTAATTATGTCATGTCTCATCTCTTCTTAGCTATCTGATACAGGAGTCTGATGGAAGTATGTCTTGACATCCATGATAATCCCATAGGTGCACATAATAATTAAAAAATTATTGCACAGTATAATTATTTTGTATGATGCCTATGTATAGGATGTTTACAGAGTGAAAAAAGTTATGCCAACACATACCAGCCCATAATATGGCAAAAAGACTCAGTTTAGGCATTACTCTGAACTGTGGCTCAATGAATATGTTTCTCTTATGTGTCACTAGTATTCATAGCTGGAATATAGTCTAAGGTCTGAAATGTATCATGTATGATGACAATATATTAAAGTGGCTTTCTGTGGAATAATATGTTAAAAAAAGACATGTTTCTTGCCGGAAATTTGTATAATTTTTTTAACAAGTGTAAATGCCGCTGTTCTCCAAAATCTGGTGCTGTTTTTCTTTTGTTCCTGCCCCTCTCCGTTCCTGGGATATTGTTTTGCCTAGTATTCAAAGGGGTCTGATACGGCTTTAAAGAAGGCGATTAATTTTATTATAATAATTAAATTATTACAGAAAATAGGAAATAGTGTGAAATTGCATACACTTTTGCATAATATAAATCACAAAGGTAAAGTACTTACATTGCACACTACACAGGAAAAACTTCACCAGGAGTAGCACATCATCTGTCCGGAAACATTAGCTGTGAGAAGCAGAACAGCGAAGACAGAAAAATTCCTGGGATCCACACTGTGGCATCATAGGTGTCCCCTTTTTAGTCCACAGGTTACCAGGGCTTCTGTCTTAGCTGAAGTCTTCCCAAACTTATATCTTGTTTAGAAACAAATGCTTGGGTATTACAAGTATTACACAAGCCCTAACAAGTTCTATGTGGCCAATATAGTATCCCTCTGGCAGAGTGGCCAACTCTTCAGACACCAATCAATATCGGACAAATACATCACCGGATAAAATATGCCAAAGGCTCTCCTGGTACCAAATGTTTTACCATACTATAAACACGACATTTCTCACTAAACATGGATAACGAAACTATGCAGTAACTGGGTGATACTATAAACATACACTTTCCTACTAAAGATTGGTAAAAGAGCTATGCAATCCTGGTGTTGGGGAAAATTACAGAAAATACAAGGCTAATATAAGCTGAACTGTTACTGTCTAATATCTTAAAGGTTCCTGAAAGACACGCTATCAATATGGATTCCTGATGGCCATTAACATCTTAGCACTCCCTGTAGGTAGATAAAGTCAGTTCAGTCAAGTAGGCGTGAACCTCAAGAATGCTCCTATAGAGAAGAGTTGATGGCCACTCCCACATGTTCAAAAATACTAGGTTTAGATTCAGGAAAGAGGAGACTATATCTCAGGAATGTAGAGGAGCAGGAACAAGAGAAAAACAGTGCCGCATTCAGGGGAACAGCGGCATTTACACCAGGTAAAAAAAAATACATATTTATTGTAGGTGACACCTAGCACTCACTCTCACCAACTTCTACATCTCCGATTCAACCACTCATGCAGTCCTACATTTCTTTACTTCTAGTCTCTTCTCTACACACTATAAAGGGTCATATGATCCAACAGTGGTAGACCCTGCCTTTCCGATGTATCAGTACAAGATCAAAATGTAGGACTAGTGTGGACCGATAAACGCTGGTCTGGGATCTGCTGGTGATCAATTAAAGTGATTATTACATTTTTTATCTTCTGCAAAACCCCTTTAACTATGTGGACTGCAATTTATATTAGTTACGACATTTTCTAGCTCAGGCATAGTGTGACTCTGTGCAGGTCAATAGTTAGGCTATGTGCACACGCTGTGGATTGGTTTGCGGATTTGTATCTGCGGAACCGCAAGTAACACTGCAGGTAAAATGACCTGTGGATTGGCCTGCTGTTAAAAATCTGCAGCATGTGCACAGCAGATTGTAAATCACATAGACTTACATGCTACTGTACACTGTCTGCAAAACTGCTGCAGATCCGCAGCGGCCAAAACCGCAGCTGACCAGCAGCAAAAACCGCAGTGTGTGCACATAGCCTTATATTTCTTTTTTGCTTCAAGAGCATGGCCAATATTGTCCTTCACTATTGAATAAATGCAACCAAAAATGGCATTGTGTTTGATACGGAGCCGGCCTTGATATTAATTTCAGCACAAAGTCACTTTTCATCCAATCCTGCGAAAAATGTGCAGTTGTCTTCTCTAACACATTAGGGTCAAGCATTCAAGCATCCGGATGAAGAGGATAGTAAATTTATTTGTCAAGCATGGTCAAGTCTTCAGAGCGATGTCCCTGGGTAATTGTCAGTGGGGCATCTGCTTCTTTTCACATAAGTAAAACATTGCAGATTATGTAGAAAAACATTGTGAAACCTTGTTAAAAAGAAACACATCGCCCCGTGTCCACACTTCTGGAGAATGTGTCAGCAAAAATATCTATGGCAGGTTCAGTGACAATTTATAAAACACATTTCTTAAAACCTGGTCGCACTGGAAAAATTCTAGCGGAAATAATTTCAAAGCTTATTATTCAGCGGAATCCGGGATTTTTCCTTCCCAGTTTATCGTGGGCATACTTTACATTAGGTTCATCTTTTTATGTGCCCAAAGACATTAGAAAAAGCTCATCCAACCTTGCTGATTAGGGCTCCTGCACATGACTGCATTTTTGGTCTGTGTGTGATCTGATAAAACATTGGATCGCACCCGGATCAAATTTATTCTATGGGACCGTGCACATGTCCTATTTTTATTCCTCTGGCAGAGTCTGTGGAAAAAAAGCAAAGCATGCGCAAATTATATCCGATATTTGGATCGCAATCAGTCATGCAAGTCAATGAATCTGTGGAAAAAAATTACATCTGAGTGCAGTCCAATATTTATGGACTGACAGAATGGAGAAAATGTAGACTTTTTTTCCATCTTCTCCTCATCTGAGAAAATCAGATCACACTCTGATAAAACTCTGATCAGAGTGTGTTTAGCATAATTGACCCGATTCTCTCAAATGAAAGACTACATGGTCATGTGGCCCTAGTCTTATAGCGGGATCGGCCAACAATGTAATGGATATGGAAGTCCTCCTCTCCCTTAAAGAGAACCTTTCAGCTGATTCATGCTGCCCAAACTTTGGGCATTATTGCAGGCTGGGAATAGATCCAGGGAGATGGACAACCCATGACCCAGTAGTGTCACTAAATATCACTGTCTTTAATAACAATGGTCTTCTCATATGAGAAAAAGAGACTATTAAGCTCTCTTATGCTCCATGGTTCAAGTATGACTGAAATCCCAGTACCTGCCTGCAGTTATGCCCCCCACAGGGAACCTTGAGAGATATTGGATTAGTCTGGTGCCATCCCCAGCCAGCTTTCCCCCTCTATGTGTTACTTGATTAACAGTTTTTTTCCATCTGTATATGTGGGGAGGAGGACTCCCAGACAGTGACCGGACCGGTACCCAGGGGACCGCCATCAGGGTTCCTGAGGGAACAATACTGGGAGAACAGTAAAGGGAGAGGCATGACCGAAGTTGTCAGAGAAACAGGGGGCGGGGCGAGGATAAAAGGAGCAGGGGGCACGCTGAGTTGGCAGTTGGGAGCGAGTGTGACAGGAGGCAGGAAGCCAGGTGACTGGAGGGGACACCGACAGGAGCCTGTAAGGAGGAGACTGCGCACTCACCGACAAGTGAGACGTGAGAGACTTGTACTGGAGGCCGCTTCCCGCCCACTTTCTCAGAGAACCACGCCCGCCGTTCCCCGCTCTGGTAGAAGTGATCCTGTACCTCAGGTCGGAGCTGTGACGACATATAAAATGGCCACAGAGGCCTGGACACTTCCCCCTGGCCTTCTCCCACCATAGCGACCCCGTCATCACCGGCCTCAGGGGACGCTGCTTTGCCTTAGGCGACGTTAGAGGCGCATGTCCCGGTTAGGGAGGGGCCCTTAGCGGAGGACAGCCACCGGCCATTTGGGGGAACTGCGTCATTACCGCGCCCCACCAGCATCGTTTCTTCAGGGCCTGTTGCGCCCCACCGGCATCGTTTCTTCGAGGCCTGTTGCGCCCCACCGGCATCACTTCTTCAGGGCCTGTTGCACCCCACCGGCATCGTTTCTTCAGGACCTGTTGCGCCCCACCGGCATCACTTCTTCAGGGCCTGTTGCGCCTCACCGGTATCGTTTCTTCAGGGCCTGTTGTGCCCCACCGGCATCGTTTCTTCAGGGCCTGTAGCGCCCCACCGGCATCGTTTCCTCAGGGCCTGTTACGCCCCACCGTCATCGCTTTCTTCAGGGCCTGTCAAGCCTAAACCTTCCCGGAATATCGAGGCGTCAAGGCCGCCGCATCAACGTACTCAAGCGGCCGCATCTGCGATCTCGAGTGACGCATGGAAGGATAAGTGGACTGTAGGAATAGGTACCATAGTTTGGCCATATTCCGGCCTTCGACACCTGGACTAGCCAGGTTACTTCCAGTTACTGAGAAAAGTATTGTTTATTTTATTGAGTCCCTGTGAGGACAGAGTTGTGTTACCCCTTTTTGCCTGTTCAGCATAGCCCTAGTGGCTCCAGTTTATAAAAGTTTAATCTACAAGTCTTACCCTGTCTCGTGTCTCGTCACTGCATCCTGAGGACCTGCTCGACCCTACATATACATAGGGAGAGACCTGTCATTCACCTGGAAAGGCGCTGGTAAAATCCGTCCAAGAATGGCGCCAGACTAGTCTCGTTTCTGCCTATGGTTCCTAGCTGACTTTTCCAGCACCACTCCAAGTATTTGACAGTTCTATTCCTTTGTACAAAAAGCTGTGTTTCAGAGAAAAACTTGTTTGGCTGCAATCGTGCAGCCATTCTCTGATTCATGCTGCCCGTGGTTCATCTGTTCCTCTTAAATTCTGGGCTTGTTGGATTGCTATTGGCCACATGGAGACATGCAAAGGCAGATGCACTATATCAATTGGGCAAGAATTTTGTTCCTTAATGCCAAACCTCATATTTATTAACAGGTTTAGACACTTTTTGTACCAAGCTTAAAAAGGGGATGTATCTTAACAGAAATGGGTGTGGCGTAGCAGGTAAGGGGGCAAATTTTAATATGCACCAATATGTGCAAAATCTGTCCTTAATGTAAGCCAACAAGACATATTGTGAATGATTTGCAGGACCTAGTCCAACAGACACATCGGTCACCTGATGCCATGGTATGGGAGCCCTACAGACCACCTTTGACCTGAAGGCATCTTCGGCTCGTCTTCTGATTAGCTGGCCTGGCACAATGTAATTATTGCGGCCTGATGCATATCTGATGTTGCACCAGGCTGGCTAATGAAATGAAGAATTGCTGATTCTTGTAAGAGGCGGTTCTCAGGGCATCCCACCCACATAGTATCAACAGACTAAAGATGTCGCTGCTGACTTTGGTCCTGTAATCGATTCTCACCATCTCTAAAGCTGAGCAAAATATGATAGAAATTTAGACAAAATTGGCAAATTTATCCTCTAGTATAAACCACCGAGATAAATTTGGTGAATTTTCAGACTCGTAAAACCTACAAACACATGACTGAGCTGAGGTAAAAATGGCCAGCTCCCATATTCCTGTAGTGTAGAAGAAGTGTTAAGCAGAAGGACCGGGCTGGGGGTGCGTTTCTTGCGCCGGTCCAGAACTGTCGGGGCTGACTCCTCTGTTGTCCGGGGAAAAGCTTAAACAACTGGACCTACCTTTGCACTCAGTAGCGGGGGGGGTGTGGTTAGCTCAGGGAGAGCGGAGCGTGCGCAAAAGCAATCAGACTTGGCGGGAACAGACAGCACGCAGCAGGGAGATGTGAGTGCTCTGTCCCTGCAGCACTGGAGCTCGCAGGATCGCACCCGAGAATTCCCTTGGCCACCCGCAGAGACTGTGGACAGAGACTTGGAGTACCTCTGCTGGCTCTCCCAAACTAGGGTGCTGAACACCCTGGGCCTGCTTGTGCTGCGCTTGTACCGCTTCAGAGTGACCGGGTACATGACCGTGAACTGTGCTCTGACTCCCCAGTCCATATCTGCCGAGCTACAGTGGGCTTGAACTGTGTTGCGGCCAGCACTTTTTCCATGACCACAATCCCCGGATTAAGAACCCTGCATAGGGTATCAGAGATGAACTGTCGCCGTCAGGACTCCACCGGAACAAGCCCTCGTTGACTGCCATCGGCGGCACCACTCCACATCGTTGGATCCATCACCTGCAAGTCGACTGATCGGTTAAGTCATTCTTTAAGAACTTGTTTCCACCTGATCACCGTTGTTGCTTCATTCTCCTTATTTCCCTGTAGTTTTACCCCATTGCTGTAATAACCCTGCAAAACTGCTTAACTCCCTGCGTGGAGTATATCCCTGTACAAGAAAATACATTAACCCTTGATCTGTCTCCCATCTGTCACTGCATCCCGCAAACTGCTTACATAGGTTCTGGATTTTCAGACTGTCTGATTGAAATTTACACTGGCTGTATATTATACAGGTTAAGTAAATCTGGCATATTGTGTTCATGAAGGGTGAAACAGTGTCCAGAGTGACATATTTTGCCCACAAAGAGCCCTTACAGTGCAAACCTAAAGCCTACACTTTTCCAAGAAAGTGGTGCCCATTTTATGCTCTTATATGAAGGAGAACGTGGGCTGCTCCTTGAAATTGTCATTATGTTACAAGGTGTTCCCCACCCATTGACCATACCAAACAATGCTCAGAAGCAACCTGGATGGACAGTGACTGTGTAAGGGTCGGCCAGGACCATAGTCATGGCCGAGGACTCCGGGGCAACGGTGTCCTGGCCTCCCCTCACATAGACATGAAAGCTTCCTGTCAGCATACCTGCTGCTCCATTCTTCTCAGGGCTTTCTGTAATGCGCTGCATGTTCTCCTCAGACGATGTGGAACAAACAGAGTCACAGTCCCGTTCAAATTTAACAATAACAGTTTTACTCATTTTTGTATGCAGCACATCCATTTTCTTTACAGTGGTCACCTCAGATTCCACAGTGCACAATTCTGTCACTTTCCCTATGCTCTCACTGTCTTCCTTCAGCATATCTCCGGGATGTCCCGTTCCGATCAGCATCACAGCATCCTCTCAGTCCAGCTTCACCATTTTTGGGAGTTCCCCTGTCTGTTTCGCCCCAGACAAAAAGGCATCTGCCCACGTAGCAAGCTGCCTCATAATAAGTGATCTGTGCTGCCGTACCACTGCCAACTGTCTCACTACCATCTGTACTGTAGTCATCTGCACTGCTATGATCTGCACTGCTGTGAACTGTGTGGCTGTGATCTGCGCTGCTGTGTTCTACAGTGTTGTCATCTGTGGCTCTCAGGCCCTGGACGACTGGGCCTGTGTCTTTAATGTTACAGAGTTGACTGCCCTGTCAGGGCAATCCCGCCCAACTGATTCAAATCTCAGCTGTTCCTCACCTGGATCCTAGCAGCGTTCAATGTAAGCCTCGAAGAAGCTGGGCGAAACGTGCATGTCGGGGTGGAGGGAAGTGTCTCCCACGGGACTTACATTGAACGCTGCTAGGATCCAGGTAATGGCCTCCGTAGCTCCAGCATTAAGTGGATATGTTATGTACTCTGTGTTTTGTGTTTGCTTTGGGTCCATTTAACAAATGGCTGTGGATGGAGTATACCTTGTATGATTCAATTAGGACAGCAGATACTTTATTTATGGGCCTCCACCAGCATACACTAAAGGATCTAAGAAGTTTACTTTATTTCCATGATTGTTGTCTATGCAGCAATTTATAGTTAAATAGGAGTTGTCTTCCCTTTTTCTTGCACTACTTCTGTGAACAAAAATGCCTTTTAACTTTGATATTTAATTCAATAAAAGAACAATCTTTTACTACTGAAATGCTCTGTTTGTTGATCTTGACTGTAATATATAGCAGGATCTAAGGTTTTCACTGCCTTTTGTTGGTAGCAACTGGTACAGCTTGTAATTTGTCAGTAACATTAAGATCTTAACTGTAGAAAAGGTACCAAAAATCTTCTCAGCTGGTGGGACCTCTAGGACTTGGAGAGAAGTCCTGAAATACAGGACAATTGTTATTGTCACTAGGTGAGATGGATCCGCAAAGCCCACGGTCTGGGTGGGTGTCGGTACAAAAGGAAGCTGAGGCACGGGAGACTGTAGATAGACAGAAGTTCTGAAACAGTAGCAGAGGTCCTGGAGGCCACAGATAAGTAGCAGAGGTCCTGGAAGAGCGGGAACAAATGGCATAGGTCCTGGAAGCTGCAGGCTGACCCGTATCAGAGTTTCTGGAAGACCGGAAACAGGTAGCAGAGATCAGTAAGCTGCAGGCGAACAGGAGATGACCTTAATGCAACAGGCAGACACAAAGCAAAGGTTCTGGAAGACCAGGAACAAGAAACAGAAGCACTGGAAGCCGTAATCGCACAGAAGATGTCCTGGAAGTCGCAGGTGGACATGTAGCAGAGGTTTTGTAAGACCGGAAACAGGTAGCAGAGGTGCTGGAAGTCCCAGGCGGACAGGAAACATTCTGGAAGCCACAGGCAGACATGTAGCAGAGTTCCTGGACAACCGGAACAGGTAGCAGAGGTCCTGAAAGATCGGGATATGGTATCAGACAGTACACCAGAGCAACTAGAAAGTCATAATACAGTACCAATACACAGGTGTGTGCCTTGGTAGGCCATATATAGGCACAGGCAGATGATTACATCGGATCAGGTTACGCCATCTGCAAAGCCTGACATGGAGCACAACAGGGTTCAGTGGACTGAAGTGATGGGAGGAAAGCCCAGATCTGGGACAGATGCATAACAACAATCCTCCTTGGAAAGCCTTAAGCCATTATCTTTGTTTCCTTTTCAAGAGATTTTCTAACCTTGTAAAATATCTAAAATATGAGAACAGGGTTGTTCAAGATTAGAAAATCATGACTGCTTTCTGTCAAATAGCACCACATGTCTCTCTAGGATGTATATGGTATTACAATTCAATTGACAATGAAGTTTAAAGGTCTGAGCGGCAATACCAAGCACAACCTGTGGCCAAGTGTGGTGCCGTCAGTTGCTTTATTTCTCTTTTGTATTAGATTTTACATATCGGTTCAGTCCTCGTATGCGTATGTGCAAATCAATAGACATGTCTCCTGTAGCCAATATACTGCGCACTGTACTTGATGGATGAAGGCCATTCATGTATAGAGCTATTGGCTGACAGAAGTGACACTAGTGAGCTGACCACAATGAAAAAAAAAATTATATGCGGAAGCCTACTTAATGTATGTATAGAGGAATGAAAAGTTAATGAGAAAGTGCGTGGGAGGTAAAATGAGGAGTTCAATTTTTGCCATGCTGAGCTTACTCTTGGTTAGTTAATGGCTAAGCATGACAGGAAATTGCCTCTTTTGTGTTAGAACATTATATCCAGCTGAAAGGATCTCTTAGATCACCCATCAGTAAAACCTTTTGCTTTTTTTATTTTTTTTCACTCTTGGTTTTGCAGCAGTTTCAACTGTGTTGCTACTATAACAGCTGGATTAAGCAATTAGACGTCTCCTTCTGCTCCTATAAGTATCGTGCAGACATTAAGCTTTTTCAGAAGAGGGTTTATTCTTCTTAGTAAAACAGTTTGTTGGTCGGTGCACAAAGTCAAGTAAAATTAGATGCTTTACAAAATGCAAAACTCTCGAAAATTTCAAAGCGAAGTTGTCATAACTCATCCTGTCATCTGAAAAAAGAAATATCCCAATTAAGGAGGCTATTTCTTTTAATGGATGACCAGGCAGTTGATGATGGCAGTCACACCGACTCTCTCCAAGTTTGGCCTCTGCAACAATTGTTTGATGCTAGAGGTGAGCAAATTTATTCGATGCAAATCAAATCTATTCTATTAGGCTGGAGTCACACTTAATGTATAAAAATACGGTCCGTATTTTATGGTCGTAATACGCAGAAATGTTCACTGAACAGTGATCCGTATATCATCCGTTGGCAAGGTGTTGCTGCGTTTTTTGCGCATGTAAGCATCCGTATGACATCCGTATGGCACCCGTATGCCGAGATTTTCTCACCGGCTTGCAAAATGGACATATAATGGATCCCAATGACAGGTTAAAACCCAAATGTCAGAATAGATGTATACACATAGAATATATATATATGTGTCATTGAGACACATATATATATATATATATTTATATTTCATAGAGTACTACATAGCAGAATAGCCACTAAATCAATTGCCGGATTCTCTAAAACCAATACAAAACCCGACATGAAATGACACATACAGTAAACCGTTTCATTTCATTTATTTTTTTTATATGTCTTTGACTAATAATTAGATTAGGGTAGTGAGGGCAGATATTAATAGCCAAGAGTGGGACCATTGTTTTTGGCCCCCCCGGCTATAACAATCTGCCCTCCAGACACCCCAGAAAAGGCGCATCTATAAGATGCGCTTTTTCTGGCACTTAGCCTCTCTATTCCCATTGCCTTTAGTGGTGGCTAATGGGTTAATAATAATAGGTTAAGGTCACCTTGCTATTGCTCTCTTGTCGCTACTCCCCTGTCTCTCCCCTCTGCAAATCCCTCCATTGGCTCCCAATTCCCCAACAAATCCGGTTCAAACTACTAACACTGACCTCCAAAGCCATCCACAAACTTTCCCCTCCCTATATCTCTGAACTAATCTCCCAATATCTTCCCTCATGTAATCTTCGATCCTCCCAAGACCTCCTACTCTCCTCCACACTTATTCGTTCCTCACACAACTGCCTTCAAGATTTCTCCCGAATAACCCCTATCCTCTGGAATTCCATGCCTCAACACGTCCGATTATCCACCACCCTCGGATCCTTCAAACGTATCTTTCCTGAAAACCCATCTTTTCAGGAAAGCTTACAGCCTGCAATAACCACTCTGCCGCCTCATCACCACCAGAGCTGCTGCACCGCCGACCCCACTTCCCCACTATCCCGTAGAATGTAAGTCCACAAGGACAGGGTCCTCTCCCCTCTGTACCAGTCTGTCATTGTAAATTTGTTTACTGCTAACGATATCTATAACTTTGTATGTAACCTCCCCTTCTCATGTACAGCACCATTGAATTAATAGCACTATATAAATAAATAAATAAATAAATAATAACAATAACATTAAGCCAGGTTAATAATGGAGAGGTGTCAATAAGACACCTATCCATTATTAACCCTAGAATAGTAAAGGGTTAAAAACACACACACACATTAATTAAAAAGTCTTTTAATGAAATAATCACACCAAGTTTTTGACAAAATGTATTATTTAGCTATTCCAAAAAGGTCATTTTCTGTAAAAAAATATAAAATAAAAAAGCAACAATATACATACCTCTCCGCCGTTCAGTCAGGTCCCCGCTGCAATCCATCACAAGGGGCTAACTGGTTTACTACGGGGACTGGTGCTAATACGACTGGCCCTGCTGTAAGCCACTGCAGAATGAATGCGTTCATCTCTTCGCAGCCTCCCCGGCTGACCAGAGATGAACTAATAAGAGCGGGAAAGTTTCTGAACTTTTTCCCACGCTCATCAGTTCACCTCAGGTCAGTTGGGGAATCCGAGTAGCCTCAGTGACGTCAGCGGTAGTCAGTAGTAAGCAGCCCTGTAAGTGACACATCACTGAAATCAAAGTCTCAATCACTACATTATGCTTCTCCCAGACGAGGCAGTAAAAAAAGTGATAGATTCCTCTTACACAGAGATATGATGTTTACCACATTAGACGCCAAACTAATTTTCCCCCTTTCTCTTCAATGTATCAGAATATTCCTTTCCCAGTTGTTTTATGTTACCAATTCCATCTTTTCTCGACTTTCTATCTATGTCCATTTTTGCACGGAGGACTATGAAATTAGGTTTTAACTTTCACCTTGTGTGAATCTATCATCACCCTAGAAAATATTGTTTGTAGGGTGCCTGTATGCAGGCTTGGACTGGCCCACCAGAGAACCGGAGAACCCTCCGGTGGGCCCTGACTTCTTCAGGAGAGATCATAGTGCAAACCTTGCAGCTGCTATTGGCCTATTGAGTGGTGGAGAAAGTATCAAATCCTCTCATGGGTCCAATGTTCTTCAGTCTGACACTGCCTGTATGTGTACAATTAATAAGCTAGACTTACTTGCAGATAACTAAGTGATGTATTTGTGTACATTATGACAATATTTTTTAGCAAGTTTTATTTCTTGGCTTGTGTTTCCTCAATATCTTGCAATGCTAAAATGAAAATAAATAGGCAGAGAACATAGACGAAAGTTTAGTGCCATCTACTTTAATTTAGATTTTCTTTATTTTCGCTACAGTGGTTACAGTTAATTTTACATACAAAAACAGACTTATTTTTGCTATTGCCTCTTGTGTGCCAGCAGGTCGAACGGGATGGGTTAATAAACCTTTTTTGCCGATAAAACAGTTGACACATATTGAGTAAAAATTTGCACACTTGGAATATTCGAAAAATGATTGGACTTGGCAGGTTTGTTGCAAATTTTAATGGGGGTTCATCGCCCAGGCGCCAGCTTTCAATCCATCCTTCCAGCAGCTCAAATTATGGAAATGTGAATTACGTTGCCTGATTTTTTTTTGTTTTTTTTTATTGTTGTATTCGTTTCAATAAATAGTTTTCAAAACATATTTATGTCGGAATCATTTCAAAATGTATCACTTCATTCTAATCAAATATCGGCCGGGAGGAAATGAACTTGTCCTAATTTTCATTTTGCTCTTAGGGAGAGAAAGTCATCAACATCCTATCTGCATGATACGCACACTGGCAAATGTAGTGCCGCTGCCAGGCCGGTGGCATGTAGAGCTTGCCAAAAAACAGATGTTCCTGCTAGACTAATACATTTCTCAGCTTGACACTTTTGTCGGGGCTACATAACAGCTCGAAAACCTGCATGGGGATGAGCACACACTATTCTACTTCTATCTGAAATTAGGCATATAATAAAGTAAGTAAAACTGTATTTTCCTCTATGAAGGCTGAGAACAAGAGCGTCTAAGGCTTCTAAAGCAAATGTGTGTTAGCCGAACCTGACCAGTCATCACACTTTTTTATCCATAAACCGGATGAGTCCCTTTGTCTTCCTCATGGGGTGTCTTCCCTCTCATGGATGAAACTACTTTTGTGGAGTGAGTAATTATTTATTTTTTACACTGTACAAGCAGTTTATAATATCATCTCTTGGAGACTCAGACATTTTCCACTTTTTTTTTTTTAACTTTTTGCAATTTTACCACCTTGTTCTTCAAGAGCCAACATTTTTTTTATTTTTATGTTTGTGTCAAGAGACCCATATATGGTTGAAACCAGAAGTTTACATCCACTATATAAAAAGACACATATCCATGTTTTTCTCAATATCTGACATGAAATCATAATAAACCTTTCCCATTTTAGGTCAATTAGAATTACCATAATTATTAATATTTGCCAAATGCCAGACCTTTAAACAATTCTGGACTGCCCATATGATGATGTCATGTGTTTGGAACATCTGAGTTAATTAAAGACACACCTGTGGATGTAATTTAATGCACACCTGAAACACACTGCTTCTTTGTGTAGCATCATGGGAAAGTCTAAAGAAATCAGCCAAGATATCAGGTAGAGAACTGTGGACTTGCACATGTCTGGCTCATCCATGGGTACAATTGCAAGATACCTGAACGTGCCTCGTTCATCTGTACAAACAATTAAACAATTACACGCAAGCATAAACAAGATGGAAATGTCCAGCCATCATACCGATCAGGAAGGAGACAGGTTCTGTGTCCCAGAGATGAACATGCTTTGGTCCGACACGTGCATATCAACCCAAAGACAAAAGCAAAAGTCCTTGTGAAGATGATGGCGGAAGCTGGTAAATGTCAATATCCACAGTGAAGCGGGTACTGTATCAACATGGGCTGAAAGTCCACTCTGCCAGGAAGAAGCCATTACTCCAAAAGAAACAAAAAAGCCAGACTAATGTTTGCAAATGCACACAGGAACAAAGACCTTATTTTTTGGAGACATGTCCTGTGGTCTGACTTATCTAAAATTGAACTTTTTTGGCACAACATCGCACAAACAGGCAATCCCTTCATGTGTTCCGGCCATCGAACAGCCAGAAGACATACAGCTGCGTGGACTAGAACATATTTTTTGAGCACGCCGAAGACACTCGGTTAGCACCCGAGCATGCTTGGATAACGCATAATTCGAGCACGTTCGCTCATCACTAGTAGGGAGGAATTTAAATAAAAAATAACAGCAATTCTACAGTTGTTTTGCGGGTTTTGTTTTTAGGATGTTAATTTTGTGAGGGGAAAAAAAAAACTTTGTTCTGTTAGTTAGTACGCTTATGGTGATAGCAAATTTATATATTTTTTATATTTTACTAGTTATAAAAGAAACTGTGAAAAATGTTGACTCATTACTTATTTTAAATTAAGTAAAATTGTATAATTTGTTTTTTTTTTCTGTTTTGAGTTGTAGTTTTATTATTTTTGGGATCCATACACTTTTTTTTAATCTTTTTATTCATTTTTTTGTGACCCATTACAATCCTGTAATATAAATTTGGTATTACCATAATCGTACTAACTCATAGGACAAAGTTGCCTTGTTTTTTTTTCCCCCTCACAAAATTAACATGGCAATTCTGCCATTTAGTTTTTTTTATGTTTGGCATTGAGATAAATATTTTTTATATTAAATTACTTCGGGCAATTATGCATGTGGCAATACAAAATTTCAGATTGATTTTGCTAATTTCATTAAGGGCAAAAGGGGGTGATATAGTTCTAAAAAACAATTTTCTATTAGTCCCTTTAGGACACATGGACCTGCGATCATTTGATTGTCATCAGAATACACTTGATGCTGAAGTACTGCATTCTATAGCATAACTAATAGTTTCTATAAAGCTCAGCTCAGACCCCCTATTGCATTGGAAGCGACTCAATCCTAACTGCCTAAATGCTGCTGTCAGGATTGACAGAGGCATTTAAGAGTTTACACTAAGCCCCAAAAGTAGCAGTTACCCAGGGGTACTGGTTATATAACACAGTACTGCATCGAGCAGATTAAGTCCCTTACACCTGGAAAGTATCCACATCCACTATAAATGTAATGCAGTTTTTGAGAAGGGTTTAACATGACATTTAAATGGATAATAGTGGGAAGATGTTATAAGAGGTACAGAGACAAAAGTTGTATCCTGGCCCTTGTGTGTAAGTGGATCCAAAATCCTCTATGCCACATGAAAAGGCAGTAGTATTATAAATGGGAAATGGTAGTTTGAGGGGTTCTGTTACTGATTTTGTATTGGTTTCAACTTACGCTTCTAGGTTTACACATGGAGGTAAACTATTTTTTTCTTAAAAGCAAAATTAAATCCACAAAAAAAGAGAAAATAGTAATGTTACCAAAGAGAAGGACTATCTGTCCAGATTGCTAAAATCCATAGCCATTCCTTGGAGCCCAAAGGAAATTATTCTTATCTTCTACAAAGAGAACATACAGTATGATTAGGACACATCAATAGCAGCTAATAGGTTATTTGTAAGTAAACTTTAAGAAATTAACCGTAGTCTCAAGTGATTTACTCCAAAGTCAGCTCTAAATGAGGTTGACTTTTTTACTGAACCAGATTCTGGGCCAATTGGAGAATCCTCTGATATTCTGCGAGCTCCAGTCACAAAAGTTGAAAGGATTGGAGACTGCAGGATCCTCTGTTATTCTGGTGAATGTCAGCGTGTCAGCGAGCTCCAGTCATGAAAGTTGGAAGGATTGGGGGATCCTCTGGTATTCTGGTGAATGGCTGCAAGCTCCAGTCACAAAAGTTGGAAGGATTGGAGGATCCTCTGGTATTCTGGTGAACGGCTGTGAGCTCCTGTCACGAAAGTGGGAAGGATTGGAGGATCCTCTGGTTTTCTGGTGAACGGCTGTGAGCTCCAGTCATGAAAATTGGAAGGCTTGGGGGATCCTCTAGTATTCTGGTGAACGGCTGCGAGCTCCAGTCACGAAAGTTGGAACGATTGGAGATTTGAGGATCCTCTGGTTTTCTGGAAAACAGCTGCGAGCTCCAGTCACGAAAGTTAGAAGGATTGGAGATTGGAGGATCCTCTGGTTTTCTGGAAAACAGCTGCGAGAACCAGTCACAAAAGTTGGAAGGATTGTAGAGTGGAGGATCCTCTGGCATTCTGGTAAAAGGCTGTGAGTTCCTGCCACGAAGGTTGGAAGTGTTGGAAATTGGAAGATCCTTTGGTATTCTTTTGAGCATTTGCGAGCAGCAGTCATGAAAGTTGGAAAATGTTTCAATAAGAATAGAATAATTCTTAGATTTTGAATCGATTATTGGAGTATCATTGATCTCTTGAAGTCTCTTAAAGTCTTGTGTATTGTATAATCTAGTTTACAATTCTGATTTTATCCTAATCTGTATTTTGTTTTTTTTGCCTGTCTACTAATTTTATCCAGATGCCAACTGCTTCCAGTGCTACTTCCTGTTAGGAAGGGTGGAACGCACTAAATAAAATAATAATAAAGTGCTTTCGCCGCTCGGGGTCCACCGTGCAGTAGGTGGTATAACTGCTGATAAGTGGTGGCAGACAAGCATTATGGCGGTATGATGCACACTGGTTAAACTTCACCCGGAGTGCGCAGAGCGGCCTCTGTTCACACACAGAGGTGCCGCAACAAAAAACATACAAAACGCTGAACCTGTTAGTGACACAGGCTTCAGGTAGATGCACACACGGTATCTGGTCACAGGAGCAGGACCCAAGACAGAGGAGCTGTGTCCCTCTAGACCTACTGTGTGTGCGGCGTCGCTTCTTCGGACGCCAAGGAGGGCTGCAACTGCAGCGCGGCGTAGGACACTGTCGCTCGACGACAAAGCAGAAAGCAAGTGCGATGTCGGACGCTAGCATAGCGGTGCGGTGAGCACAGTGGCTTAAGGCTTGCCACTGACTGGCGCTGACTGTCAAACTAATTCCCTATCCACATGCGTATTATCAGAGGGAGGGGGTTTCAAATGAGTCAGTCACCAGAATCATGCATCCGTCACCATTCACACATAGCAAGTATAGTCTATACTAGAGCATGGCGGAACGGCCATGCGCACTTTTTATAGCCGTGCGGGACCTTCCAGATCTCCGAGATGGACCAATGAGACCTGGAACAGGACCTGGACACATGACTCGCGATCTCCAATGGGAGATCGTCTCGTGAGCATGCCCAGTAGGAGTACAGAGGGACTTAGTCTCTGGAGCGGTCTGCTGAAAAGTAATCTCCTCTGCAGTAGAAAGACAGCAGGAGACTGCAGAATGTGAGGCTCTGGATTCCTGCAGAGCAGACGCAGAAACCTGACGCCTAACATTACCCCCCCTCCTAGGGCCCCCTCCTCTCTGAGCCTTCCAATCCACCACCCTGTGCCCATCAGAGGCATAGGCCTCAGACTCGTCTGAAGGCAAGTCTGGTGTCCCTGTAGGTGACACAGAAAATCGGGACACGTGGAAGGTATCATAGGCAGCAAGATCGCCAGGTTTAAGAAGGGACACGTAGGAGACCACGGGAGCGGAAAAACTGCCCGGAGCATAAGTTGAAGTGGGACGCCGCGGTGTGTCGGTGGATGTCTCCACTCTCTGTTTAAGGAAGCTTACCCGAACACATGAGGCGCATGCCTGAATATATTTTTTAATGTCCCGAGCCCTGTGCGGCCACCAATTCGACCCTGCCAGGAGTTTTGTGGTCTGCATGTAGCCACAGTGACCACCTGCCCTGGACGCGTGTGCCCACGCGAGAACCTTCGGCCGAAGGCGAGGGGGGACAAAGGTCTTGCCCAGCGGCACAGAGTTTGGCCATTGCGGGGCCCCGTTATCCTGGTAAACAGAGTGCTGACAGTGGCAGCCGCAAGTGGAGCTTAGTGCCGGACGCGCCTCGAGACTGGCGTGAGACACCTCCATGGGCTCTGGGAGTGAACACTCTGGCTCGGGTGATTCCAGAGGTTCAAAGAGGTTGGGAGCCGGAGTAACCTTCCGTCTGGATTGAGCATGCTCCAGCCCGCGCTCCAAGAAACGGAGATCAATGCAGGTGGCAATGGCAATCAGCTCCTCCAGACTTGCAGCAACCTCTCTGGTAGAAAGAGCATCCTTAACATGCTCAGCTAAACCTCTCCAAAACACAGGGATGAGGGCCTTGTCAGACCACTCCAGCTCGGAAGCCAGTGTCCGAAAACAAACGGCATACTGACTAACCGAGAGGGATCCCTGAGTCAAGGCAAGTAGCTGTAGAGAGGTGTCGTGCGTGACCCGTGGTCCCAGGAAGACCTGCTCAATAGCTGTTAAAAACTGAGCAGAGGTCCGAACCTCTGGGTCACCATGCTCCCATAGTGGCGTAGCCCACTCCAACGCCTTGCCCGACAGAAGGGAAACAATAAACCCCACCTTGACCCGTTCCATAGGGAATTGAGTAACTCCAGCTGGATATAGCACTGGCTGACGAAACCCCTACAGGAGGCGCCATCGCCAGAAAATTTATCGGGCAACGAGAGGCGGGTAACTGTCGGCGTGTGGGAGAACGTGGACATACGGGAAACCGCCTCGGCGATCGCCTGTACAGCAGCCTCCGAAGATTTCACCGCTGCGATGACACTCTCATGAGTAGCCAACCGGCCCTCTAGCTGGCGAATGCACTGAAGGAGTTGCTGCTGATCTGCCATCACTAGCCAGACCCTGGCGCTAGTAAAATGTTAGGAAAGGCGGAATGCACTAAATAAAATAATAATAAAGTGCGTTCGCCGCTTGGGGTCCACCATGCAGTAGGTGGTATAATTGCTGATAAGTGGTGGCAGACAAGCAATATGGCGGTATGATGCACACGGGTTAAACTTCACCCGGAGTGCGTAGAGCGGCCTCTGTTCACACACAGAGGTGCTGCAACAAAAAACATACAAAACGCTGAACCTGTTAGTGACACAGGCTTCAGGTAGATGCACACACGGTATCTGGTCACAGGAGCAGGACCCAAGACAGAGGAGCTGTGTCCCTCTAGACCTACCGCGTGTGCGGCGTCGCTTCTGCGGACGCCAAGGAGGGCTGCAACTGCAGCGCAGCGTAGGATACTGCCGCTCGATGACAAAGTAGAAAGCAAGTGTGATGTCTGACGCTAGCATATCGGTGCGGTGAGCACAGTGGCTTAAGGCTTGCCACTGACTGGCGCTGACTGTCAAACTACACTGTGTTCCAAATTATTATGCAAATGATATTTTTCTCTGGTTTTCCTAAATAGTCGGCACAAATGACAGTCAGTCTAATAAAAGTCATCACCCGTTAGAGTATGCATCGAATTTTATTGAAGAAACCTCCCAATGATAACAGTATAATCTCCAAAATGAATAAAAACTCAAATTGCACTGTTCCAAATTATTATGCACAGTAGAATTTCTAAACATTTGATATGTTTTAAAGAACTGAAAATGCTCATTTGTGGAATTTGCAGCATTAGGAGGTCACATTCACCGAACAAAAAAGCTATTTAACTCCAAAACATCCTAACAGGCCAAGTTACGTGTTAACATTGGAACCCTTCTTTGATATCACCTTCACAATTCTTGCATCCATTGAACTTGTGAATTTTTTGGAGAGTTTCTGCTTGTATTTCTTTGCATGAAGTCAGAATAGCCTCCCAGAGCTGCTGTTTTGATGTGAACTGCCTTCCACCCTCATAGATCTTTCGCTTGATGATACTCCAAAGGTTCTCTATAGGGTTGAGGTCAGGGAAAGATGGTGGCCACACCATGAGTTTATCTCCTTTTATGCCCAAAGCAGTCAATGACTCAGAGGTATTCTTTGCAGCATGACATGGTGCAGTGTCATGCATGAAGAGGATTTTGCTCCTGAAGGCACATTTCTGCTTTTTATACCATGGAAGACAGCGGTCAGTCAGAAACTCTATATACTTTGCAGAGGTCATTTTCACACCTTCAGGAACCTTAAAGAGCCCTACCAGCTGTTTCCCCATGATTCCGGCCCAAAACATGACTCCTCCACCTCCTTGCTGACGTCGCAGCTTTGTTGGGACATAGTGGCCATCCACCAACCATCCACTACTCCATCCATCTGGACCATCCAGGGTTGCTCGACTCTTATCAGTAAACAAGACTGTTTGAAAATTAGTCTTCATGTATGTCTGGGCCCACTGCAACCATTTCTGCTTGTGAACACTGTTTAGGGGTAGCCGAATAGTAGGTTTATGCACCACAGCATGCCTTTGAAGGATCTTACACCTTGAGGTTCGAGGGACTCCAGAGGCACCAGCAGCTTTAAATATCTGTTTGCTGGTTTGTAATGGCTTTTTAGCAGCTGCTCTCTTAATCCGATGAACTTGCATGGCAGAAACCTTCCTCATTCTGCCTTTATCAGCACAAACATGCCTGTGCTCAGAATCAACCACAAATCTCTTAACAGTACGATGATCACATTTAAGTTTTTGGGAAATATCTAATGTTTTCATCTCATGACCAAGGCATTGCACTATTTGATGCTTTTCAGCAGCAGAGAGATCCGTTTTCTTTCTTAAATTCCTTGAAACCTGTGCCCTGCTTAATAATGTGGAACATCATTCTTAAGTAGTTTTCCTTTAATTGGGCTCACCTGGTAAACTAATTATCACAGGCGTTTGAGATTGATTTCAGTGATCCAAAAAGCCCTGATACACAATAGCATCTATGAGTTTATTTGAAAAACAAAAAATTACATCTTTATGACACTTAAATCCAATTTGCATAATAATTTGGAACGCAGTGTAATTCCCTATCCACATGCATATTATCAGAGGGAGGGGGTTTCAAATGAGTCAGTCACCAGAATCATGCATCCGTCACCATTCACACATAGCAAGTATAGTCTATACTAGTGCATGGCGGAATGGATATGCGCACTTTTCATAGCCGTGCGGGGCCTTCCAGATCTCCGAGATGGACCAATGAGATCTGGAACAGGACCTGGACACATGACTTCCGATCTCCAATGGGAGATCGTCTCGTGAGCATGCCCAGTAGGAGCACAGAGGGCCTTAGTCTCTGGAACGGTCTGCTGCAAAGTAATCTCCTCTGCAGTAGAAAGACAGCAGGAGACCACAGAATGTGAGGCTCTGGATTCCTGCAGAGCAGACGCAGAAACCTGACGCCTAACAACTTCCCATCTCATTTTATTCTATACTTGTTTTCCTGTCTTTGGTCAGTCTTTCCTTGTCCTCCAGCTTACCGTGTGCTTAACCATCATTTTCATTTCATAAATCAAGAGTACACATGCAAATATGTAACTTTGTAATGTGTCTTACCAGAGAAATCTACTTCTTTCTCCACATGGATTGATCTTTTAAGACGGAGGTCGGGGGGTAGTCGTGGCTAATGGTGGCTGCTGTGTCGCACCCTAGCCCTCCGTCACATAAATACATTTTTCCTTTTCCTTCTTTGGTGCGCTTGGCGATCCACTTACTTGTACATCAGGGTCCACTTCGGTCTGCTGGGGCTTCTTTCCTTTAAGCACCACGTAATGACAGGCAGAGTCCAAATCCAGTTTCAACAAAACAAGTTTACTCAGCTTCTCCAGTTTAGTCACAGAAACAGAACAAGGTTCTTCACAAAATATCACCATCCCGTTCCCTGTGCTGTCCCTCACTTCTCCAGGAATATTGCAGGGTTGTACCATCACCTTCGGTACCACAGCTTCCTGACTGGTCAGACTAACCCGCTTCAGGAATTCCCTGTCCGCTTCGCCTCAGACGTTTAGGGTTGTTCCCACGAAGTTAGCTGCTGCCATATTGATGCTGCCCTGTATTCTTCCACCACCGTGTGACTGTCAGCCCATAGGCCCTGGACAACTGGGCTCTTATGCAAGAAAATTACGGGACTCAACTGTCCTGTCCGGGCTCCCAGCCCCTTCTCCCTGAACCCAGCAACCTCCCCAAACTACTCTAAGTTGGCCCCTCCTAACTAACTAAATTCTATTGGTCTAACCTACTCCTATCTTACTCTATTGTGCCCCCCCTCTAGTGGCTGAATCTAAATCCTACACTTTCCCTATATCTATTCAACACAAGAATATACATTTTTATATATTTATACAATACATGACACAACATGGCAATATTATAAGACATATAAAATATACAGGCTTCTCAGGGACGTAATCAAGGAGTGTAGGGCATGAACTAGCCTCCGTACCCCCTTACACTTTTACTATCAATATATGGGTGAAATCTGGATTATAAAGACAGATTTTTACATTACTGAAATAAGAGATGACAGTTTGTGCTTATAAAGTTATATAGAGACAGGAGGTGGAGTTAGAGGCACCGACATGCTGCTGGAAGTTCCATAAAACCAACTGACATCTCCTACCGCAGTAATGGGAAAATGTGTTTGTATTCAGTGAAAACAGATTTTACTTTTATATTGAGAGTGAATGAGGAAAAAGAAGGAGATTTCTCTGATAAGATATTGTTATGTCTGTCAAAAGCTCAAAAATTCTACCTCAGGCAGTCTTACAAGCCATTCCATCTGGCAGATTCCAGAGGTACCCCGGCCTCCACCCTTTACATCTTGTAGGTATCTAGTCTTAAAACGGAGTCCACTGGATTGTTTCCACAGAAGAGGTCCTATATGGAGGAGCGAGCCAAAGGCAAGAGAATAGTCGGGTAGTTGTGTCAGAACCAGGAGGTCGGAGTGAGGATGAAGTCGAAAAGAAGGAGAATAGACAAAAAAAAAGGCCGAAAAAAATCAGGAATATCTACTGGGAGAATAGCAAGGGACAAGTTACACAGAATCAAGTCAGATTATAACTGTCAGTGGACAGCAGGATTTCAGGAGCTTAAACAGTTTGCAGCCTTACCCAAACCACAGAGTAGTTGACTCTATTTCCCAGTCTAGATGGAACTGCAAGTCGCAATTATACAAAGCTAGAACTCGACCTGGGTCAGCTACAAAGATAGTGTGGTGTCACCTGGCGACAGAAGCTGAGACATGCACCCATACAGATGTCATAGACATATTACAAATGTTGCTTATTTTCATATGTACTTAAAGAGAATCTGTCATCGGAAGTTGCAGGCCTATGTAAATGGCCTGGGTCCAGTCTGATGGGCGGTGTTTGTTCTTCTTTCTCCACCACATCCGTGGCCCCCGTCCACGATCTTGCTTCGTGCACGCGCAGTATGCTTTGCCCAACTGCGGGAAAAGCCGATAATCATTACTGTGCATGCGCCGGTACACTATGTCCCGGAACACAGCAAAATACTTCCGGGACATAGTGTACCGTGCATGCGCAGTAATAATTATCGGCTTTGCCCACAGTTGGGCAAAGCATACTGCGCATGCACAAAGCAAGATTGCTTTGCGCACGCTCTAACTATGGAGAACAACTCTAATTCCTGAGAAGATCGCAGACGGGGGCCACGGATGGGGTGGAGAAAGAAGAACAAACACCGCCCATTGGACTGGACCCAGGCCATTTACATAGGCCTGCAACTTCCGGTGACAGATTCCCTTTAATTTATGAAATAAAAAATGAAACGACGGTTACTCTTTAAGACCTTGTGAGATTTGAATACTTAAGGTCTGGCTGTAATGATTAGTGTTTTTTTCATGCCTTTTAATTGATAAGGTGATTCAAAAAGTAACAGATTTTCATTTTGGAGATCCAGTCATAGGAAGGAAGCCTTCACAGCAAAGCTCACAGGGAAATATATGCAAATTAGTCCTTTCTTGAAAAAATGTAGCATTTTTGCAGCTCCAAGATTTGTACATCGGCAGCAATGTGATATTACATATTTTACCTACATCACGTTAACAGAATTCTGTTATGTCCAACTTCTTCTTGGTTCATGAATTTAGCAAGTTGAAAAGCAGCACATGTTCAAGAATTTGTTCTAGATAATAATATAACAGCCATGAAACAAAATGGATACGGCCAACAGCACACAGATTAGTCAATAGGATGTACGCTCCAAAAGTCCCGGGACCCAGCAGGAACCATGACTCACAAAAAGCACGACGGAGGAACAGCATCCAATCTGGGTGAAAAAAGTCAAATGTACTGTTGGCAGAATAAACTATTTGACTTTTTTCACCTGGATTGGATGCTGTTCCTCCTTCGTGCTTTTAATAATATAACAGCCAGTCTGGCTTCATAAAAGGGCAATTTTATCAAACAAATCCACTGGGGTTTTGTGAGGCAAGTGGTGAAGGGGGATTTGGTATATTTAGATTTTTCTAAAGCATTTCATCCTGCAGCTCTCAGAGGCTTGATGTAAAATTTAAGTTTGATTGGGCAGGAACATATAATTTATAACTGTTCACTCGTAAACTAGATAAAAATCTAGATCTAAAAAATAGTTATAACCTGCTTATAATAAACTAATGAAATAAGTGGAACTCCCAGGGCATCTGTATTGGAGTTAATACTGTTAACTTGCTTAAAATAGTGTAAAAGTTAGAAACTGCAGCGGCCACAGCACGGTAGAGCCCATTCGAGATATTTAAAAGGTCCCTTACATTAAATGTTCCATTGTTCTAACCTGCAGGACCTGCTGACTATCTAATATGTACTTGCAGCCAATGATTACCATCGGCAACTTTAGAGGTAAAGAAGAATTGGCCACATACGATTTACACCTCCTTCTTTTTTTCCCATATGAGATAAGCCTCTGCTAAAGGAGTCTGGCAGCGGCTTACTCCCCTCGTCAACATGCCTCTGCCCCTGTAAGGGTTGCACGAGCATGAGTTTTCTGTTCTTACCCTAGGTACTAGTGAAACTGATCCCTGGATGTTAAAGTTTGGACGGAAAGGTTGGCACAACCACCGGGTAAACAGAAATTCTTTTATTTACAATCCATGAAAACAGGTAAATCCATGGTAAAAATTAAAGAAAAAACCTTGACGCATTTATGGCGTATCACACGCTCTTAGTTATAAGCATACAGTATACTTATACAGTGGTATGTTTATGACTAAGGGCGCGTGATGCACTAGAATTGCATCAAGGTTTTTAATGTTTTTTTCCTTGGATTTACCTGTTTTTAAGGATTTCTAAATAAAGGAATTTCTTTTAATCTAATGGTTCTGCCGACTTTTACTGTTAGGGTTTGCGGATCGCACCAAATATAAATTATGAGGAGGTGCGATTACAACCCGGGATCCATTGTGTGGTGATGGTTAAAGGTCACTCCGTGTGGAAAGAGTGCAAAAGTACCTACTCGGTTGCTCCACAGAGTGGTACAATAACGGAGCACTCAAAGATATACCCTGTTAGACTTCACAAGAGTATAGTAAGTAATGACGCTAGTTGGGGTCCCTATAGCTACTCCCCAGGAAAGTCTAGGCTGGTGGTTGTACTCGCTCTGACACTCAGTTGTGCTAAACAGCACATGTGACTTGGGACGCCCAGAGTCAGTTGCTAAGCCAAGCTGGAGTTCCCACCCTACACTGCCTGCCTAGACACACAATCGCCATCCTAGAGGCAGCATACATGCACACAGAGTGGTTACTTATCCACTGACACACATAAAGCATAGAGGATCTTAGCACGCCAATGTGCGCCCCAAAGACCCTTTTATATGCTCCGCTTAAGTCCAGTCAGACAGGACCTTGCTCGTGGACCAATCCAGAACTGTCACATCACCTGAGCAGCTGACAACCGACCACCAATGAGAAGTCACCACCTCACGAGCATGCTCAGTAGAGTGATTTTGGGACGTAACCTCTGGAGCATCTGTTAGCCGCTGCTTATTGCTGGTTACCATAGCTTTGGCTGGAAGGCGAGCAATAACCAAGCGAACCACACGGGTCTAAGCAAGATGCTGAGACCGACGTCTTTGCTGAGCAGCCTCCACTGTGGCCGGAGCAGAATTGGAGACCGCAGAGGCAGACAAGGCTTGGGATCTACACTGTGCAGCGGGAGAATCCCGGCATCTAACATTTACTTCGAGATTTTAATATTTTGACTACTTCTCACCAGCAGGATACAGCACCCACTGGCAGGAGTGTCTCAGCTTTGCATTGATAAACAAGCGTGGTAAGGTCAGTTTTTTCTTTTTACTCTACTTGATCCCTGGGAGTGTCATGGGTTTACGTGACAGAGAGGAGCCAAAAGACTGCAGCATCTGATTTCTCCTACTCCTGCACTGATTAGAAGCACTTCACCTTCATATTAAATGGGGCAGGTTTCTTTTAGCAGTGCAAGGGTTAATCTGCTCACTTGAGAGCTAATGGAACCTTTCCTGCATTAAGGCTCTCAGCTGTTCACTGTTAGTGACTCCCATCTCCAATATAATCAGGGTCCTGGCTAGCACTCAGTGCCAGAGAATAGCTTATGCTGCATGGTTAGGAAATGGTGGTTTGTGGTTGTTGTTTAAGAAGGTGTTTAGTGGATTTATCTGAGACTTTTGCTAGGTTTTGGGTGTGTTCTAATTCCCCTCCTTCTCGTACTTTGGTTTACTCCATCCTCCACTCCCCGGTGTTTATCTCTGTTGTTTGAATGAGAACATTTATATGATTGGTATTTTATGTTATCCATGTTTGTATTAACTTGTTAGTCTGGTTGGTGTATTACGGTATACTACTCTCCTCTTCCCTGGGTCGGGGAAGGGTACAGACTGAGCACAGATTCAGGCGCTAAGGCAAAGTACGTCACCCTGGAATTTTCAACATCAGAAGTAATCTGGGTAACAAATAGGGACAGGGAAGGAGCCCCTCATCCCGGGACACCCAACAACAGAGTCATGACAGTGACATTGATTTCTCTAAAGTTCTTTCTCCTTAATCAAAGGTTTCTAGATGATGCAGCAAGCCAGGACCCAGCATTTTAGTAAATGAGGAGCCACACAAGTGTACAAAATAAAATCAAATTTATTTGAGGAACTGATGTACTGTAAATACAGTATATAGCAGGTATAAAGCTTGTTCTTTACATCGGCTACTTTACACAGAGATACAGCCTGGCAAGCTCTGTTCCTGTCCCCTTCATCCCTTGTGCTGTTTCAGGGTTCCCAATAACCGACATCTGTAACTCTCGGATCTCTGGCTCTGTACCACAGAAGAGAATCTTACTTGTCTGTTTCCCATCTTACTCTTCTGAGAACCCAGACTTGCCTTATGTATTGAGATCAAAACAGACACATTTTCTATCCAGGAGCAGGCATGTTATCTATGTGACCTTGTTTCGGTAATGGCTCAGTATGGGGATTCAATCCGCTAACCTTTTGCTGCGTGGTCTTTTCCCCTGCCTGCTGAGCTATTGCCTTTTCTTCCCTGTCCAAATGTGGATGGATCCAATTGTCTTTGTTCCCCCTTCTTGGTTTGCTTCTTTCCAGGTGTTTTCCATCTTTCTGTTTTTGTCTGCCCTATCACATTCTGTGTTGGCTTTTATATGTTGCTCCTCCACTGCACTGCACTTCCTTGCTGGCTATACCCCTAGGTGGACTTGGGTTTAGCAGTTCCAGCCCTTCAGCTAAGGGGTTTACCTTGGATGGTAAACACTATATGAATTCCTGCAGTAAGTCAGTTTGTTTTCCTTCCCAGTTCCTTTTCCTATCACCTCTTTAGGTTTCTTGGAGGCTATTCTTGATTGGTTTACATTTGGCTCTGTTTAGATTTCCCGCTCTACCATATGTGAACATGTTTTAATTTTATGATCCTGATTTTTCATATCTTCCTGCACACTTTCCTCTCCTCTTGTTGGCAGTGTGTTGCGGCGTCATCTCTGGTTCCTCAGGTGGTACAAGAAACCCCTCGATTGCCTTTTAGGGAGCTAGGTCTGAGATGTTTTCTTGTTGTTGGGTTAGGGTCTTTCTAGTCTGTACAGGTACAGGTTGATTGTGGATGCTGTGTCTCCCTGTAGTAGGTCTTCCCATTTTCCCATTACCCGTGAGTGAGTGTGTGTTATGTTGAAAACACCTATCACCAATTATGCAGCCTAGTCTGTCAAGCTCCCTGTGACTGATCTCACCCTGCTCACAGAAGTGAACTTTCTCTTTCAATGAACTAAGAAACTCTTCTCTATGCTCCTAAAACTCCTCCTGGCTGCAGGGGTGGCCAACTTTTGACCCCTCATTGTTAATTTTACTTCTTCCCAATATTATTACATTTGAAAGGTAAAACAATACTATCAACGATTGCATCAAACATCATCATATAAAGAATGCGTTAGTAAAGCACATCACAGTATAAAATCACAATAGCAAGATCTTGCTTCCTTCCTCTTCCTTCTGACTACAGTTCTTTTTACTGCTTTGGTGCCACACAATGAAGTCTTCTAACCATTTTTCTAATCATTTGAGCACCAGTAGTTGCTGCTCAAATGATTACTGCTCATGGGTATCTACCTAAGGATTCCCTGTGGCAAAGTCCAAACTTCCTTATGTATAGAGATGAGTGGATCACTTCACACAATCCTGGTCCATTGTCCAGATCACTGCTCTATGGCCGTGGATAGGAGCTGCACTATTTTCCTAAACTTCTGGGTTTTCTGGCTTGGCGCTTGATTTGCCGGTTTGGCATGACATTCTCTGTACAGCACACAGGTGACATCTCTCTAGCCTGGATAGACAATTTGTGTAGCTCCTGGTCACGTCTAGAGAGCACTGACCTGGTTTGTGGACCAAGGTTTCTCAAAGTCATTTGCTCATCTCTGCTTAGATGGATTAAGCATGAAGAACTCACCGTCCTGTAGACTCCACTCCACAGTTTAGCCCATATCAAGCTCATTAGCCCAGAGAGTTTATATCATACCTGATTGGCTTTGTGTCAGATATGTCATAAAATCAGGACTTAGTGAACTGTTTGGGGAACAAAATTGCATACACACAGAGGCAGGAGTATGCTCACCTTGCGGTGTTGTGTGAAGGCACAACACCTGTAGACACGTGTAACTGCTACTGCGGCCCCATGGCTGGAGAAGAAAAACTTGATCCTGATGAACAATAGTAGAGGAGGACGATCTTTCGTTGAACGGGTTACGCTGCGGTAAATGAGAAGCCTTTTGTGTTCCAAAATGGTTCTTTATTGTTCCAATGTGTTTCGGTACCGGACAGGCACCTTTCTCATAGCAAAGAAACAAATATCAGGACTTCGGAGCAGCATTCAAAATGAAAGTATTAATATAGTAAGTTTTAATAATTTTCATGTGAGCAACCTCCAGTTTACTCTTTTGCCTCTGGAAAGCCCCTAAGAGGTGACCATTTGTGATTGGGCTCGTCATAAGTGTTAACCTTTCAGTTCTCGTGTGTATACATACAATGAAGACTGAAAGAGTTAAACAAGTCTTATAAACTGGTTGGATAAGGTATACGTGGCGCAACAAAATTTAATTTAGCCTTTCTACAGAGAATAGAGTGGCTTAAATGCTATCAATTTGTTTATAATCTTTGCAATCAGTAATCTTATGATTCACAAACACCGGCATGCTGTTCATTCATTATTAGTTACAATACTCTCTCCGCTGTAAGAGAAGTCTTTTTGTGTTACATTTTTACCTTAAGTACTTTGCCTTTCTTTCCTTATTGATCCATGTTACATAAATTGTGCCTCTTCCCAATATTCCCCCAGGTTTTTGTTTCGCTTGTTGGAGATAGGGCTTCACTTAAAGAATGTGGCACAGCTTCAGTTTCCGCTAATTCATTTCTCGGGTTAGTCGATGTCTGGATGTAGTTGTCACATCACCACATAAAGGACCATTATTTTTATAGAAACTCTAGTGCTTATTGCTAATGCTTTTACTCAATTTCTTATACTTAACTATGATATTCTGCCTTAGACAGTCAATTTATAGGAATGTTGATACCTAGAAAGCAGCGTCATGCTGATACATTTCAAGCTGACATTTGCCATTGAAGGACGATGGGAAATCAAAATGATCCCTCATCTTTCGTGACTTATTGTGACCATCATAAAATGTACCCATGTAAAACTTTTCAATTTACAAATGGAAAGGAGCAAGAAAAGAACAAAAGCAACCACTTTCCTAAATCTGCACTGATGAGGGGCAAGTACCCTGAAACAGATGTCTGTAGACAAGTTTCTTGCTTTGTCTAATATCCCTGGTCATATAGCAAAGCTAGTTAAAAGGTTCTTTCATTAAAAGGCATCTGTCAGTAGGATCAACCCTCCTAAGCAGTTTATGTGGGCATTTAGGAAGTTGAATCAAATGATACCTTGATACCAGCAACCTGATAAATGGTTCACGAGAAATTCACATTTTTCTTCTTTTGCAAATGAGAGGAAAATATCTGTGTCAGATTAATCAGGCACAGATATCTTTTCAGCTCTTGTGCATAAAAATAGTCCAGTGTTAAGTCCAACAACAAGATCAACACGTATTGCACTAAAGAAAGTAATCCATGTTGCAAAGGTTTGGCAAACAACAATGTAAATTTTTGAGTTTTCATTATCCTAAAATGCTAATATATTTAACTTTGTAATATAGTCATATGACACCATTATGACAAGGCAGTCTCTAGTTGGGGCAGTCATATGACATGCTGCCACCATACAAGGCATTCTGCATGTTGTGGATTTCAGCTTTCAGCAAAATCATTCAGTTCTCATACACTGTGGAAGAAAGAACTGTTTTACTTGTGACATACAGTAGCCAATATCTACATCATCAGCACCATGAAGAATACAGGAAAGGGATAGTACTGTAGTGACACAGACAAAACAATGAGAAGTCATAAACTACAGGCTAGAGAGAAACTGTACTCATATCGACAAGCTGTAACAGTTAATGGGAACCTGACAGGTCCTCCAAGCAACCAGCATGTGTACATTCATATATAAATATCCTGCCTAAAAGCCCTTTCTGCTGTATATCGCATTACCATGTGTGGCCAAAAAATATTTTTCAATTCCGTTTTTAATATGTAAATAAGTTTCAGACTAGTCGATAGGTCATTGGTTTCTAAAGGACTAGTCAGCGCACTCAGCATGTTAGCACTCCCATGTAGGCGTGATAACATGATTTCTAAGAGACGGCGTCATCACTGTCCTCTGCAAATCTCGCACATGCGTGTGATTGTCTCTCTTACACGTTATTATGCCTCTGAAGTCGGGTGTAAGCTTACTGGCTTCAGAGGTGCACTGTGCATGTCCAGAAGCAAAGACGAAGCCCAATGTCCACAGAAGAGCCGAAGATCAGTCAACGACTCGCAGAAAGACATTGGCTGGTTTCTGTCACGAGGCAGTAGTGGGAAAACAGGGGATGTGGAACCAGGGCCCCTGAACTGCCCCTAAGACTAAGGGGGTGCCCTGACTTTCCTTAACTTGGGGGTACACTTAAAGGTAGTGAGGCCCAAGTCTCCGACCTGTCCCTATCTCTTGTTCAGCCCTGAGCTAAACACCCAACCCCCTCCCCAGGAGGTGAGACAGGGAATAAAGTAAACTGCACCAAAAACCAGGGAAAGGGTAATACAGACACCTCTGGGTTAAATAAACTGACAGACAAGACTTAGCTTGCTCTGCGGCAATGCTCCAGGACAGCAGAGTTAGCCACTTGAAAACAGAAGACAACTGAAGATCCACAGAACTCCGTCAGCTCCTGAACTCCAGCTTGGTTAGTCTCCAAAGAGAAACAATATCACCAACAGTTAGTTGGTGCACCTGGTGAGTTTATGTAGGAAGGTGGGAGTGGTTTCCACCTGCATAGATAATTAATCACAATGCAGTAACACTAGCGGCCACTGGGGGAAAAAACTCACCAGAAGACCAACTAATGATGCAGTAACACCAGCGGCCACTGGTGGCAAAAACTAATATTAACCCCGGATGGCCTGAAAGGAAAAAAGTTTTAATATGAGAGCCCGGATCTGCCACAGATCCAAAAATGGATCGTGACAGTTTCTCATGCACTGTAAACTCCTTTCAAGTAATAAAATCATAGAATGTTAGAGTTGGAAGGGACCTCAAGGGTCATCGTGTCCAACCCAATGCTCAATGCAGGATTCACTAACCCATCTCAGACAGATGTCTGTCCAGCCTCTGTTTGAAGACTTCCATTGAAGGAGAGCTCAACACCTCTCGTGGCAGCCTGTTCCACTCATTGATCACCCTCACTGTCAAAAAAGTTTTTTTTCTAATATCTAATCTGTAACTTCTCTCTTTCAGTTTCAACTTTTACATTATAGTCAAAGGTCAGCCTTGTGCTTGTCTGTAAATAGTCAAGTTGAGGTTAGAGGAGACTGGGCAGGGTTAAAAAGTAACCTGACAGATGATTAATGCTGTTGCAGCACAAATCATACACGGGTTGTGTTATTGCAGCCAGTTATGTCCTGCTCCGAAACACTGCAGAATTTCAGAGAGATCATACTTTGAAAAGCCGTCCAAGGACTATACATCCCAGCTGAGATATGCCTCAGGCCAGCTTCTCTCTACTCCCCTAGACTGACAGGAGACCTGATAGTCCTGATAGGATTGTCCTTCCTACGGTGGTCTTTCCCTATTGCACAGCACACTTAGGGACACCTTCAGAGAAGTACAACTTCAGTCTGAACCATATTAAAGATTAAAGGGTTTGTCCGGCCTTAAGCTACAAGTCTGCAGTCACTCCATGTGGATGCAAACTTGTGGATCATAACAATGCCTGCACTACACCCTTTGATGATTTTCTGTAGCCAAATCCAGGAGAGGGTGGTCACATGACCGCAAGTATGCAATTTGCATACTTCCGGCCACATTAGGACTAGACTTGTCTGGCCTCGCTCAGTGCACTTGCCCATCTAGTCGTCACGTGACTAGATGTATGCAACTTGCCTGCCCGCTCCTGGTGCCAACACCTGAGAATTCTTGCATTGTGCACTGCATTCACTGTGAGGATTCACGAGTCTGCACTCACATACAGCGACTGCAAACTTGTAGCCTAAGGCAGGACAATCCTTATAATTGTCCTACATTTCTAGAAATGTTATTTTGCCAAATACTAAATGATTAATTTATGGTTATGGTTTTTTAGAAGATCAAATTGTCTAAAGGGTTACATTTTATGATTCTCACCAAGTGATTCTAATTTTAACTTAAAGTGGAGGAGTTATGTATGGGGAGCGGTGAACCTTTTCATTTTCCACTTTTGCGTTTACTTCTCATCAGTAGGTATCACTGTGGTCAAACCCAGTCCAGCCGATGAGGGTAGCATGTCTTAACAAATTGAAATAAATACATTTTCCCTATTTTCTGCAATGAGATAGCTCCTAGACAAGGTTGTGCTTTTCTGTTAACATCAGCAAGTATATAGATAGATAGATAGATAGATAGATAGAGATTTTAAAGAATCCTTTTAAAACATACACATTTTTAGTTATTATTTATGAATCGCATAATTATCTTTTTCAGATGTAAGCAGTCTTATTTTCCTTTGTTTTGTTTTCCTTGCAATCTCCTGCAGATGGCGCTATATCCTTTGCTTTGTACAAGTCAGAGACTATTCCCGCCGCTGACATTATGTGAAATGTCATGCTTAAGCCGTTAAAGATCTTTTGTATAACCGGTATAAAATCTCCATTTACTGCTGCAAAAAATAAGCACAACTTGATAAAATGACATAACACAATTATATGGGTGAAATTAACTGCCAGAAAGGCTCATCCTTGGATGTCAAATTACAGTAAATTCTGTGACAATAGTTAAGACGTCAGATGTCATGAAATTTTTCTTTCGTAAAGCACAAAGGTCATCAAAATAGATGAAATCCAAGATCTTGGAATTTGGAAGTGCAACTGTGGTCATTTAAAGATGCGATCACTATTTGCACCCCTCCTTACCTAGTACCTGTTGGCTTGAATAGCCAGACGATGAGGTCAATGTTTGTCAGATAGTCAGACACAAATAATATAAATTTAACATAAATTTGGTACACATTTTTAGCATTTTTTTTCAATACTTGTCATGACCATTCCTTGATGAGAGGCCATTAATAATAGTGGGGGTACTGATTCCAGCACCCCAACTGTTCAGCTGATTTAAGGAGCCACATTCTGCTACGTATGTTGTGTAGTTACCGTAAATAATACTACAAGCTCGCTCTGATGAAAGTGAATGTCAGAGCTTGCAGTACCATTCACAGCCACTCTATGGCATATAAAGCTGTGCTACTTTTTCTTCTGAGTGGCACCTTCAATCAACTGATCGGTGGGGGTGCTCTTTTTTCCCATCCATTTTTTTTAACTGTTGAGGCTGTTGTATAAGAAAAACAAATGATGCATGACAAAATGTACACTTTTTTGACATTTTGACAACAGAAATCTGCCCGGAAAAAGGCTTGAAAAATTCTTCCCTATGTGTTGCTAGTTGTAAGTACTCATGTCAATTGATTAGTCGAAATTATTGTTATTTGCAAAATGATAAACGTTATTGGGCTACGTAACTCAATCTCTGCCCTCTTAGCCTCATTGACAGCTGCTCAGTGTCCCTCTTCCCTGCTGAGATCTCACACTGCTCAGAACAAGCTGCAGTTGTCAGTCAGTCAGGCTGGATGGAATTCAGTTGGACTTATGAACTGTCTCACTTTACAGATAATAATAATAATAAATTTTATTTTTATAGCGCCGACATATTCCGCAGCACTTTACATTTCAGAGGGGATTTGTACAGACAATAGACATTACAGCATAACAATAATCACATACAGTAGATTATAACAAATACCAAGAGGAAAGAGGGCCCTGCTCGCAAGCTTACAGTCTATGAGGAAAGAGGGAGACACGAAAGGTGGGTGGTAACAGTTACCATGATTGTATGGACCAGTCATAATGTTAAGTGTGTAACAGTACAGACACAGAGGGCTAATGGAGGCATAAAGCATGTGGGAACATGATGCGGGGAACCTGGTTATGGTAAAACTTTTGGCTCTGCCACACAGGGATAGATGGACTCATTAAATGCTCATTTTAATATTAGGATTATAAAGCCATTCTAACAAAGTACCCAAGTCTCATCAGGCCTAATAGATTTAATTACCAATGGATGCATTCTGAAATCTGATTTAAGGGAGTTTTACTGGATTAGAAAAAAACCGCAACCCACCTATCCATTTCCATTATTCATGAAATTGCAGGTCAGCTTCACTGAAGTGAATGTGAACAGGCATAGCATTGTTTGTTGGAGAAAGTACCCATGCTTGTTAAGGCCTACACGGCCCCTTTTAGATAAACCTCTGATATATGTACATATAGGAATTTTTAGAGCCCTTGGGAGTCATTGTGAGCCTCTTGCCTATCATACCCTATAATTGACAAGCAAAGATCATGTTTCACCCAAGCTGTCATGGCCTCCAGTACATGTGCACTCAGATTTGCCAATTTTGTCACTGAGGTTCTCCTACATTATTACACTATTACTCCTATTATTATTAGACTGTGCAACCTTATCAGAAACTCAATGCATCAAGTTTCTACCTTGCTATGCAACAACAGGTCGCCACTTTAGCACTGGGGTCTGCATTTCTTATACAACCAAGGGGAACATCTGCATGGCGTTCACAGATTGCCCATGTGTTTGTGCGGATTTCTTCCACTTTAGAAAAACATATTTATAGTTTAGCTGACTTCCTATTAAATTGGTCTTAAAGGGAACCTGTTGTGACATCAGCAGCCGTACCCGCCAATGTTCCATCAGCGGCGGCACCCACCGCAGCCTCTTCTCACCTGCGCTCCTCCACTCGCGCGCTCTCCCGTCCTGTCTCCCTTTCTGCTGCTGTCCCGTGCGCCACCCTTAGGCCGTGGATGCACGCCCGACCGCTCTCTTCACATGGCGGGGGGCGTCGCTGAGGGGCAGGGCTTAGCGACCTACTTCCTGGCTTAAGGTATTTCAGGCGTCTCCCTTAAGGGGAAGACGCCTGGTGATTGTGTGGTATCCCTACACTATTCTGGCCTCTATAGTTCCACTATACTTTAGTTCTCTTGTCTAGAGTTTTCCTCGATTCCTGTCTGCCTCGTCTCTGTCTGTTCCGTTGCTGACCCTCCTGCCTGCCTCCGCCTCGCCTTGTCCGTGCGTTCCTGTCAGTGTCCTCCCTGTCTGTCGGCTGTGTACGAGCCCCCTTGTCTATCTCTTTGCTTTCCTGGGTCCTCTGTCCTCAGCCCGTCCGTTGTTATTCCTGCCCTTGGGATTTCCTCGTCTGTCTTCCCTCGCCTACTGTGCCTTCTCCTGCTGCCCCTACTGGTATCCCTCCTTCCCCGGGACCCCCTGCTTAGGTACCCTAGATTTTGTCCGGCATCCCAGGCCGCCTGTAGCCTTACTTGTCCTACGAGCCGTCCCTCTTGGTACCGGCTGTCACGGTTCTGACCCCTGCGGTCCTGCCCCTAACAATCCCTGTATAGGGGTCGGTTATCACCTGGCGCGCTCGGACCAGGGCCTCCAGATCCGCGATCCAGAGGGTCCACTCTCGGATGTTGTCTGCTCCTGAGCGTCACACCTGTCACCGGAAAAAATGCTATTAACCTGAACATGTAGGGTTTATAGGCAGGTTAATAGCGTTATTAACCTACCCTACACATGCACTTAGCTGAACACTGTGGTGTTTCCCTGTTTGTGTTTTTCCTTAGTGTGTATTAGTACAGCGGTGGGGCCAGTGCCTGCGCCACCCAGCTCCCTAGCAAGGGATAGGTGTAGGGTGTGCTAGGGCGACAGGTTCCTGATCGGCGCCCGGTGCGGAACCGGCATAGGGAACGTTAGGAGCGTTAGGGACACTGACTCAGGGGAGTGCAGGAGGTCTCCACGTCCCCTTTCCCTATCGCAGGGCCCACCGGTGTAACTGTTTCCCTTTCCCCCTGTCTTGCTGTTGTAGTACCGGCCAGCTGGTCATGTCACACAGGAGAGTATCACGTGCCGCGTCTTGTAGTTTCAGTTACTGGCCTGCGGGTCGCGTCACACAGGATGGGACATCGTGACACACATTTGGCCAACAACTATTTAAGTTTTATAAACACTGTCATTGTTGACATTTGAATTTATATGTCTTTCATAGGTTGGTCAAGAAATACATAGTATTGTTCGTATGAACTCATAAGTTGACATTTGTTGTAGCATATTGTGTTGTTATCTTGGATGACAGGGATGCAAGATAATTGAACAATAGGTATTTGTTAATATGTTTATTACACATTGTCCATGCTACCTAGTTTGTTGACGTGCAAAGCAGAGGACAAACTATGTAAATTGATTAAATAATCAAACAATGAGAGTTATACTCATCTCACCTCCCCATGCCCTGTGGATAATGACCTGATCCACAGAAGTGGGAATAAAGAGGGGTTTTTCTATCCTTCTGAAAAAACCAGAGACTCTTTACAAAACCACAGCCAGGAACACTCTACAGAACAGCAGCCAGGACAACATGGCTCCATCACGAAGGACATAGATTTGACATTCTACAAGATTTCAGCTTAGGGGACCACTTTTCAAAATGGAGAGTGAAGAACCCAGCATATTAGGCGCACCCCCAAGACAATAGAGGTATATGAAAAAATGTATATAAATTTTATTGAAAGACAAAAAAAACCAAAAAAACACACACAATAAAAGCATTTAAAAGGCAAAGCACACCCCCAGATATCCCAAGTAAGTCTAACAATAAGTACTAATAGACAGAAACCACATGGTTGAAAAAACAAGATGTTAGCCTAAATGTACATGATAATACATAAGACATGACCCAATGTCCCCAAATCTGGGCGTCCCCAGAAAAACAATAACATGCAAACGCTCACTCCAAGAGGCCTCAGAAAAAAACAGGGGGCCCTGTAAGTGGCCTTGTAAGGGAGAGAGTGAGATGAACATCCACTATAGGGATAAGAGAAAATAATATACCAACACTCACTCCAAGAGGCCTAATGAAGGCCAAAGGGCACTGTAGGTAACCCTGGTAGAGAGGGAGCAAAAAACCATCCACTATAAGGATAGGGAGGATTGCTGAACTGGAGGAAAATGCAGGAGGCAGAAATTATATGCCAAAATATATAAATGGGAAAAGTGGAATCACCAAAGAGAGCAGTCCAGCATGGAGCGTCAGGGGTCAGGCCGTCAGAGGAAGATAGTCCCGGGACAAGGGCAGTGTGGGGAGCCTCACTCGTATCGCTGCTGGATGCAGCTTCGTCAGGGAACCACGGCCTTGGCTGAAAGAATGCAGATCTGCTCCATTGACTATCACTGAACCCATGGAAGCATTTGGGGAAACCAGGATTTGGACCCACCGGACACCTCAACCCCATTAATACGCTTAAGGAAGCCAGGATTGGATCCCACCGGTCACCTGGCTCCATGGTGATGTTTGGAGAAGCCAGGTTGTGAACCTCCAGTTACCTGGCCTCGTAGCTCAGTTGACTATCAGCTTTTTAAGCTTGTCTTTAACTCCTCTCTGTGCTTGCTACAGGTGGGAGTAGTTGGCCCTGAAAGCTCCTAAGTCGCAGCTGCTCTAATTCCCACAAGTCAGTGGAAGGGTGACACTCTGTAATTTTGCACCATCTTTGGTATTTTGCTAGGACTGTTCTATATGTTACTGTTTGTTTGGTGGTTCAATAAAGTGTTGCCACGCTGTTTTACCCTCACCCTGTGTTGTCTAAGTAGTGTTATGCCCACGATGAAAGGAGAGCATGCATTCAGTGGGATGAACCCTGGTCCATGCGGACTCAGACCAGCAGACTAGAGCACCCGCTGACCCCACATGTCTCCGCAGCCTCCATTAGTCAACTCAGAGGGCTGCAAATTTCGTAGAGAAAAGAACAACTGGGTCTTGAAATTCAACATATCCAATCCCATTCCTCAACATCATCTGTCGGGGAAGAATCAGGAGGCATCTACACAATTCAGTCTCTTATTTTTTTTCAAATGTGCTTAAGGTCCTTAAAAGAATATTCCAACCTACAAAAACTGAATAGGTGATAATTGTTAAGCTGATATGAGTCCCATTGTTGGACCCCTTTTGATTATCAGGACAGGCAGCTTATCTCTTCCATTCCCACTGGCCAGAAGATGGCAGCAATAGTTGAATGGGGATGCTAGTAACTGCATGCACTATGCCATTCTAATCATTGTCTATAGGAATAAGGGTAGGTTCACAAGACCGATCAGAGTTTGATCATAGTGGCATCAATTTTTTTCTTACGTGGAGAGAAAAAGAAAAATTTGAAAAAGTGAAAATTTGTAGTGTTCGGGAGCCCTACCAGTGATAGCCGAAAGCAAACTCATTTATCTTTGTCAGTGCTGAAGATAATGAATGGAGCATGAGCGTGCAAGCTTTGGCAAACCCTGTCAAACTCAACCAGGCTACATTCATGTGGTCAGGGTTGAACCAGGGAAAACAGCACACATAAGTTCCTCGTTCCAGCAATCACTGGAGATGAAATATAGTCAAGCTCACTGATTTGCATCCTGGGGGAGGGGGTTGGAGCATGGAAACGCTGCATCAAAGCATGGGAAATGCGAAATGAAGTAAATCAAGCTCCATAAATCGTGAATATTTTATTTATTCACACAAAATGCTTCAAGGACATAGAGTCAGCAGTACAGCTTACGAGACACGTGGCATCGACGCATTTCAGGTGTTTACGCACCCATACTCATGATCAAGGGTACATGGACACCTGAAACGCGTCGATGCCATGTGTCTCGTAAATTGTATTGCTGACACTATCTCCTTGAAGCATTTTGTGTAACTAAAATATTCAATGTTCATGGAGCTAGATTTCCTTCATTAATCATTGGAAGTCCCACATTAATTCAACAATTATTCCCTATCCGGTGGATAGGGGAAACGTTTTTCAGACTAGATAGAGAAATTATGGCCACCATTGAAGACAGATACTAAAGTGAATCCTTTATTTTTTTTTTATTTTGGTAAAAATAGTAGAAATAAGTTTATTTTAATTCAATTTCTCATAGAAGGTCAATTTGCTTCTCTCCGTCAAAATGTGCAGCCTCTTTGTTTTTGTTGTCTGAAATTCAAGTAAAAAATAAACTTTGTGCTGTAATCCACTCATTGATTTTCGCAGTACATGCAATTCCACTATCAGAGTACATCCATTTTTTCTTTTTTTTTTTTGTTAAGAAACAAGGAAAGTATTTTACTCGTCAGCCCCCCTCTCCCTCAAAGGCAGACCACCAGAGGGAGATGTTCTAAGATGACATTTTATAAAAGCTCTTTTCTCGTCCGTTGCACTGTACCCTGTTGTGTCTTTCATGCCAGCTATTGATCACAATTACCAACAATAGACCCAGGCCTTCAATGTCATAATTAAACACGATTATTGATCCGCTAAATATATAAAAGAACGTAAACTTAAGACTGACCAAAGCTTTAAGAAATCACGGCAAGTAATGCAGAGTAGAAGTGCTCTGATTATCGCTGGAGATTCTGTTTAGAGAAGCTGTAATGAGAAGAAGCTGGAAGGTAGAAGCAGAAGACACAGACAATATTGGTTAAAGGGCATTTGAGTTTAAAGAGGAGGGGAAACCCCCCCCCAGAAAGCTAGGTTATGCCAACTCAGGACATAACTAATTGGATAAAAGCCCAGGCAGTGTCTTTCTCTCTTGACAAATGCATTAATATTTTGCTCTAATGCTTCATCCATTTTGTAATTAACTGTTAAGACGGCTTTTAATTTCTTTTGTGGCGGTGCACTAGTTACAGGCAAATATGATGCGTCTACTGCAGGTTGTCATTGGCAAAGCATGAAAAGTGTTTGCACCCGTAATAAAACCGGGCAGAAAAGCAACAAACATGGGAGAAAAGCGGATTCTGTTTTCCTACAGCTCAGGAAATGCGAGATCCGTAAAAGAAATAGGCATTTAAGGGAATACATCTTTGGATATGACTAGTTTACATCAGTTTTTTATGCTGAAGGGAACATGTCACCCCATTCATGCTGCCCAAACCAGGGGCAGCAAGAATCAGAACCTGGCACAAATGCAGTCGGGAGTGTTTCAGCAAAAATATAGTTGGCAGGAGACCATAGCCGAAGATGAGATTTGTCCGGTGCTACCTCCCACTGGCTCTTTTCAGGTTGATAGTTCTTCCATAGGGAAGAGAAGAGCACCAAACAAGTCTTGTCTCTGGCGATGGTAGACTACCATAAATTATATTTTCTCTGAAATGGTTCGTCTTACATCTGACATGCAATCATGCATTCAGGCTTTGAATTTATGTTTGTTTTATTATGATTTGCTTATATAGCGTCATCATTCCCTATTACCTTGCCTTGAGCAACGTTTTGGGTTTCTTGACCATGGAGTGAATTACTTGTATGATGAACTACTTGCTACAGATGGGTTGCATCTTACGATAACAGGAAAACAAATATTTGGTAGACACCTTGCTACACTCATCAGGAGAGCTTTAAATTAGAGCAATATGGGATGGGAAATATACAGAAAAAGAAATATGCAGCTAATGAATTATTTTGAGCACCCTGCTATTAGAAGTGTAAAGAAAGATCAAAAACAACAAACTTAGAATGAAAATAGAGCAAGAGAAACCGAATACAAACCAAACTGTGTCTATACAAATGCATAGAGCATGGGAAGCAAACAAGGAGAATTGTAGCTGCTAACACATGAAGACAGATATGATGTCATAGGCATCACTGAAACTTGTTGGGATGATACATATGATTGGAATACAAACCTTGAAGGCTACAATGTATTTATTAGAAATACAGTAGGATTAACAAAAAGGGAGGAGGTGTTGCAGTGTGTTAGGAAAATGTATATCTTCACTATCTCCACTGAGATCCGAGTTTCAGAGACTGGTAGCTCTGTAGAAACTTTTGGGGTAAGAATTCAAGGAGAGAAGAATAGAAAGGACACTATTGTAGGTGTTTACTATAAACCACCTGGACAGACTGAAGATATGGATGAACTCTTTTTACATCAGATGTCTCTGTTCTCAAAAGTACAACATAGGGATCATGGGAGCTTTTAACTTATCAAATATTTGTTGGGAATCTCTCACAGGCAAAAGTAATGGGTCCAGAAACAACTGTATCTTTCAAAAGGTAGAAGAGAGAACAAGAGGATCTGCAATCTTGGACCTAATTCTTACCAACAGGGAGGAAATGGTTGAGGGAAATAACGGTGGCTGGGAATTTAGGAGGTAGCTATCATGCTATCCTCGAATTTTGGATTACAAGAGAAGGAAGACCAGTGAGGATTCAGACTTTAAGGTTGGACTTCAGAAAGGCAGATTTTAATGGACTCAGAAAGAGGGTAGGAAAGTTCCAATGGCTGGATGTCCTAAAGGACAGAAATGTCCAAGAAAGATGAGAGATTTTGCTAAATTAATTTCTCACCTCACAATCAGTAACAATTGCAAAAAGAAGGAAGAATTGTAAGCATTTAAAGAGACAATTCCGAAAAGAATGAAGAATTGGAAACATTTAAAGAAAACAAGGTGGATGAACACAGAACTTAATTACTTGTCAAAACGGTAAAAATAAATGGATATCAAGTCGAAAGAGGGGAGTATATCTAAAGAAGAATATTATGCTATTTGCAGGGCAAGTGTTAGACTAGCTAAAGCCAGTAATGAAGTGAGGTTTGCAAGGGAGATCAAAAGCAGTAAAAATTATTTAACGGATATGTGAAAAGCAAAGGAAAGTTCAAAGATGTTATAGGATTTTTACAGGATAAAAAAGGTGAAGTGGTCAAAAATGATGTTCAGAAGGCCGAAGTTTTAAATTCCTATTTTGCATCTGTGTTCTCTAAGAAAGCAATTGTAACATTTACACCTTTACGGTGCCATTAAACGAATAAAAGAATCCACACAATCTATAAACAGAGAGATGGTGAAGGAACACTTAGCTAATTTAAATGAATTTAAATCTCCTAATCCAGATCATTTACTATCAGTGTACTGAAAAAGTTATTGGAGAGAAGAACCACAAGCCAGAATCTTTGAAAAATCCTGGAAAACAGGAGAAGTCACAGAAGATTGGAGAAGGGCAAATGTTGACCCTATCTTCAAAAAAAGAAAGAAGACGGAGCCAGGAAATTAGAGGCCAGTGAGCCTTACTTCTATACCAGGAAAGATATTTGATCAAATTATTAAACAACATGTATGTAAGTACTTGGATAATAATGCAGTAATTAACTAGAGCCAGCATGGGTTTGTAGCAAACAAGTAATGCCAGACTAATCTAATTTTTTTCTATGATGGAATCAATGACTAGGTGATCAGGGAAATGCGGTGATATAGTATATCTTGACTTCAGCAAAGCATTTGATACAGTATCTCATACTATCCTTATAGAAAAAATGACAAATTATGGGATTGACAAGACTACGGTTAATTGGATTCACAACTGGTTCAGTGATTGTACTCAAAGAATGGTAATAAATGGTTGCATATCCAATTGGAAGAGTGTTTCAAATGGGGTACCGCAAGGCTCTGTCCTGGCCCCTGTGTTATGAATGGGTCACCGAGAAGAAAAAAAACAAAACAAGCTAAGCCACAGAAAACCAGAGAAGTTGGCAACTATGCAGATTGCAGATCCCTGATCTTACCACACAACTAGCAGTAGCCGTGGAGCGTGCCTACGAAGTTCCAAGACGCCTCGTCACGGCCGGAGGACTACATAAGCCTAAAGCAAGAAAAGGGAAAACTAACTGCCCCAGAGCAGACCCCAAAGGAATAGACAGCCCCCACACATGTATTGACGGTGAAACAAGATGAAGGCACAAACACAGGCAGGAAAATAGGCTGAGCAAATGATGGGGCCCAAACTAACTAGACAGGAAAGGAAAGGCAAGTCACTGTCTGCATCCTGCAAAAAACCCTACAAAAATAATGTCCAACACTTCTGATAGCAAAATTAACCCTGAAGTCACTAGACTTCTCCCACTATATCAGCAAATTCTGAGACAGAGCAAAAAGAGACCGAACTAGTAAGGGACAAAAAGCCAATTGGCAAAACACTGATAAATAAGAGTGGAAAGTCAGCTCAGCCCCCAGCCGGGGCTGGCAGACGACACAAAAAACTGAATAGACCAACAAAATCAAGTGTGAACATTAGCAGAAAAACTTAGCTTTAGATGACTGGAACAGAGCTGAAAACCAAGAGCTGACAAGCCAGAAGGAATCACCAGCAACTGAATAGGGCGTTGGCTGTCTTACATCCAATCTGAGAATCCTGAGATCCAATCATCATCCTCATTCTCAGGTGGCAGATCTCCACTGATCAAACCAGCCGCACCACCTCCCATCACCACCAGAGGGAGTCCAGAAGGGGAACTCACAACTGGTGAGAATGAACTCACCACAGTACCCCCCCCCTTGAGGAGGGGTCACCGAACCCTCATCCACGCCACCAGGCAGATCAGGATGGGCCCAGTGAAAAGCACGAACCAATCTATTGGCATGAATATCGGAGGCAGAGACCCAAGACTTATCCTCCTGACCATAACCCTTCCATTTGACCAAATACTGGAGTCTCCGTCTAACCAAACGAGAATCCAATATTTTCTCTACCTCATATTCCACATTGCCTTCGACCAACACAGGGTCAGGAGGTGCTGCCATAGGAACCACTGGCTCAACAAAACTCTTCAACAGAGATTTGTGAAATACGTTATGGATCTTGAACGTAACTGGAAGAGCCAATCGAAACGAAACAGGATTAAGAATTTCCAAAATCTTATAAGGACCAATAAATCTTGGCTTAAATTTAGGAGATGCAACCTTCATAGGAATATTCTTAGACGACAACCAAACCATATCAGCCACTTTAAACCGGGGACCAATGGTCCTATGCCGGTTGGAAAATTGCTGGGCCTTTTCCTGAGAAAGTGACAACTTATCCACCACTTGGTCCCATATCTGCTGCATTCTCTTAACCACAGTGTCCACACCTGGGCAGGACGAAGATTCCACTTGCCCTGAAGAGAACCGAGGATGAAACCCAAAATTACAGAAAAAGGGTGACATCAAAGTGGCAGAACTAGCTCTATTGTTCAGCGCGAATTCGGTCAAGGGCAAAAATGAGACCCAATCATCCTGATCAGCAGATATAAAACATCTCAAATAAGACTTCAAGGTCTGGTTTGTTCTCTCAGTCTGTCCATTGGTCTGGGGATGAAACACAGAGGAGAAGGATAACTGAATTCCCAGACTGGAACAAAAGGCTTTCCAGAATCTGGAAACAAACTGGACTCCTCTGTCGGACACAATGTTCTCAGGAATCCCATGTAACCGAACCACTTGTTGTAAAAACAAGGGCACCAACTCAGCAGAAGATGGCAACTGTGGGAGTGGTACAAGATGGACCATCTTCGAAAATCTATCACAAATCACGCAGATAACAGTCATTCTCTGAGAGACAGGAAGATCAGAAATAAAATCCATTGAGATATGGTTCCAAGGCCTCTTGGGCACCGGCAAGGGCATCAGCAACCCACTAGAACGAGAACAGGGTTTAGACCGAGAACAAGTCCCACAGGACTGTACAAAATTCCTGACGTCACGAGATAAGGCAGGCCACCAAAAGGATCGACTCACCAAATCTCTGGTACCAAAAATACCTCGATGACCAGCCAATGCGGAGCAATGAATTTCAGACATCACTCTCTTTCTCCACTGGTCAGGAACATACAATTTTCCCATAGGGCAACGCTCAGGTTTATCCTCCTGAAATTCCTCCAGGGCGCGTCTCAAATCGGGCGAAATGGCAGAAGGAACTACCCCCTCACCTAGAATGGTAGTAGGCTCGGTCACACTAAGAGAATCGGCAAAGAAACTCCTAGAAAGGGCGTCTGCCTTAACATTCTTAGTGCCCGGAAGAAAAGAGACTACAAAATTAAAACGCGTAAAAAAGAAGACCCATCTAGCCTGTCTAGGATTCAAGTGTTTGGCTGACTCCAGATAAATCAAATTCTTGTGATCGGTGAGGACCACAACTTTATGTCTAGCTCCCTCCAACCAATGTCTCCACTCCTCAAATGCCCACTTCACGGCCAACAATTCCCGATTCCCCACGTCATAGTTGCGTTCAGATGGGGAGAACTTTAGAGAAAAGAAGGCGCAGGGATTCATCTTAGAAGTCACAGGGTCTTTTTGGGACAAAACAGCTCCTGCACCAATCTCAGAAGCATCTACCTCCACCTGAAATGGAAGTGAGACATCAGGTTGCCGTAAAACTGGAGCTGAAGTAAATCTCTGCTTAAGCTCCTGAAATGCTGAGATAGCCTCAGGAGACCAATTCAGCACATCAGCACTATTCTTGGTCAGATCAGTCAGTGGTTTGACAATACCAGAAAAATTACCTATAAATTTACGATAGAAATGAGCAAAACTCAAAAACTTCTGGAGGGCCTTCAAAGAAGTAGGCTGAACCCAATCATAAATGGCCTGTACCTTGGCCGGGTCCATTTCAATAGTCGATGGAGATAAGATAAATCCCAAAAATGAAATCCTCTGTACACCAAAGAGGCATTTTGATCCCTTAACAAACAGGGAATTCTCTCTCAAAATCCGGAACACAGTCCAGACGTGTTCCACATGAGAATCCCAATCACTAGAAAAGATCAAAATATCATCCAGATAGATGATCAAAAACTTATCCACAAAGTCACAGAAAATATCATTCATAAAGGACTGGAAGACAGAAGGGGCATTAGTGAGCCCAAAAGGCATCACCAGGTACTCAAAATGTCCCTCCGGAGTATTAAACGCCGTCTTCCATTCATCCCCGTGTTTGATGTGAATAAGATTATACGCCCCCTGAGATCAAGCTTAGTAAACCAGCAGGCACTCTTAACTCTGGAGAATAAATCAGACATCAGAGGTAACGGGTACTGATATTTAACCATCATCTTGTTAAGGGAGCGATAATCAATACACGGTCTTAATGAACCATCTTTCTTGGCCACAAAAAAATCAGCACCTAAAGGTGACGAGGATGGTCTAATATGACCCTTCTCCAACGACTTCTTAATATAGGATCGCATAGCATCATGTTCGGGTACTGATAAGTTGAAAAGCTGACCCTTGGGAAATTTACACCCAGGCATCAACTCAATTGCACAGTCATAACTCCTATGAGGCAAAGACGCAGACTTGCTCTCACTAAATACATCAGAAAAATCGGCTAGATAATCAGGAATATCATGAGACTGAGGAGAGGTGGAGAAAACAGGAGCGTCCCTAAGAACACACTGACAACCCCAACTCACCACAGACCCAGATTTCCAATCCAAAACTGGATTATGAGTTTGCAACCAAGGAAAACCCAGAACAATAGTATCATGCAAATTATGCAGCACCAAAAATGTACAATTTTCTTGGTGGTCTGGGGCAACCTGCATCGTCACCTGGGTCCAAAACTGAGGTTTATTCTCCGCCAAAGGAGTAGCATCAATACCCCTCAAAGGAATAGGCATCCGCAGAGGCGTCATGGAAAAACCACAACGTTTAGCAAAGTCCAAATTCATCAGATTCAACGCTGCTCCTGAATCCACAAAAGCCTTCATGGAAAATGTGGATAAGGAGCAGATCAGTGTAATTGCATACTGCCCACAGCAAATGTGTGTGCAAAACGTTTCTCTCGTTTTGGGCAGACAGAAATAATATGAGAGACATCTCCACAGAAAAAACACAGCTTATTACGCCTTCTAAACTCCTGACGTTGCGCCCTAGACAAAACTATCACATTGCATAGGTTCAGAAATTTGTCCAAAAGGTGGCAACTCCTCTTGTGTAGTTTTGCTTTCACGTAAACGCCGATTAATTTGAATGGCTAATGACATAGAATCGTCAAGACCAGAGGGAACAGGAAATCCCACCATAGTATCTTTAACGGTTTCTGACAGACCCTTCCGAAAGAGAGCTGCCAAGGCACCATCATTCCAGGCAGTAAGGACCGCCCACTTTTGGAATTTTTGACAGTATAACTCTGCAGAATCCTGACCCTGGTTCAATGCCAATAGGGCTTTCTCAGCTTGATCAATAGCATTAGGTTCATCATACAACCCCAAGGCTTGAAAAAATGCATCCACATTAGTCAGAATAGGATCTTCAGGTGTCAAAGAAAACGCCCAATCCTGGGGATCACCGTGCAGCAAAGAGATGACAATTTTAACCTGCTGCGCAGAGCTCCCCGATGAATTAGGCTTCAAGGCAAGAAATAATTTACAATTATTCTTAAAATTCAAAAATTTAGACCGATCCCCAAAAACACATCAGGAGTAGGGATCCTTGGTTCAGCAGCATGTGAATGAGTGAGATAGGCGGAAATTCCCCGCACTTCAGCAGCGAGCTGCTCCACACCATCAGACAATTGCTTAAACTCCATTTAAAAAAAGAAAATCCTCCTACGGCCCCAGAGAAAAAGAGGAAAAAATATACATATAAAAAAAAATTCGGACACTTTTTTTTTTTTTTTACAATTCTTTCCTGCTTTTGAGTACCCTAGAATCTGTGGTAAGGCTGGTGATTATGTTATGAATGGGTCACCGAGGAGAAAAAAAACCAAAACAAGCTAAACCACAGAAAACCAGAGAAGTTGGTAACTATGCAGATTGCAGATCCCTGATCTTACCACACAACTAGCAGTAGCCGTGGAGCGTGCCTACAAAGTTCCTACACGCTTTGTCACGGCCGGAGGACTACATAAGCCTAAAGCAAGAAAAGGGAAAACTAACTGCCCCAGAGCAGACCCCAAAGGAATAGACAGCCCCCACACTTGTATTGACAGTGAAACAAGATGAAGGCACAAACACAGGCAGGAAAATAGGCTGAGCAAATGATGGGGCCCAAACTAACTAGACAGGAAAGGCAAGTCACTGTCTGCAACCTGCAAAAAACCCTACAAAAATAATGTCCAACACTTCTGATAGCAAAATTAACCCTGAAGTCACTAGATTTCTCCCACTATATCAGCACTCTGGAAAATTCTGAGACAGAGCAAAAAGAGACCGAACTAGTAAGGGACAAAAAGCCAATTGGCAAAATACTGATAAATAAGAGTGGAAATTCAGCTCAGCCCCCAGCCGGGGCTGGCAGACCACACAAAAAACTGAATAGGCCAACAAAATCAAGTGTGAACATTAGCAGAAAAACTTAGCTTTAGATGACAGGAACAGAGCTGAAAACCAAGAGCTGACAAGCCAGAAGGAATCACCAGCAACTGAATAGGGCGTCGGCTGTCTTAAATCCAATCTGAGAATCCTGAGATCCAATCATTATCCTCATTCTCAGGTGGCAGATCTCCACCGATCAAACCAGCCGCACCACCTCCCGTCACCACCAGAGGGAGTCCAGAAGGGGAACTCACAACTGGTGAGAATGAACTCACAACACCCCTGTGTTGTTCAATATGTTTTATAAAGGATCTAGATGGCGGAACTGAAGGTAAACTCATCATATTTGCCGATGATGCAAAGCTTGGAGGGATAGTTAACACTAGAGATGACAGAAAAGATTGAGAAGGATCTAGATAAGCTTGAACAATGGGCAGCAACTAATAGAATGGTATTAAACAGGTTGGAAATGCAAGATTATACATCTGGGTAAGAAAAACGAAAATTACATCTACAAGACTTATGTATACTAATAGATCACAGAATGCACATGAGTCAACAGTGTGATGCAGCAGCAAAAAAAATGCAAACACAGTTCTAGGATGTATTCAGAGAAGCATAGAGTCTAGATCATGTGAAGTCATTATCCTACTCTAGTCCTCATTGGTCAGGCCTCATCTGGAATACTGTGTCCAGTTCTGGGCACCACATTTTAAAAAAGACATTGAAAAACTGGAGCCAGTTCAGAAAAGAGCTATCAGGATGGTTTGCAAATTTCAAAGTATATCCTATGAGGAACAGTTAAAAGATCTTGGAATGTTTAGCTTGCAATAAAAGAAGGCTAAGAGGAGATTTAATGGCTGTCTACAAATATCTGAAGGGATGTCACAGTGTAGAGGGATCATCCTTATTCTCATTTACACGTGGAAACACGAGAAGCAAAGGAATGAAACTAACAGCCTAATTAGTCTGTTAGGGTTACGGCTTGTTCACTATCGTCGCTGGGAAAGGCCAGGTGTAGCAAATTTTCCAGTTTTATAAAAAAACAGCCTCAGCTAACCTTGTGTCAAAAACACTGCAGCCATGGGTTCTTCTAAGCAGCTGCCTAGCATTCTGAAAATGGTGGAGGCCCACAAAGCAGGAGAAGGCTATAAGAAGATAGCAAAGCACTTTCAAGTTTCCCTTTCCTCAGTTTGAAATGTAAGTAAGAAATGGCACTTAACAGGAACAGTTAAAGTCAAGATAAGGTCTGGAAAACAAAGCAAAATTTCAGATGAGAGCTGCTCATAGGATTGCTAAAGAGGCAAATCAGAAACCTTGCTTTACTGCAAAAGAACTTCAGAAAGATTTATTTCAGACTTTGGAGTTGTGGTGCATTGTTCTACTGTTCAGAGACATCTGCACAAATTAGGTTAAAAAAAATTCCCTACTACCAGGAAATAGCACAACTCCAATACAATATAACAAACAAATGCTCACAATTCCATTAAGAAAAGGAGATAATCGAGTTTTTATAGCTAAAATTCCACATTTTATTTCACACAATTAAATAGGAAACAGAGCATACAAACTAATGTGACACAGGGCAAATGTAATCAACATAGTAAAACATGGCACTTCATGATAAATATCAGTATGCATAAAAGTACAGTACTCAAAAATACATCTGTGCTATGAAAAATCAACGCAGTGAAAAACTGTACTTATGCTGAATATAAAATGTAGCAGTACCTTCCTATAATAAGATGCACCTGGCTGACTGCCTATTAAAGGGCTGGAACGGTAATCCAATGCTCCCTGGTGCCACAAAGAAATAGGATTCTAAACATATATACACTACACTAGATGGTGGCCCGATTCTATCGCATCGGGTATTCTAGAGTCTCTGTTAAAATAAAAAATAGTTATATACTCACATTCCGACGGCCCCCGGACTCTTTCTCTCCTCTCCATGCTCCCGGCATCTTCCGGTCCCAGTAATGCTTTGCACGAGACACCGCTGATGACGTCGCGCTCACGTGAGAGTGACGTCATCTCCGGCCCTTCTCGCTAAGCATTACTGGGACCGGAAGATGCCGGGAGTGTGGTGAGAGGCGGGACAGAGTCCGGGGGCCGTCGGAAGGTGAGTATATAACTATTTTTTATTTTAACAGAGACTCTAGAATACCCGATGCAATAGAATTGGGCCACCATCTAGTGTATTATACTCCTGTTACACCCGGAGCTGCTGTCACTGTTCTGCTGTCTAATGTATTGTACTCCAGTTATACCCAGAGCTGCTGTCACTGTTCTGCTGTTATCTAATGTATTGTACTCCAGTTACTCCCAGAGCTGCAGTTACTGTTCTGCTTTTACCTAATGTATTGTAGTCCAGTTACACCCAGAGCTGCAGTCACCGTTCTGCTCTTACCTAATGTATTATACTCCTGTTACAGCCAGAGCTGCAGTCACTGTTCAGATCTTACCAAATGTATTGTACTCAAGTTGCACCCAGAGCTGCAGTCACTGTTCTGCTCTTACCTAATGTACTCCTGTTACACCCAGAGCTGCAGTCACTGTTCTGCTGTTACCTAATGTAGTGTACTCCAGTTACACCCAGATCTGCAGTCACTGTTCTGCTGTTACCTAATGTATTGTACACCAGTTACACCCAGAGCTGCTGTCACTGTTCTGCTGTTATCTAATGTATTGTACTCCAGTTACTCCCAGAGCTGCAGTCACTTGTGAGTTCATTTTTCCCTTCACCATTGAGGTCTGATGAACTCCCTCCTCTGGTGAAGGAAGGTAGTGAGGCTGATTACCAAACACATGGGCAGCTAGATGATGACTGGGTGGCTGGAATTGAGGACTGGAAATAAGGCTGCCGACGCCCTTCTTCCTGGCTGGTGATTTTCCTGCTGGATTCTTGGAGACCAGTCTGATTCCTGCATCTCAAAGCTAAGTTTTCTGCTCTTCTTTGTACTCTTCAGTTTTGTTTTTGTTTTGCCTTGTTTTTTGGGAGTTCTGCCATCCCCGGCCGGGGGTGAGCTGAACTCCATTTTTGTCTCTGATCTGTTGATATTTTGCTCTGTCTTCAGAATATACCTGAGTGCTGATATAGTCTTTTGAAGCCTAGCGACTTCAGGGCCTGTTTTTCCTATCAGTCGGTTGGCTCATTTTGATAGGGTTTTTGCGGATGGCAGACAGCAGCTTTCCTATCCTGTCCTATGTAGTTAGCTTGGGCCCCATCATTTGCTCAACCTATCTTTCTATCTGTGTTAGTGTTTCCATCTTGCTTCACCATCATTATATGTTGGGGGCTGCCTATTGCTTTGGGGTCTGCTCTGGGGCAGTTTAGTTTTTCCCCTTCCTGTCTTTAGGCTATATAGTTCTCCGGCTGTGATCGAGGGGTCTAGGGCACCGTAGGAACCCCCCACGGCTACTGCTAGTTGTTGTGGATAGGTTCAGGGGTCTGCAATCCGATAGCTGCCAACCTCTCTGGTTTTTCTGGACTTAGCTGGTATTTTGTTTTTTCCTCCTTCGGTGACTCATCATAACAGAATCACCAGCCATACCGCAGATCCTAGGGTACTCAATAGCAGGAGAGAATTGTAAAAAGGAAAAGGAAGAAAAAAAAAAAAAAGGAAAAGTGTCAGAATTTTTTTTTTTTTGTGTGCATATTTTTTCCTCTATATCTCTGAGGCAGTAGGGGGAATTTTTCTCTCAATGGAGATGAAGCGATTGTCTGATCGTGTGGAGCAGCTCGCTGCTGAAGTGCGGGGAATTTCCACCTATCTTGCTCATTCACATGCTGCTGAACCAAAGATTCCTACTCCTGATGTATTTTTGGGGGATCGGTCTAAATTCTTGAATTTGAAGAATAATTGTAAATTATTTTTTGCCTTGAAGCCTAACTCGTCGGGGAACTCCGCGCAGCAGGTTAAAATTGTCATCTCTTTGCTGCGCGGCGATCCCCAGGATTGGGCGTTTTCTTTGAAACCTGATGATCCTATTCTGAATAATGTGAACGCAAAAATACACGAGAGATGTTACCACCTGTTGAACAAATGTCTGAACCTATGCAATGTGATAGAGTTTTGTCTAGGGCGCAACGTCAGGAGTTCAGAAGGCGTAATAAGCTGTGTTTTTTTTGTGGAGATGCCTCGCATATTATTTCTGTCTGCCCTAAACGAGAGAAACGTTGTGCACACACGTTTTCTGTGGGTGGTGTTCAACCTAAGTTTCTTCTGGCAATTACTCTGATCTGCTCCCTGTCCACATTTTCCGCCAAGGCTTTTGTGGATTCAGGAGCAGCTCTGAACCTGATGGACTTGGATTTTGCTAAACATTGTGGATTTCCTATGACACCTCTGCGGACGCCTATCCCTTTGAGGGGTATTGATGCTACTCCTTTGGCGAAGAATAAACCTCAGTTTTGGACCCAGGTGGTAATGCGGGTCGCCCCAGACCATCAAGAAAATTGCAGATTTTTGGTGTTGCATAATTTGCATGATACCATTGTTCTGGGGTTTCCCTGGTTGCAAATCCATAATCCAGTTCTGGATTGGAAATCTTTGTCTGTGGTGAGTTGGGGTTGTCGGTGTGCCCTTAGTGATGCTCCTGTTTTTTCCACCTCTCCCCAGTCGCATGATGTTCCTGACTATTTGGCTGACTTTTATGATGTATTTAGTGAGAATGAGTCTGCGTCTCTGCCTCCTCATAGGAATTATGACTGTGCAATTGAGCTGAACCCGGGGTGTAAATTCCCCAAGGGTCGGCTTTTCAATTTATCTGTACCCGAGCACGAGGCTATGCGATCCTATATTAAGGAGGCATTGGAGAAGGGTCATATTAGACCATCCTCTTCACCCTTAGGTGCTGTTTTTTTTTTCGTGGCTAAAAAGGATGGTTCATTAAGGCCTTGTATTGACTATCGTGCCCTCAACAAAATTACTGTTAAATATCAGTATCCGTTACCCCTGATTTCTGATCTATTCTCCAGAGTTAAAGGTGCTTGCTGATTTACCAAGCTTGACCTCAGGGGGGCGTATAATCTTATTCGCATTAAGCATGGGGATGAATGGAAGACGGCGTTTAATACTCCGGAGGGACATTTTGAGTACCTGGTGATGCCTTTTGGGCTCACTAATGCCCCTTCTGTCTTCCAGTGCTTCATGAACGATATATTCTGAGACTTTGTGGATAAATTTTTGATTATCTATCTGGATGATATTTTCATCTTCTCCAAGAATTGGGACTCTCATGTGGAACATGTTCGGACTGTGTTCCGGATTTTGAGGGAGAATTCCCTGTATGTCAAGGGATCGAAATGCCTTTTTGGGGTACAGAGGATTTCATTTTTGGGATTTATTTTGTCTCCGTCAACTATTGAAATGGACCCGGCCAAAGTACAGGCCATTTATGATTGGGTTCAGCCCACTTCTTTGAAGGCCCTCCAGAAGTTTTTGGGTTTTGCTAATTTTTATCGGAAATTTATAGCTAATTTTTCTGGTATTGCCAAGCCATTGATGGATTTGACTAGGAAGGGTGCTGATGTGCTGAATTGGTCTCCGGAGGCTTTTTCTTCCTTTTCAGGAGCTGTAGCGAAGATTCACTTCTGCTCCGGTTTTGCGGCAACCTGATGTCTCACTCCCGTTTCAGGTGGAGGTGGACGCTTCTGAGATTGGTGCAGGAGCGGTCTTGTCCCAAAAAGATCCTGTGACATCTAAAATGAATCCTTGTGCTTTCTTTTCCTGAAAGTTCTCCCCATCCGAACGTAACTATGATGTGGGGAATCGGGAACTGTTGGCCATGAAATGGGCATTTGAGGAGTGGAGACATTGGTTGGAGGGAGCCAAACACCAAGTCGTGGTCCTTACTGACCACAAGAATTTGATTTACCTGGAGTCGGCCAAGCGCTTGAATCCTTGACAGGCTAGGTGGGCCTTGTTTTTCACACGTTTTGATTTTGTGGTCTCTTTTCTTCCGGGCACTAAGAATGTCAAGGCAGACGCCCTCTATAGGAGTTTCCTTGCTGATTCTCCTGTTGTGACTAAGCCTGCTACCATCTTAGGCGAGGGGGTAGTTCTTTCTGCCATCTCGCCCGATTTGAGACGTGCTCTGGAAGAGTTTCAGGAGGACAAACCTGAGCGTTGTCCCAGTGGAAAGTTGTATGTTCCTGACCAGTGGAGGAAGAGAGTGATGTCTGAAGTTCATTGCTCTGCATTGGCTGGTCATCCAGGTATTTTTGGTACTAGAGATCTGGTGAGTCGGTCTTTTTGGTGGCCCGCCTTGTCTCATGAAGTCAGGAATTTTGTGCAGTCCTGTGGGACTTGCTCCCGGTCTAAACCTTGTTCTCGCTCTAGTGGCTTGTTGATGCCTTTGCCGGTGCCCAGGAGGCCATGGACCCATATTTCAATGGATTTTATCTCTGATATGCCTGTCTCTCAGAGAATGACTGTTATTTGGGTGATTTGTGATAGATTCTCTAAGAGGGTCCATCTTGTACCACTCCCTAAGTTGCCATCTTCCTCTGAGTTGGTGCCCTTGTTTTTGCAACAGGTGGTTCGCTTGCACGGGATTCCTGAGAACATTGTATCTGACAGAGGAGTTCAGTTTGTGTCTAGATTTTGGAGGACTTTCTGTTCCAAGCTGGGAATTCAGTTGTCCTTCTCCTCTGCGTTTCACCCTCAGACCAATGGGCAGATGGAGAGAACAAACCAGACTTTCGAGTCGTATTTGAGATGTTTTATTTCTGCCGATCAGGATGATTGGGTTTCATTTTTGCCCTTGGCCGAATTTGCTTTAAATAATAGAGCTAGTTCTGCCACTTTGATGTCACCTTTTTTTTGTAACTTTGGTTTTCACCCTCGATTTTCTTCAGGGCAGGTGGAGCCTTCTGCCTGCCCAGGTGTTGACACTGTGGTGGAGAGAATGCACCAGATCTGGGACCAAGTATTGGATAAGTTGTCTCTCTCCCAGGAAAAGGCCCAGCGGTTTTCCAACCGGCGTAGGACCGTTGGTCCCCAGTTTAAGGTGGGTGATATGGTTTGGTTGTCATAAAAAAATATTGCTATGAAGGTGGCTTCTCCTAAGTTTAAGCCTAGATTTATTGGACCTTACAAGATTTTGGAGATTATTAATCCGGTCTCTTTTCGGTTGGCTCTTCCTGTCACATTTAAAATTCATAATGTGTTTCATAAGTCCTAGTTGAAGAGGTTTGTTGAACCAGTACTTCCTGTGGTGGCACCTCCTGACCCTATATTGGTTGAAGGTAAAATGGAATATGAGGTAGAGAAGATACTGGATTCCCGTCTGGCTAGACGGAGACTCCAGTATTTGATTAAATGGAAGGGTTATGGTCAGGAGGATAATTCCTGGGTCTCTGCCTCTGATATTCATGCCGAAAGATTGGTGCGTGCCTTTCATCGGGCTCACCCAGATCGCCCTGGTGGCATGGATGAGGGTTCGGTGACCCCTCCTCAAGGGGGAGGTACTGTTGTGAGTTCATTTTTCCCTTCACCATTGAGGTCTGATGAACTCCCTCCTCTGGTGCAGGAAGGTAGTGAGGCTGATTACCAAACACATGGGCAGCTAGATGATGACTGGGTGGCTGGAATTGAGGACTGGATATAAGGCTGCCGATGCCCTTCTTCCTGGCTGGTGATTTTCCTGCTGGATTCTTGGAGACCAGTCTGATTCCTGCATCTCAAAGCTAAGTTTTCTGCTCTTCTTTGTACTCTTCAGTTTTGTTTTTGTTTTGCCTTGTTTTTTGGGAGTTCTGCCATCTCCGGCCGGGGGTGAGCTGAACTCCATTTTTGTCTCTGATCTGTTGATATTTTGCTCTGTCTTCAGAATATACCTGAGTGCTGATATAGTCTTTTGAAGCCTAGCGACTTCAGGGCCTGTTTTTCCTAACAGTCGGTTGGCTCATTTTGATAGGGTTTTTGCGGATGGCAGACAGCAGCTTTCCTATCCTGTCCTATGTAGTTAGCTTGGGCCCCATCATTTGCTCAACCTATCTTTCTATCTGTGTTAGTGTTTTCATCTTGCTTCACCGTCATTATATGTTGGGGGCTGCCTATTGCTTTGGGGTCTGCTCTGGGGCAGTTTAGTTTTTCCCCTTTCTGTCTTTAGGCTATATAGTTCTCCGGCTGTGATCGAGGGGTCTAGGGCACCGTAGGAACCCCCCACGGCTACTGCTAGTTGTTGTGGATAGGTTCAGGGGTCTGCAATCCGATAGCTGCCAACCTCTCTGTTTTTTTCTGGACTTAGCTGGTATTTTGTTTTTTCCTCCTTCGGTGACTCATCATAACAGTCACTGTTCTGTTCTTACCTAATGTATTATACTCCTGTTACAGCCAGAGCTGCAGTCACTGTTCAGATCTTACCTAATGTATTGTACTCCAGTTACACCCAGAGCTGCAGTCACTTTTCTGCTGTTACCTAATGTATTGTATGTAAGTTACAACCAGAGCTGCAGTCACTGTTCTGCTGTTACCTAATGCATTGTACTCCAGAATATGTAAAGGACTGTGCCTGTATAATGAGCGACGCAGCAGTGATGCCATTAACGGCTGTACAATAAGCAATGCAGCCGTGTTGCCGCGACGACTAAGCAACTGTCGCTGATTGGTCGTGGCCTAACTGCCGCGACCAATCAGCAAGACGGGATTTCCATTACAGACAGATAGACAGACAGACAGAATTAGACAATTATATAGTAGATGTGAAAATGCCCATAGAACTTATGAGCCTAATGCAAAGTGCCCTAACTAGGGAAAAGTGCTTAAAGATTCTAAAATACCATGAATGCGCCTAACTTACATGAAGTAAATAGTAACGCTGCCCTGGCCAGCCGCCTCTACCCGTGTTACACCGCAGCTTATTCAGGAAGCACAAATGCACGATGGTTCAGTGGTTAGCATTGCAGCGCTGGGGTCCTGGGTTCAAATCCCACCAAGAACAACATCTACAAGGAGTTTGTATGTTCTCCCCGTGTTTGTGTGGGTTTCCTCCCACATTCCAAAGACATACTGATAGGAAATTTAGATTGTGAGCCCCATCGGGGACAGTGATGATAATGTGTGCAAACTGTAAAGCGCTGTGGAATTAATGGTGCTATATAAATACATAAATGAGTAAAATAAATAAATTAGACCTTCAAGGAAGAGTCATCAGAAGAAAACTTCTCCTCTATCCATACCATAAAATTCAGCGACAGAAGTATGCAAAAGAAAACACTTAAACAAGCCTAATGCATTTTGGAAACAGGTCCTGTGGACCGATGAGGTTAAAATAGAACTTTTTCACCACAATGATCAACTGTATGCGTGGCAAATAAAGGGCACAGAACTTCAGGAAAAGAACATCTCGCCAACCATTAAACATGGGGGTGGATCAATTATACTTTGGGGTTGTGTTGCAGCAAATGGCACAGGGAACATTTTCTCAGGTAGAGGAAAGAATGGATTCAATGAAATTTCAACAAATTCTTGATGCAAACATAACTGTCACTTGTTTACCACGAAGAGAGGAGCCAGAAGATTTCCTGCACTCTTGATTAGAAGCACCTCACCATCATATTAAACAATGCAGGTTTCTGCTAGTAGGGAAGGGGTTAAACTATTCAGTTGAGAGTTGCTAGTGCTTTCCACCTTTGATAGTCGCAATTTTCCACTATTTTTTGTTATGGTGTACAACTTTATATTGAACTTATATCATTAAATAACTTCATGCTTGAAAACCTCTGTAAGTGCGGCTGATTCAAACTCAACTCGTCTGACTTTGGATTCATCCAGTTCATCCAGCACCCCTTCCACTGCTGTGTGCGCATCCTTTCTACCCCCCCCACCTTCCATACTATATATGGCTGAGCTTCTTCTCTCATCAGTCTCCGACTGTTTTTAACTATTTCTGGATCCTAGCTTCCCTTTTTTACTTTTGTAGTCTCTTATCCTGGGAGAGGCATGTTTCTATATAGCAGTAACGTAGTCCAAATTTCAAATATTCAGTGTTTGCATATATCTTAGCGCTTACAGAGCGCTGTATACATATTGTATATAGGAGACTATGTTGGGATCATACTGTATATAGAAGGCTATGTGGGGCTTATACTGTATATAGGAGGTTATGTGGAGATCACACTGTATATAGGAGGCTATGTGGGGCTCATACTGTATATAGGAGGCTATGTGGAGATCATACTGTATATAAGAGGCTATGGGGAGATCATACTGTATATAGGAGGCTATGTGGAGATCATACTGTATATAGGAGGCTATGTGGGGCTCATACTGTATATAGAGGAGCTGTATGGGGGTTCATGCTGTATATAGGGGGCTTAGTGTGGCCTCATACGGTAAATAGGGGGTGTCAGTAAACTTAATTCTGTTCAATATTAAATGATACAATTAATATTAATATAAAATAATAGTTACTAATATGTCAACATCAATATTAAGAAGAAATAATTTCAGATTATTGTTTCAGCCATCCACCACAGTCACGGTCTGTCATGTGGCCCCTTGGGAAAATTAATTGATAATTAATTAGATAGATAGATAAATAGATGATATATTAGATAGATAGATGATAGATAGATAGAAATCCACCAATAATTTTCCCTGTAACTATTTCTCCTGGCATCAGATCAGTGCTCAGGGCAGAGGAGTTGATGACAAACTAATAAAGACAAGATACTTAGTAAGAGCCAGAGAAGATCAGTTAGTAGACATGGGCTTGTCACTCACACAGTAAGAATAATAGAGCTGTTTGTGCAGCCATGCTTTTGTCATCACATTGATTCATCTGTCATCTTTCACAATTCAAACCAATGCAAATACTATTTTTGAATATGTCTAGAGCCTGGATGTGATTTCTGTGTCTCCAGAACGGAGGACAAATGCTTATAGGTATCTAAGTGAATATATATCAGGAAACGGAGAGAAGGTCACGGAAGATTTAAAAGACATTGATTTGCATGTAGAGAACAAACAAGATAGAATGTTCCCCCTACACGGAGACTCTTTCTAATAAAGCACACATGATATAGCAGACGATCCTCACGTCTAGGTCCGCTTATCCTTCAGTGCTTCTGTAATGCACCACGCTGAAGTCTGGAATAGTATTGTCACACAGTGGGGACGTGATTACTGAGTGACGGATGAGTGCAAGCGATGGATGATTTAGTCGAAAGAAGCTTAAAATATGTAAAGAGTTCATCTGTGGGAAGAAGAAGCTACTTATGATTGTGTCCTTGGAAATATTATGCCATGTTTAAACTTTTTTTACTTAAAAGGGTAAACTTATAAAAAGTTTGTATCTAGTTTTGCCTCGATGTTGGATCTCACAGTTCTCTCTTAGAGGAGTTGTCAGCTTTAGGGCTCATGCCTACAAGCGGATAAATCTGAGTCGGACAGCACACTGACCCATGTTATTCTACAGGGATGTTCAGATGAATGGTTTTTTTCTCGGCCCGAGTGTCTGTTAAAGGCTTGAGTCACACCAGCGATGAATACGGACAAGTGCTATGCGAGAAAAAAATCGCATAGCACTCGGACCAATGTTAATCTATGGGGCAGCTCTCATCATCCGTTTTTTTATCGTCCGTATTATACGTGCAAGTGAAATCACAGCATGCTGTGATTGTCCGCGTATCTCGGCTGAGTCTCGCCAATGCAAGTCTATGGGTGTGAGAAAAAAATTGCACAGCACACGGACCATGTGTGTGACTTGTGAGAAATATGCAGCCATTGGCCAGGTGACAGGATATTGCCTTAGCCATTATTCAGGAAGCTTTGGCGTGGTAATTAGCCTGGGAAGTTCTAGAACAAACCACCATCAAGCCTCCACAGCAAGATGGCAAGGCAAATTAATGTAGAGCTTCTGATCTTCTGATGCAGGAGAGGTCAGAAATTTGGGTTCTATGTGACGCACATTATGACGACCGTGCTCGCAAGGACGCCTCATGGAAGCGTATCTGCCAGCAAATTTTTCCTACCTATGAAGATAGTACACCTGAGGTGCTGTCATGGTCAATGTGTGACTGGACACACCGCCTCCAGCAGGGCGAATTTATATGACATGCGTGACCCTGGATACACCGCCTTCAGCAGGGCAAATTTAAGTAATAGAACGGGCAGCCGGATACACCGCCACCAGCAGGCGAATTTCAGTAGTAAACGTATGTCTGGATACACCACCTCCAGCAGGGCGAATTTCAGAATAAAGGGGAAAACCAGGAAAACAATTACAATGGTGGCCCTGCGATAGGGAACGGGGACATGGAGACCTCCTGCAGTCCCCTGAGTCAGTTTCTCTACACTCCTAACGATCCCGGTTCCGCACCGAGCGCCAATCAGGATACCTGAAATCCCTAGCTCGCCCTGAACCAATCCCTTACTAGTGAAGTGGACGGTGCAGAAACTAATCCCACCACTGCTCTAAAACACACATTGAGGAAAGTAGCAAACAGGGAAACACCACTTAGCTTTGCTCTGTTGCTAATGCTCCCAGTAACAGAGTCCGACACCTGAGTGCATCATTTCCTCCAACCGGATCCAACACCTGAGTGCAGCTTTCCAGCAACAGAGTCCCGCATCCGAGTGCAGCTTTCCAGCAACAGAGTCCAACATCTGAGTGCAGCTCTCTTCCAGCATCTGAGTGCAGCTTTCACCATAGCTGCCACTCCACCAAGCTTTACAAGAACTCCTCCCTGACCCCATAGCTGCCACTCCACCAAGCTTTGCAAGAACTCCACACTGACACCATAGCTGCCACTCCTCCAAGCTTTGCAAGAACTCCTCGCTGACACCATAGCTGCCACTCCAGGATTCTGACTGAGCTGCCCAGGACCCTTCTCAAGTTCCTTCCTTCACCAAGGATGGTTGGAAAAGACCAATATCACCAACAGTGAGTGAAACCACCTGCTACACCTTTATAGGCAGGACCCAAGGAATCACACCTGCTTCATTATCATGCGCAATAACACTAACCACCACCGGGGGGGCAAACTAAAAGAAAAGACACCACTGTAATAACCCTAATGGCCACCGGGGTCAAAACCAACTCCAAGCAACCAGCTCAAAGGAAAAAAAAGGTTACTTATTCAAAACCTGTCATATCCAACTTGGATCATGACGTGCAGCATGAAATGAGTAGTATCCTAAATGGAAAAAAACTTGAATTGTTTAAAATGAAGCAACAAATGAACCAAACATCATCATATGTGATGTTATGCTTGCTATCCTGCCTGTTTGCCAGTTTACACTTGTCAAGTAGCATGCCGCATTAGCCTGTAACCTACATTTGCCTATGCATACACTATAATCCTAATGTCAAACATTTGTTGTGTTACTTTGCAGTGAGTGATGTCCCTAGACGGTGGTGCAGCTGCCGTGACCTGTTCCGCCGAGAGCGTCAGAATCGGGCCAGGAGTGGGTCAGAGGGCACAAAGAAGCGAAAATATATACACTATGACCACTTAAATTTTCTAGCTCTAGTTCTGGATCTCCGTCCGTAAGTGCATGATTCACCACACCACACATTTGCCACGTGGCCTTACGGTATGTTAGTAATTTTTTTTTCTTTTTATGAAAAACAGAACTGAATTAAATATAACTGAGCGGGAGACTGGCTCGGACTCAGAGGTCCACATCGACCCTGTGGATGGAGGGGAAGAAGTTGCTGGAGCATCTTCCCAACCATCAACAAGCCAACAACCACCACCATGGCCTTCTGCACGACAGGAGGCAATTCAAGAAGAGGAGGACCGTGGGAACAGTAGCAGACTAACACTCCCGCTTGATACCTCACCACGGCCTGCAGTAATCCCACGCCGTAGCCGGCACAGGAGGGAGCTTGCCACCACTGGTAGAAGTGGATACTGGGGTATTGGACTACCTGTCCCGCACTGCCAATGATGACGGGGAAGAGGCATATGCACGGAGTCTGGCTCGCTATCTCTGCACAATCCCCGAGAAGTAAGGCTGCGGGCCAGAAGTGCAATACTGTACAAATAGTTATGGATGCATGCACCCCACCCAATAACCCTACTCCTGTCTTGGCATACCATGAAAGATGGCAACTTTCATGCCAAAACCTTCTCCAAATGCCTGGACTACCCGAGGAGACCACAAGATCTGTGAGTGAACCCCTCCCACTCACCACAGATATATGAAGGTCCAATACAACAACGGCCACAACATGGCCATTTAATGTCTACAGCTGGACCTCACCAGTATGGCCACTTGACCATACCCAGTGTAGGAGAGTGGCCACTACATGGGTATGGCCATTCTGGTGGGTATATGTGGCGCCCCTGAGGGTTCAGTCGCCACAGAGGTACTGCACCTCCTCCTGAGGAGTAGTATCCCACTCTCCAGGTTAAGATGGTAACACCTGACCAGCCTCCAACATCTGCATCCCACACAACATAGTAGTGTTTACCAAAGCACCTTTGGTAGCTCCCTGCTTGGAACACGAAGAGTGCTGGGAGGTGGGTGGAGCTTAGACTGCACAAGAGAGCGGGAGAATATTAGGACTAGGACAGTCTGTGAGAGAAGATCCCCTGAGAGGGATGAAGTGAAGGAGGTGCTGCAGCAGACTTCAGTGACCTGGAGCTGCTGGCACGGGAAACAAATAGAAAGCCTGATTCTTCAGAAGAAAGAAAGTTTAGTACGGAACGTAAGGAGAAGAGAACTAAGGACTAGGGTCAGAGCAGAACCCTTCCTGAAATTTGAAAGCGCATGGCCGGGGTCCGGTCTCCGAGGCTGTTTGTGAAACTATTGTTCCAGCAGCAGACACCGGAGGAATAGGAGCTGTGACTACGCTATTCTCACAAAAGACTCGAAGACACAGTGGCAACCTATGTGTGAGCCGGGACATGATGGATGGAGTCCCCGAAGCAGGCTACAGTCACTTGTCATGTGAGTAGAGTTCCAAGGAACATCTGAGAGGATGAACTTGGGTTTAACACACAACTACAAGTTCTTCAGTATAAGCGCTAGTGAGGAGACGTTCAGAACAGGCACACGAAAGGGAGAGCTGGAAAGGTTAATTCCATCTGCCTGGGAGTTGGCTGAGCCCCTGATCTGGAGACCGCAGCATTGAAGAGGGCACCTGTCTGTGCCAAGAACGTGAGTAAAAGAACTGGAACTGCATTCATCTGTCTCATTGCCTTCTTCCTGCGCCAACCCACTCAGCACTGCTAAATTTCTGTGCCTAACACTGCACCATCTACTTCTCCTCACTATCTCCTCATTTGTCAACCTCATCTACTCTGCCCTGGGGCTACAGCCCTACCTGTGGAGGGCTACAACATCATTGCTGCACCACAACATCTGTCCCAGGGGATCTGTCTGCAGCGTCAGCTTAACAACTTCTTTGCCGAACACCACAGGAAGCGTCACGAATCATTCACTCATAAACTTTATTCCATCACTTCATCCCTTTTACAATGGACGCCCAGGGCCACGGACCGGGTCACAGCTACCGTGACATCTCCCATTGAAATCCACCGGGCCCGGTTCCGAGCACCCCACGGCCCTGGCACGGGGCGATCCATAAACATGTATGCGCTTTCGACCAGGGCCAACAGCACTACAGAAAAATATTCTTTGTAATTATAATATTGGGAGCCTGAGTTGGGCGGCTTACCTACACGGATGTGCTTCCCATCCAGGGCTCCAATACAGTTAGGAAACTGGCACGTCTCCTCAAATCCATGGGCTATCCACAGCCAGTCTTGCTTTTTGGGATCTGGCATTACTGAGTGATGCAGTTGGGAATTTCTGAACATGTAGACCAGACAATGCCTGAGATGGTGGATTTGTCTATTAAGAACTCAAGATGTAGTGTCACGTAGGACAGGCCAGTGGATAGAAATCTAGAGGGGAAAAAATGTGGTTAGGACATATCCATGCATGATCGTACCCAGTTTATGACAACATAACATTTACGGAGAGTGCAAATTAAGCCCTGCCTCAACAAGTTACATCAGTATACAATGCCTAGGAAACAGCAGAAATCCAAAGAGTAGGCAATGTAAGGCATAATGTTTAAAGGGAATCTGTCACCTATATTTAGTGATATCATGCAAAGATATCACTAAATTGTGCATCCCATAAGGATTCTAGTCGGGCCTTTGACTCCCCCCGACCCCACACCTTTGAGGCATAAATACCTTTTTTAGCTTGTTGTGGGTGCATGCAAATTGCCGCGGTCCGGTCCGATGGGTGTGGCTTAGGAGTCTTCTCCCCCCACCTCCTCGGCTTGCTTCACGTAATCTTCATCTGTGAATGCCACATACACCGTTGGTTTCCGCACTTGCGCAATGAAAGGCCCCCGACGCCTGCGCAGTATGCTTTGCCCGACTGTGGGCGAAGCATATAATCGCTACTGTGCAACCGCCGGTATTTTCCAGCACAGTCTATGCCCCGGAAGTGTGTCCTGCATGTGAAGACTTCCGGGGCATAGACCGCGCTGGAAAATACCGGCGCTTGTGCAGTAGTGATTATATGCTTCGCCCACTGTCGGGCAAAGCATACTGCGCAGGCGCCGGGGGCCTTTACATTGCGCAAGCACGGAAACCAACATGAAGCAAGCCGAGGAGGTAGGGGGAGAAGACTCCTAAGCCATGCCCATCGGACCGGACAGCGGTGATTTGCATGCACCCACAACAAGCTAAAAAAGGTATTCATGCCTCAAAGGTGCGGGGTCGGGGGGAGTCAAAGGCCCGACTAGAATCCTTATGGGACGCACAATTTAGTGATATCTTTACATGATATCACTAAATATAGGTGACAGATTCCCTTTAAACCTCCCCCAAAAAAGGGGACCAAACAATACACACAAAAGGAAGGGAAATGTGTGTTTAGCAAATAATCACATAAAATACATACGCAACATAGAGGTTTGAAACATACCGTAAAGTAAGTAGAAGCCGCTCCTCTGCCGAAATAAACTTGTGCATCACGGTGTCCTAGTAGGTGATCCCAGGGCGCACAGTCTCCAGAAGAATGTCAAATGTGGGCAGGCTCATCCATAAATACTGGTAGAATTTGTCTGGATGGCTGCGCAGTGAAGCATACAGACAGTGGAAATGCCCTTTAGTTATCCGTCGCCTCAAAAGTGGATGGACCCACATTCTTATCCACCTCCTCGGATCTACAATCACTGGGTAAGGTTCCCAAAACGCTGGGACAAAACCCAGTGTAAAAGCACCCGCTCAGTGGTGTTGAAGGTAAGCCTGTATGACATGTTGCACACAAAGCAGCAATAGAAATACACCAGCAAACACTGTAATGCAAAGCTAGGAGGAGGGGACTTGTTATTGAGCCAATAAATAGGGTTCCTGTTTAATTTCTAATGATTTTCACTCCATGGATCCATAATTTGCCCATTTTGCAATTGTGCGACAAAATCATGCCATACGGATGCTATACAGAAGCCACACGGATCCCTAGATGCGAGAAAATTGCATCAACGCATAGAAAACAGATTACATATGGATCCCCATACGGAGAACATTTGTGCGATTCTCGGCAGACAAAATCAGACCGATTTTTTTATACACTGCGCCTGACTCCGGCCAAAGAAAAAGTGTCAGCATTCACTACTTTCATCCAGCTTTGAGGAGAAAGAACGGGTAGCACTCACCAATCTTTAAAAGTTCCGAGCCAATTTTTTAAATTCTGACCAATGTCACTTTATGTGGTCATAGCTCTGGAATGCTTCAACAAATCCCAGTGATTTTGAGATTGTTTTTTCGTGGCACATTAGAATTTATGATAGTGGTAAATTTAGACTGATATATTTTGTGTTTGTTTATAAAAAATATCAGAAACTTGACAAAAATGTAAAAAAAATTGCAATTTTCAAACTTTAAATGATTATCCCTTTAATCCAGATAGTCATACCACAGAAAAACATTAATAAATAACATTTCCCACATGTCTGCTTTACATCAGCACCATTTTTTAGAACGCTAATTTATTTTGTTAGCCTTTTAGGAGGTTTAAAAATGTAGCAATAATTTTTCATTTTTTCAAGGAAATTTACAAAATTTATTTTTTTGAGGGACCTATCCAAGTTTGAAGTGACTTTAGGAGTGCTATATATTGGAAAACCCCAAACATGATACTATTTTAAAAACTGCACCCCCTGACATATTGAAAACTGCTGTCAGGTAGTTTATTAACCCTTCAGGTGATTTTCAGGAATTAATGCAAAGTGGTATAGCCGGAATGAAAAATTGTTTGTTTACCACCTAGATGTCACTAACTTCTGAACTGACCGCTGTAGCCGGGAGCCTCTAAGGACGCTATTTGGCCATGAACTGCTATGGCAAACATCAGGACCACACAATCATGATCTCGGTGTGTCAATTAGATTAAAGTGCAAGCCCCCACAATCTATTAACCATTTATTTGATGTAGTCACTTTTGACAGCAGCAACTAAGGGGTTAAACAGATATGGATAGTGCCAACACCGATCATTTGTGATACAGAAAGTTGTCAGATATAGTGGACAGCCGACAGCTGCTGGATTGTCACCTGTATGGGGATGATATTCCCTTATATCTCAGGTCAGTAAATATACGTATAGGCGGTCATGAAGGGGTTAAAACATCTTCACCGGGAGAGTGAGGAAAGGAGTGTGTAGATGCTGACGACGGCCGTTTCGCGCTGTGGCGCTTCAACGGGTCCTGCACACTCCTTTCCTTATTTTCCCAGTGAATATGTTTTAAATATTTCCAATAAAGAGTGGAACTTTTAAAGATTGGTGAGTGCTAACCGTTCTTTCTCCTCAAAGCTGGATCTACAATGCTGTTGTTTTCTGGGTAAGCACCCGAAGTCTTGAGGTACATGCCTGCGGTATTTTACACCATGTGCACAGTTTGTTAGCGGTATCGGCGGTGCTGTCCTCTTTTTCTGTTTGGCACTATTCACTACTTTCATCCAAGTCTTGAATGAGACTTGCACCTTCAAGTCTATGGAAGGGAGGAAAAAAATTGGATCACACACAGACCATCAATGCGGTATCTGACTAGTTATTGATAGATTTCTTTTATTAACCTAGGAAACTATATGTGATCATGTCCGTGTTTTAATGTAGTTGTATGAGGACGGATCACACAAGGACGTCACATGGACATAAAAAATAGACACACGAATGGCACATGGATGAAAATCTGTTGAAAAATTAGAAAAAAAATTGTGAGTTTTCTGGATAAAACTCAAATTTTTATACGGCATCTTTAAAAGGAGTGTCAGCAAAAAATGACTTTTCAAACCAACCACAAGCACTCAGTGCGCCCTCAGTGTGGCCAAACATTTCAGTGCACCTTCCCACTTACTTGCTTCCCATTTATCTCCATTATCTGTAAAGCCTGAGCTGTCAATCAAGAAAGAGAAGGGCATAGATAGTTTGAAAAGAATAAACCAGAAGGTGCACTGAAATGTTTGACCAGGCCAAGTGGGCACAATGCACCTTTGCTTGGTTTGAAAAGCAGATAAACCCTACTTGTTAGTGCTTGCTCACCCCATTGTATTTTCCATCTAACTGCTATCCGACAAAACTTCATATCGTACTTGAACCAATGTTATTCTATAGGGCTGCACCCATCACCGATTTTTTTTTTATTAGACCGGTGCAGTCCGTGGAAAAAATAGCATCAATTCTGTCCATTCCACCATCATGGTGGTGTATTTAAAGATGGCGCTGGGGATACATTGCGCACTGCCCCCCGAGGAAGCCACAGCGAAACGCGCGTCGGGGCATTTGCACTTTGGATTGGGCTTTTGGCATGGGTAAGGATGGACTTGGGTTATGTACTATATAATGAGTCACTGCACACTGATTGTTACTCAGCAAAATTTCTGCAGATGTGTTAGTACTGGTGTATCTTGTTCCGTGTGGTCTGTGGGATGATTTTTGTTTCCCACCCTCCTTACTCTGGCCTATTTTATTGTTTGCATGTATGCATGTTATTTGGCTGTGCAAAACAACGTATTATGCTGCTGTATGCCGCACTATGCACTTTAGCAATTGATGTTTATTTGCATGCCTATCTACATTCATTATGATGCCCTCCATTGCATTATGGTTGTATCATTGCCCACTTGTTCCTTACTACGCTAATTTTTAGCATCAAAAAATTTTTTTTGATACAAATATTATTGTTACACTCAATAAAGACAATTTGCACTTTTTATGAAAGCTTGTCTTTTGATTATTGTATTTTCTTGGAGTATATTGTTGCTAATGGGATTAAATAAACTTTCTGCTTCTTAGATGATTTTCATTACATTTATTTGAGAGTATCCTATAGGTGGAATGTGCATATCGTAACCCAATTTTTCCCATATGTTTTCATCCTTTAAAATAAGTAGATCATAAATTGTCCCTCTGCTGGGACCTCCTTTAGTTAACTGTAAGTGTTAAATTTCCTTGCAGCACCACCATAGGGAAATTCAAGCATTACACAGGGCCCATTGAAATCAATACATTTTTTCTGTAAGGCTATCTGCACATTTTCCCAATTTGCAGCACAAAATTCTACTGCAAATCCTGATGTGTTGGCAGAAAAAAGGTGCAAAAAATATATATGTGTTTTTGTCTTGTTTTTGTTGCATTTTTTTTGTCAAGTTGTTACTGTGACATGCGTTTTTGTGACAGATTTTCCCCCATTCATTAGTACGGGTGAAATGCTGAAAGAACTGACATTCTGCCAATTTAAATCTGCTGCATATCTGCGAGGAACAAAAACTGACTAAGACTTCAGGGATCTCATTCACTGTGCAGAAAAAAAACAGACAGAAAAAAAAGCATCAAAACAAATACAATATGTGCACATGCCCTAACGCAGGACAGGTCCAGAGCAAGATACACTTTTGTAACTTCTCTTAAGCCCAACCAAGTGATGAGAATCATAAGATCCCCTTTATTTATTCATATCTAACAGATTTCTAAATCTGATAAACCCTTCAAGACATATGATGTATATTTACGTCATATGTCATGTCCCTGACTTTGATGCAGGCTTCGGTGCTGAGCCCACATTTTTCCCTATGACAGCTGATTTAACATGCTGTCATGTGCCTTTAGCAGCTTTGACAGCTCCTTCCACTGCTGTTAACCAGTTAAATCCTGCTGTCAATCTCTGACAGCGGCATCTAACACGCACGAGCGGGAAGCGGGTCACTAATTCCACCCATCAGGGCCTCTGTCACGTTATTGGGGGTGCAGATGGGTTGTCATTACAGCCAGGGGGTTTGCAGTAGACCCCTGGGCCTATCATTACGATACTCCTGTGAATGCCGGCTCGTGGCCGGCCTTCATAGGAGATTGTCATTTCTGCTATACATAGCAGAGCTGAAGCCCTGTTGTGTATAGCACAAGCAATCGGACTTCCAGTCTCCTAAGGGCACTATTAAATACTGTAAAAAGTAAGAGAAAAAGTTTTCAAAAATATGAAAAAAAACACAAAAGTTCAACTAACCACTATTTTTGCTCCCAAATAAAACAATTAAAAAAACATTTAACATATTTAGTATCGATGAGTTTAGAAATTTCCGATCTGTCAAAATCTAAAGTAAATTAATCAGATTGGTAAACGGCGTAACGAGAAGAAAAAATCAAAACACCAGAATTATGTGATTTTTGGCTGAGGCAACATTGAAATTAAATACAATAAGAGGCGATTAAAACCTCATAGCTACCCTAAAATGGTATCAATAAAAACATCAGCTTAGGGAGCAAAAAATAAGCCCTCACCCAGCCCCAGACCTCGAAAAATGAAAATAGTGCGTGTCTCGGAATATGGCGACAAATACAAAACAGTTTTTTCATACAAATTTCTGAATTTTTTTTCACCACTTAAATAAAAAAAATCTATACATGTTTGGTATCTGTGTACTCGTACTGACCTGAGGAATAATATTGGCAGGTCGCTTTTACCACATAGTGAACATTTTAAATAAAAAACCCAAAAAACTATTGTGGAGTTGCACTTTTTTTTGCAATTTCACCGTACTTGAAATTTGTTTCCCATTTTCCAGTACTCTTTATGGTAAAATCGATGATGCCATTCAAAAGTGCAACTCGTCCTGCAAAAAAAAACCAAGTCTTCACAAGCCTATATGGACAGAAAAATAAAAAAAGTTATGGGTCTTGAAAGAGGAGGAAGAAAAAATTTAAAAAAAAATCGAAAATGGCCATGGCGTGAAGGGGTTAAAGAAGACGTTTTTTTCTGTTGAATCTATGCTGATCGTCTATATACCCAATTCTGTATAGGAACCAGCAGGCAGTGTTTACTTTCCCTGCAGCAGCACCATGAGATGAATAAAACATTATTTAGTTACTGCTGAGTCTTGTATTTTATTTTTTTCGTTACAAGAGGAAAAAGTAAACAGTAAAAATTTGGGAATAATAAAAATGGCAGGAACAATCTTGCATCTTCATATTTAAAAAAAAAAGAAATTAATTACATTATTACACAATTCATATTAAAATATAAACATTGCCTGGAGAAAAAGAATAAAACAATTATTAGAAAAAAAATAAGACAGAAGACATAAAACATTTCTAGCTGAGAATCCTGAGTATAAACCTTAAAAAAAATGTATCTGTTAAAAAATTTCAGTATGAGTATTGTGTATTAAATAGATCTGGTAGATCTCATGTGAATGGTGTACTTACTTTGTAAATCCATGTCAGAACGTCTTTATGACCCTTTTTGTAAAGTCTTGCTGCCTAATAGCTGTGAGCTGAACTCATAAAATAATCATTTAATCACCAGAATCATAAAGCTATTCTGACATGGATTTTCAAAGTAACTACACCAGTCTCATTGGATCAATAATAATGATAATAATATATGCAGATTGTACTATGAGATCTGGTCAAAGAGTGGTAGAAGAGGGTTGTTAGCCTACGTTGTTCCCATGATAAGTTTTCGATGCTGTGTATTTTTGAACAAATGCAAGTAACCCATTTTACGTAAAGGGTGCAGAAATGGTGAAGAAAATCTGCAACAGCAAAAACTCATCGTGGGAACGATGCCTAACTCACTTTATTTGTGTGAGATAAAAATTAGGTTAGTCTCCTCAGATTTCCAAACTCAGGCCTCATACTCACTGGCGATAAAATCGGACAATTGCAATCCGATTTTTAATCGGATTGCACTCTGACCCATGTTAGTGAATGGGTGACATCTCACTTGTGTTTTTTTTTCTCAGCCAAAATCGGTCTGAGAAAAAAATCGCAGCATGCTGCAATTTGCAGCGATTTTCGCCAATAGAAGTCAATGGGTGCAATTAAAAAAAGGACCAAAAACGGACCATCCGTTTCCCATCCATTTGTAATGGATACATCACCATTCTGTGGTATAGAACACAGTAAATGGTCCTGTAAATGACTGTAGAAAAAGAGTGGCTGGGAAAAAACAACGGATGAAAAACGGATGGAAAACGGATGGAAAGCGGATGGAAAAATAAAAAATTGCATAGAAATCGCATGACACTGGCATAACACTCCACCCTTTTTTCCAGTCCAGAAATCGGACCATTTTTTTAATCGCCAATGGGTATGAGGCCTTACAGGGGTTCTCCAGCGAAGATAAGTTGTCACTAATCCATTGGATAGGTGATAACTTCTATATCTGCGGGGGTCTGATTGTTGGGACCCCACCGATCAGCAGAATGGGACACTTTTATCCCTGTTAGAATGGAGGGTTGTGCACTTGTTCGACCAACGCTCAATTCATTCTCCAATAAAAAGACAAGCATAGCTTTCGGCAGCCCGATACCAAATGAATGGCGGTGCACTCGGGAATGTGCTCCGTCGCGCCTTTTTAGCAGGAATAAAAGTTACGTTCCGAACAGCCCTGGCCCCTACAGTCAGCCTGTCATGATTTGTAGTCTTGCCCTGTCCTGTATTTTGTATAATATGTCATTTAACTTTTCTCTGGTTCATTTGCTGTAAATTAAACATGTCTCCTTCCCCCAATACTTTGCAATGTCTTGTGATGTACCTGGACCATAATCTAATTTAGGCTTGTGTCAACAGCTAGTGGAACTTTGGCTATTGATTTCCTAAGCAGAAGATAACCTACAATACACACCCTGTAGACTCAGTGGAGCCCTTAAATTTCTAGAATCTTCTGATGGACCAAACCATTGAATAGTAGGTGTGACCCCTACCCCCCTTCAGATGGGCTGATCCCAGGAGCCCTGACAATACATTCTTGTTTTAAGATCAGATGTGAGTTGGATGCTAAAAGAGAAGGACGAGGCTGTCAGAGGAAGCTTCGGCCTCTGTGTGATCGTGGTGGATTTCTGGGACTCTTAAAGGACTATGGTTTTGTGATCTGGCACAAGGATTGTCGGGAGGTGCCCCCGAATCAGTTTCCTGTGGACTTATTTTGGGACTCTGCAAATTACCTTCGTGTTGTTCCTGTTTTCTGGTCAATAAATCTGTTGGATCGTTCCCAGGCCTGTTGTCCCTCCTTGCTCTGGAGAATACTCCCGTCACAAACTGGTTGGCAGCGGTGGGATCGGAGCAGAAGGAATGGAGGAGAACGGCCCATCAACATCGGGAACCAGCACCGCAGAGTACAAGAACTGGACTGCGGTGAACCTACAAACAAAGGCCCGTGAACTGGGAGTCAGCTACAAGGGACTCTCCAAGGAGCAGCTGATTGAGAATTTGGAAGCAGTTCGCCTGCAAGATGATGCTGAGGAAGGATCCTCGCAGCAAAGAGAGGAAAGACGGCAGCCGGAGGTAAATACCCAAAAAGTCAGTGGGTTGTGTGGTACGAGGAGGAGATGGCCTTGCTGGGAGAAGAGGTCTCCATAGAATATAAGATGGAGGTCATGCGCAGAGCCGAGGAGAGGCAGCGCAGGATGGAGGAGAGGGCATTGCTGGAGGGGCAGAGGGCAATGCTGGAGAGGGAGATCACTTTGGAGGCAGTGAGAAGCTCCAGACAGACTGTACCCACAGCATCCCCCATGAGGGAACTCCCCAGAGTGTCCCGCAAAGACTTCAAGCCGTTTAATGAGGCTTCCGGTGACATTGAGGGCTTCTTCCAGGACTTTGAGCATCAGTGTCGATTAATGGAAGTCCCGGAAAGGGAGCGCGTCCAACATCTTGTGGGGCTCTTAGAGGGTGGAGCTGCCACAGCCTATAGAGCTATGGACCCTCGGTTGAACTGTGAGTATGCGGAGATTAAACAGACTATTCTAGAACATTATGCTGTGACCCCAGACACTTACAGGACTCAGTTCCGTACTTTAGCCTGTGATGAGGAAGTGTCCTTCAAGATGTATGCTCACAAACTCAAACATATATGTCATCGCTGGCTGGAGGCAGAGGAGGCCATAACCTGGGAAACGTTCCTGCAGGTCATCCTAAAAGAGCAGTTTTATTTTAAGTGCCCCACTGAGATACGGGAATGGGTGCGTGAAAGGAGACCAGCAACAGTGGAGGAAGCTGCAGCTCTAGCTGATGAGGCTCTCACCATCAAGCCTCAGTGGAAAAAATTACTACTCTGGGAGAAAAACACTATCAGCCCCCCAACGCTGGTGGCCCCTGGTCCTTCTGCCTCCAATATTCACCATCCCACTAGACCATCAACTCATGGTGACCTTCGTGTGACTGTGCCTCGCATTACTCCTGCTCCACCTTTGGGACTACGACGTGGAGGAAGAATCCCAGAGCGCAGATGCTATGGATGTGGGCAGCCCAGGCATATGCAATTCCAATGTCCAGGTGTACGGAGGCAGAACACCTACAGACCGCCTTTGCCTGTTCATTATCTACAGACCCCCTCACCTGGAGAAGAGATGGATTCAGTGCCTGATGACTTGCCAAGTGACTCTGATATCCTGGCTTCCCTACCAGGAGTCTATGGGGTGCGAGCCCCAGCCACCTGTTCTTCTGATCTTCAGCACAAACATCTACAGGAGGTCGTGCTGGATGGTCAAAAAGTTGTTGGCTTCCGTGACACTGGGGCTTTTCTCACCATAGCCGATCCCCGAGTAATTCAACCAGAAGCAATTCAAAAGGGACCAGGAATTGCCATTGAATTGGCTGGAGGTACCCAGAGATATATTCCAAGAGCGAGTGTGACCCTGGATTATGGCTTTGGGCCCAAACAATGCATGGTCGGTGTGATGAGCGGCCTCCCTGCAGACGTTCTTCTAGGAAATGATGTGGGGAATCTTCATTGCCACTTTGTCGGTGCGGTAACCCGAAGTCAAGCCAAGAGAGCAGCAAATGTGGATGTGTACAACCCATCCATGGAAATGAGGCCACCAGAACCGCCGTCACAGCCGGTGAGTGATTCTTCTTGTGGGGATAATATGAATGTTACCTGGGATAAAGTTCAGTTTAGACAAGAAGTGGAGACTGACCCCACCCTAGCTAGTTTTAGAGCTCGAGCTGAAATAGGGCAGCTAGGGGAGAATGGAGAAAGAATTATCAGAGAAAATGGACTTTTGTATCGGGTTACCAATGCCGACTCCCTAGATAAGCCCTGGACTTATAGCAAACAGCTGATTGTTCCTCAGAAATACAGAATTCCCCTATTACACCTTGCTCATGATATTCCTACTGCTGGCCATCAAGGCAAAACCCGCACCGAGAGGCGATTGACTCAATCTTTCTATTGGCCTGGGATTTCCCAAGCAGTGGCGCATTTCTGCCGAACTTGCGACATATGTCAGCGTAGAGGGCGACCCGGAGATCACCCAAAGGCACCCCTGCAACCGCTCCCTATAATAGAAGAACCCTTTCAAAGAGTAGCTGTTGATATCATTGGACCTCTGGCTAAACCAAGTAAATCTGGAAAGCAGTACATTCTCACTGTTGTGGACTATGCCACCCGATATCCAGAAGCGGTGGCCTTGTTAAGTATTTCTGCAGCCAAGGTGGCCGAGGCCCTGGTTACCATTTTCACCAGAGTAGGATTTCCCAGTGAGATCTTGTCGGACCAAGGCTCCCAGTTCATGTCAGAGCTGGTCCAGTGTCTGTGGCGCACCTGTGGAGTACGAGCGATCCGCACGACCCCGTATCATCCCCAAACAAATGGACTTTGTGAACGATTCAATGGCACTCTGAAGAATATGCTGAGGGCCTTCACTGACAGAGATTCAAACTGGGAGAAGTACCTACCCCATCTCTTGTTTGCCTATCGGGAAGTTCCCCAGGAGTCCACTGGGTTCTCCCCCTTTGAACTACTCTATGGAAGAAAGGTCCGAGGACCCTTAACCCTGCTTAAGGAATACTGGGAGGGGCAAGTTGAAGATATGTCCTAAAGCTGCGAGAAACCCTGGCCCAACTTGCTAGTTTTGCCCAGAGTCATGTGCGGATGGCTCAAACCAGACAGAAGACATGGTATGACCGTAAAGCACGCTACCGGGAGTTTGTAGAAGGACAACAGGTCTTAATGATTGTTCCCCATCGGCAGAATAAACTGCAGACAACATGGGAGGGTCCCTTCCGGGTTCTCAGAAAACTGAATGACACCAATTACCTTCTTGCTTTAGATGATCAGGGGCTAAGACAAAAGACTGTCCATGTGAATATGATTAAGGAGTACCATGACCGGACCCTTCCAATGATAGCAAGCTGTCGGCTAGCTTCAGAGGACGGTCAAGAGGATGAGGACTCCCTACCTGATCTCGTGGAAGCAGCGAGAGCCCCATCCACTGTGGAACAGGTTCCTCTGGGAGATCACCTGGATTCCTTACAGAAAAACCAGATGCTGGGAGTGCTTCAACAGAGACGTGCTGCTTTCTCATCCCAACCAGGTCGAACCACCGTCACCCAACATCATGTGGACACTCAGGGCATCCGTCCCATACAACAGGCTCCTTACCGGGTACCTGAATCAGTTCGAAACACCATGCAGCACGAACTGGAGGAGATGTTACAGCTTGGGGTAATCCAGGCCTCCCATAGCCCTTGGGCCTCTCCTGTGGTGTTAGTACCCAAGAAGGATGGGAGTACTCGATTTTGTGTGGACTATCGACGCTTAAAGGACCATACCGTCAGTGATCCTTACCCAATGCCTCGTATTGACGAACTTCTAGACCGACTGGCTGGATCCCGATATGTCACTATCTTTGATCTCAGTAAGGGATACTGGCAAATCCCTCTGACGGAGGAGGGGAGAGAACGGTCCGCTTTTATAACCCCCTTTGGTCTGTATGAATTCCTAAATATGCCCTTTGGAATGAATAGAGTTGAGCGACTTTTGGTTTTTTAGGGTCGCGTTTCGTTTCGTGAAACCCGACTTTTCCAAAAGTCGGGTCGAGCAAGATCGTCCGATAATAGGGAAAAGTCGGGGTCGTCCCGAAACACAAAACACAATGTAAGTCAATGGGGAATAAAAGTCGGCAGTGAGAGGAGGACAGGAAACACACCTACAGTGCCCATTTGAATGCCAAAAGCATCAATTCTTCTTACTTAAGCTTGTCAACCTTAATTAACTTCATAATACAAGTTACGCACTGAAAAATGGGGGTTATTTGGCTAAAGTTGTGGGGGGGGGGCTGGCTCCAGGTTTTCATGTGCCCTGGGCGAAAGAGCGCCCCTTTAACACATACCAAAACTCATCATGCTCCGATACGGCAGAAAAATAGCGGTATAGTACAATGAAAAATACTTCACTTTTTACATCTCATGACGAGGCCCATCTATTTCTCCATACAGAATCATTGGTCCCATATAATGTTTGAAACAGTATATGATGAGCTCCACATAATGCTACAGTATATGTTGGTCCCCATGGATGAAGCTCCACTGTCTTATGGGCCCAAATAATGCTCCAAACATAATGGGCCCCATTTCTAATGCTCTAGTGTATAATGGGCCCTGTAAATGCTGCTCCAGTGTCTGATGTCCACCTTTGGAATGTTCCAGTGTATGGTGGGCCCCATCTATCATTCTCCAGAGTAACGTGCTCCCCAAAAATTGCTGTCCCAACATTGAAAACAATCAAATAAGTCTCCTCGCTAGGGAATCCCTGTACTAGTCTGGACTCCTCATCGTCCCCATCTTCCATCTCACTGCACAGTATTTCAACCTTGCAAGTGCTGTGATCCTGAGCAAGCAGGGGGGGCCCACTCGTTGGCGATGGCACTGGCACAGGGCCCCTGATAGTACGGTGGTGTGTCTGATGGCGGGTGGGCCGAACCTGCACTTTCATCTGCAGCTTCCTCTTTGTCACCGTGTAAGATGGAACTGTATATGGGAAGGGTAACCTGAGTTTCATCAGGGTCAGATTCAGGCCGTGTAGCGTGCGAGGGGAATGTAGTGGTCTGGGTCAATGTACCAGCAGATTCATCGAGCAGTGGCTGGGCATCAGTGCACTTGTGTCGCCCCCAGGAGTACGGTCGCAACAGTGGCATTACCTTCCTCCTAGGGAGTGTGATGTCATGCTTGGGAGCAACGAAGGATCTCTCTAGCAGGTTAACTGATTGGGCGGCGTTATTCCCACGAGTCATGACCCTCCAAACAGCGTTCATGAAGGCCAAATTGTTTGTTTTACGTGGGCAGTATGGTTGCAAAGCTGAACCTTAAAGGAATGTCCAGAAGGGCACCACCAGGAGTGGAGCCTACGGTTAAATTCGACTCCACCTGGGAAACCTCAACCATGCCAGCTACAGAACAGATGCACACATTGCAAGCTTAATTCCGTTAACGAACGAGACTCCGTCATGCCCCGAGGTCCGAGTCCGGCTTACTAGAGGGACACGTGAGGCTCTGGAACATGAGATTGGCCAATAACTGGTGTGTCATGCCCTTACATGTCCGTGGCTGCATGTGCGCTACACTGAAAAGGCCAGCGTTTGTCGCTTACAGGTGCAGATAACCCGCTGAACAACGTTAGTGATGGGGATCACTGATTACAATTATTACCCGCGAACAATGATTTCCCAGTAAGTGCAGGTCAACTGCAGTTCCAGAATTAGGCCTAACCGTCATTCCTGAAAAAATGAAAAACTTACGTGTGCAAACCACAGGTGCTGTAGCTTGCTTAACAGCTCGCCAGCCGTTCTCACGCCCAGTATGGATTACACGTGATTGCACAAAGGTTAGAAAGGGTACCGTATCCCCAGATAACATGTATGGATAGCGTACACATTCAAAATATATGTCTCAGGAGGCAGGCTCAGACGGTGTTAGGCCCAGTATGGATTGCACGTGATTGCACAAAGGTTAGAAAGGGTACCGTATCCCCGGATAACATGTATGGATAGCGTACACATTCAAAATATATGTCTCAGGAGGCAGGCTCAGACGGTGTTAGGCCCAGTATGGATTGCACGTGATTGCACAAAGGTTAGAAAGGGTACCGTATCCCCGGATAACATGTATGGATAGCGTGCACATTCAAAATATATGTCTCAGGAGGCAGGCTCAGACGGTGTTAGGCCCAGTATGGATTGCACGTGATTGCACAAAGGTTAGAAAGGGTACCGTATCCCCGGATAACATGTATGGATAGCGTACACATTCAAAATATATGTCTCAGGAGGCAGGCTCAGACGGTGTTAGGCCCAGTATGGATTGCACGTGATTGCACAAAGGTTAGAAAGGGTACCGTCTCCCCGGATAACATGTATGGATAGCGTACACATTCAAAATATATGTCTCAGGAGGCAGGCTCAGACGGTGTTAGGCCCAGTATGGATTGCACGTGATTGCACAAAGGTTAGAAAGCGTACCGTATCCCCGGATAACATGTATGGATAGCGTACACATTCAAAATATATGTCTCAGGAGGCAGGCTCAGACGGTGTTAGGCCCAGTATGGATTGCACGTGATTGCACAAAGGTTAGAAAGGGTACCGTATCCCCGGATAACATGTATGGATAGCGTACACATTCAAAATATATGTCTCAGGAGGCAGGCTCAGACGGTGTTAGGCCCAGTATGGATTGCACGTGATTGCACAAAGGTTAGAAAGGGTACCGTATCCCTGGATAACATGTATGGATAGCGTACACATTCAAAATATATGTCTCAGGAGGCAGGCTCAGACGGTGTTAGGCCCAGTATGGATTGCACGTGATTGCACAAAGGTTAGAAAGGGTACCGTATCCCCGGATAACATGTATGGATAGCGTACACATTCAAAATATATGTCTCAGGAGGCAGGCTCAGACGGTGTCAGGCACAGTATGGATTTGACGGCCCAGATTACACAGCGGAGGAGCAGGGAGAGGCAAAGATTGCAAATGCTGGGGCCCTGCCCAAGCAAGGGGGGCCCACTCGTGGGCGTCGGTACTGGCACTGGGCCCCTCATAGTACAGCGGTGTGTCTGACGGCGGGTGTGCACCACCACCGTCAGAGACACTTGATTGCACTATGAGGGACCCTGTGCCAGTGCCCGCGCCCAAGAGTCGGCCTACCCACCTGTCCAGGGCAACGGCACTCGCGTGCGCTAGGTGGTGACCCCGGCCATGGGGGGGGAGGCAGCACAGTTAGGGAGTTTTAGAAAGTGGCATATGTTGATGTTGGACATTCAGCTGAAGCAAAAGGCGAAATAGGTCAAGTCCCAGGAAGAGGTGGACCAAAGCAAGCCATTTTTCTGTCACCCTATGTGTCATCAGGGGAAGGTGGGACAAAATCCTTGGAAACCCATGCATGGTTCATTTTAATGAAGGTTAGATCATCCACATTTTGGGTTGACAGACAGGTCCTTTTTTCTGTCAGGATTGATCCAGCTGCACTGAAGACTCTTTCCGATAGCACACTTGCAGCTGGGCAAGCGAGCTCCTGTAAGGCATATTGGGCCAATTCAGGCCAGGTGTCCAGTTTAGCGGCCCAATAGTCAAAGGGGAATGACCTGTGTGGGAGAACATCGATATGGGAGGAAAAGTAGTTTGTAACCATGGTTGACAACTGCTGTCTCCTGTCACTTTCCATCGATGCAGTATTACCAGTTGTGTGAGCGGTATTTGAAAAATCAGTCCACAACATTGTCATGAAACCCCTGTCTCCAACGCCACTTCTGCTGTGTGCACCACGAACACCTCTGCCAAGCTGCCCCCGGCCCGTACGGCTCGTGTGAGAACCATCACCGCTGCTGTGTGCTGGGAATGCCTCAAGCAACCGATTTACCAGAGTTGCTTGTTTATTAGCCAATATTAGGTCAAGGTTCTCCTGTGGCATGATGTTTTGTAATTTGCCTTTATAGCGTGGATCCAGGATGCTGGCCAACCAGTAGTCGTCATCGTTCATCATTTTGGCAATGCGGGGGTCCCTTTTTAGGATCCGCAAGGCATAATCTGACATGTGGGCCAATGTTCCCGGTGTCAATGATGCACTGCGAGTGCTGGTTGGAGGAGCACTTTCTGGCAAATCCACATCCCTCCAGTCACGCACAAACCCTGTACCAGACCTTGCCACGCCAACATTTTCACTTGCCCCACGAGATGCATCCTCCTCCCCTAAGTAATCATCCCCATCATCATCCTCCTCCTCCTCTTCTTCCTCCACCTCGTCCAGGAGAGGTCCCTGAGCAGACAATGGCTGAATGTCATCAAGGATTCCCTCCTCCTCTTCCTCCTCATCAACATTGGCTGCAGACGCCTGCTCCTTAAGGTGCGTCAAAGTTTGCATGAGCAGACGCATAAGTGGGATGCTCATGCTTAGGATGGCGTCGTCTGCGCTTACCAGCCGTGTGCATTCCTCAAACACTGAAGGACTTTACAGAGGTCTTTCAGCTTCGACCACTGCACACCTGTCAACTCCATGTCTGCTCTCAAAGTGCCTGGCCGTGTATCCTCCCACAAATGCATTATGGCCTGCCTCTGCTCGCACAGCCGCTCCACCATGTGCAGGGTGGAGTTCCACCTTGTTGCAATGTCGATAATGAGGCGGTGGTTGGGAAGGTGGAGCAATCGCTGCAGCTTCTGCATACGAACGGAGTGTACAGGCGACCGGCGGATGTGCGCGCACAGTCTTCGCACCTTCTGGAGCAGGGCTGTTAACTCCGGATAATTTTTGAGGAAGCACTGCACCACCATGTTCAAGGTGTGAGCCAAGCAAGGTATGTGGCTGAGTTTTGAAAGGGCTATGGCTGCCACAAAATTACGGCCGTTATCACTAACTACCTTGCCTGCCTCAAGATGTACACTGCCCAGCCATGACTCAGTTTGTCGCTTCAAGTACTCGGCCAGCACCTCGGCGGTATGTCTGTCGCCCAAACACATCATCTGCAACACAGCCTGCTGACGCTTTCCACTAGCTGCTCGATAGGGGGACACATCGTGTGCAACAGTGGCAGCTGCAGATGGAGTGCTCGTACGACTGCGCTCTGTGGACGAGCTTTCGCTTCTGGAGGAGGAGGAGGAGGAGGAGGAGGAGGAGGGTGGAACGCCTACAGCCAACTGTTTCCTATACCGTGGGCTAGGCAGCACTGTCCCACCACCGCTGTCCCCTGTGGACCCTGCATCCACCACATTAACCCAGTGCGCAGTGATGGACACGTAACGGCCCTGGCCATGCCGACTGGACCATGCATCAGTAGTGAGGTGCACCTTTCCGCTCACTGACTGCTTGAGTGCATGGACAATGCGGTCTTTCACATGATGGTGGAGGGCTGGGATGGCTTTGCGAGAGAAGAAGTGGCGACTGGGTAGGTCATAGCGTGGTACTGCATAGGCCATGAGTTCGCGGAAAGCTGTGCTTTCCACCAACCGAAAGGGCATCATCTCAAACGAGATTAGTTTGGCAATGTGGGCGTTCAAACCCAGTGTACGCGGATGAGAGACTGAGTACTTTCTTGACCTACTCATAGTGTCTGGGAGGGTGAGCTGGACTTGAGAGCTGCATATGGTGGAAGTAGCGGTGGACAGGGCGGACTGAGAGAGGGTTGATGATGGTGATGGAGTTGGTGTTCTTTCTGATGGCCTAGAATCAGTCTTTCGTTGATATAACAGTGGGATTCCCTGACTGCTGTGGCCTTGCAACGACACCTCAACATTTGCTGCTGTGCTAACCGGTGGGCTTACAGTGGGGGAAACAATGTAGCGTTGCTGACTACCTTCGTTGTGATCAGTTGCACATGTGGCACTTGAGGTTTGGTGTTGTGTCCACGCTTGCAAGTGCATGCTGGTTAAATGTCTAAGCATGCAACTGGTATTCAAATTTTTCAGATTTTTCCCTCGGCTAAAGGTCTTTGCGCACTTCTTACAGATAACCTTGGCCTGATCATGAGGATTTTGTTCAAAAAAGTGCCACACTGCACTCTTCCTACTTTGGCAGACATTTTGCGGCCTAGCACGCTGTGATCTTTTGACCCTCTGGACAAGCTGTCCAGCAACTCTTTTGATGTTTGGAACCTGTCTTTGGAGTGCTCCGGGCCTGCCAGATAACAGCTGATGCGATGTCGATGTCTGCTGTGGATGCTCCTCATCTGAGCTATTGGAAGCAGCACCCTCTTCCCCCAATGGATGCCAATCTGGGTCAACAACTGGGTCATCCATCACCTCCTCTTCTATGTCATGTGCACCTTCCTCTGTGTCACCGTGTATGGTGGTATAGTGTGCGGGAAGGGGCACCTGAGTCTCATCAGGGTCAGAATCTGGCTCTGTAGACTGCGAGGACAATGTAGTGCTCTGAGTGAATGTACCAGCAGAATCATCCATCAGCGGCTGTGCATCAGTGCACTCCATGTCAGATTCATCTTGGCCTGGGTAATTCACCATTTCACTTGATAATCCAGGCATGGTATGTGAAAACAGCTCCATGGAGTAATCAGTAGTATGGCCTGCGTCATCCTTCAATCTTGGTTGGGGTGAAGGACACAAGGAAAGGTGTGGTTCATGAACATGAGCCTCCAATGACAACTCAGTGCTTTTACTTTTTACAACTGAAGAAGAGGAGGCGATAGAGCTGGAGGCTGAGTCAGCAATGTAAGACAAAACTTTTTCCTGATGCTCTGGCTTTAAAAGCGGTTTGCCAACTCCTAGAAAACTAAGCGTTCGAGGCCTTATGTAGCCAGACGATGACGCAGGCTCAACACCTCCTGCATTCGGTCCTATTTTGCTCTTGCCACTACCATCAGATCCACCACCAACACCATCATTACCAGCTGCCAACCCCCGCCCAATTCCACGGCCTCTTCCACCAGCCTTCCTCATTTTTGGTAGAAATGTAGACAAAATCCAACAAACTATATAGTATGCAAAACAAGGTACAAGGTGTCTATAGGACAGGGGAGATTTTGAATTTCTGCACACACTTTTGGACACTGGACACTTTTGGATTGTGTGAGGCCCACTGATATCTGAGCGCTATGTGACAGGCTCGATGGCACAGCTGTGACCTAAGTGACTAGAGGATAAGTGAGATTTTGAATCTCTGCACACACTTTTGGACACTGGACACTTTTGGATTGTGTGAGGCCCACTGATATCTGAGCGCTATGTGACAGGCTCGATGGCACAGCTGTGACCTAAGTGACTAGAGGATAAGTGAGATTTTGAATCTCTGCACACACTTTTGGACACTGGACACTTTTGGATTGTGTGAGGCCCACTGATATCTGAGCGCTATGTGACAGGCTCGATGGCACAGCTGTGACCTAAGTGACTAGAGGATAAGTGAGATTTTGAATCTCTGCACACACTTTTGGACACTGGACACTTTTGGATTGTGTGAGGCCCAATGAATATCTGAGCGCTATGTGACAGGCTCGATGGCACAGCTGTGACCTAAGTGACTAGAGGATAAGGGAGATTTTGAATCTCTGCACACACTTTTGGACACTGGACACTTTTGGATTGTGTGAGGCCCAATGAATATCTGAGCACTATGAGACAGGCTCGATGGCACAGCTGTGACCTAAGTGACTAGAGGATAAGGGAGATTTTGAATCTCTGCACACACTTTTGGACACTGGACACTTTTGGATTGTGTGAGGCCCAATGAATATCTGAGCACTATGAGACAGGCTCGATGGCACAGCTGTGACCTAAGTGACTAGAGGATAAGGGAGATTTTGAATCTCTGCACACACTTTTGGACACTGGACACTTTTGGATTGTGTGAGGCCCAATGAATATCTGAGCACTATGAGACAGGCTCGATGGCACAGCTGTGACCTAAGTGACTAGAGGATAAGTGAGATTTTGAATCTCTGCACACACTTTTGGACACTGGACACTTTTGGATTGTGTGAGGCCCAATGAATATCTGAGCGCTATGTGACAGGCTCGATGGCACAGCTGTGACCTAAGTGACTAGAGGATAAGTGAGATTTTGAATCTCTGCACACACTTTTGGACACTGGACACTTTTGGATTGTGTGAGGCCCACTGATATCTGAGCGCTATGTGACAGGCTCGATGGCACAGCTGTGACCTAAGTGACTAGAGGATAAGTGAGATTTTGAATCTCTGCACACACTTTTGGACACTGGACACTTTTGGATTGTGTGAGGCCCAATGAATATCTGAGCGCTATGTGACAGGCTCGATGGCACAGCTGTGACCTAAGTGACTAGAGGATAAGGGAGATTTTGAATCTCTGCACACACTTTTGGACACTGGACACTTTTGGATTGTGTGAGGCCCAATGAATATCTGAGCACTATGAGACAGGCTCGATGGCACAGCTGTGACCTAAGTGACTAGAGGATAAGTGAGATTTTGAATCTCTGCACACACTTTTGGACACTGGACACTTTTGGATTGTGTGAGGCCCAATGAATATCTGAGCGCTATGTGACAGGCTCGATGGCACAGCTGTGACCTAAGTGACTAGAGGATAAGGGAGATTTTGAATCTCTGCACACACTTTTGGACACTGGACACTTTTGGATTGTGTGAGGCCCAATGAATATCTGAGCACTATGAGACAGGCTCAATGGCACAGCTGTGACCTAAGTGACTAGAGGATAAGGGAGATTTTGAATCTCTGCACACACTTTTGGACACTGGACACTTTTGGATTGTGTGAGGCCCAATGAATATCTGAGCGCTATGTGACAGGCTCGATGGCACAGCTGTGACCTAAGTGACTAGAGGATAAGTGAGATTTTGAATCTCTGCACACACTTTTGGACACTGGACACTTTTGGATTGTGTGAGGCCCACTGATATCTGAGCGCTATGTGACAGGCTCGATGGCACAGCTGTGACCTAAGTGACTAGAGGATAAGTGAGATTTTGAATCTCTGCACACACTTTTGGACACTGGACACTTTTGGATTGTGTGAGGCCCAATGAATATCTGAGCGCTATGTGACAGGCTCGATGGCACAGCTGTGACCTAAGTGACTAGAGGATAAGTGAGATTTTGAATCTCTGCACACACTTTTGGACACTGGACACTTTTGGATTGTGTGAGGCCCACTGATATCTGAGCGCTATGTGACAGGCTCGATGGCACAGCTGTGACCTAAGTGACTAGAGGATAAGTGAGATTTTGAATCTCTGCACACACTTTTGGACACTGGACACTTTTGGATTGTGTGAGGCCCACTGATATCTGAGCGCTATGTGACAGGCTCGATGGCACAGCTGTGACCTAAGTGACTAGAGAATAAGTGAGATTTTGAATCTCTGCACACACTTTTGGACACTGGACACTTTTGGATTGTGTGAGGCCCACTTATATCTGAGCGCTATGTGACAGGCTCGATGGCACAGCTGTGACCTAAGTGACTAGAGGATAAGTGAGATTTTGAATCTATGCACACACTTTTGGACACTGGACACTTTTGGATTGTGTGAGGCCCAATGAATATCTGAGCGCTATGTGACAGGCTCGATGGCACAGCTGTGACCTAAGTGACTAGAGGATAAGGGAGATTTTGAATCTCTGCACACACTTTTGGACACTGGACACTTTTGGATTGTGTGAGGCCCAATGAATATCTGAGCGCTATGTGACAGGCTCGATGGCACAGCTGTGACCTAAGTGACTAGAGGATAAGGGAGATTTTGAATCTCTGCACACACTTTTGGACACTGGACACTTTTGGATTGTGTGAGGCCCAATGAATATCTGAGCACTATGAGACAGGCTCGATGGCACAGCTGTGACCTAAGTGACTAGAGGATAAGTGAGATTTTGAATCTCTGCACACACTTTTGGACACTGGACACTTTTGGATTGTGTGAGGCCCAATGAATATCTGAGCGCTATGTGACAGGCTCGATGGCACTGCTGTGACCTAAGTGACTAGAGGATAAGGGAGATTTTGAATCTCTGCACACACTTTTGGACACTGGACACTTTTGGATTGTGTGAGGCCCAATGAATATCTGAGCACTATGAGACAGGCTCGATGGCACAGCTGTGACCTAAGTGACTAGAGGATAAGGGAGATTTTGAATCTCTGCACACACTTTTGGACACTGGACACTTTTGGATTGTGTGAGGCCCAATGAATATCTGAGCGCTATGTGACAGGCTCGATGGCACAGCTGTGACCTAAGTGACTAGAGGATAAGTGAGATTTTGAATCTCTGCACACACTTTTGGACACTGGACACTTTTGGATTGTGTGAGGCCCAATGAATATCTGAGCGCTATGTGACAGGCTCGATGGCACAGCTGTGACCTAAGTGACTAGAGGATAAGTGAGATTTTGAATCTCTGCACACACTTTTGGACACTGGACACTTTTGGATTGTGTGAGGCCCACTGATATCTGAGCGCTATGTGACAGGCTCGATGGCACAGCTGTGACCTAAGTGACTAGAGGATAAGTGAGATTTTGAATCTCTGCACACACTTTTGGACACTGGACACTTTTGGATTGTGTGAGGCCCACTGATATCTGAGCGCTATGTGACAGGCTCGATGGCACAGCTGTGACCTAAGTGACTAGAGAATAAGTGAGATTTTGAATCTCTGCACACACTTTTGGACACTGGACACTTTTGGATTGTGTGAGGCCCACTTATATCTGAGCGCTATGTGACAGGCTCGATGGCACAGCTGTGACCTAAGTGACTAGAGGATAAGTGAGATTTTGAATCTATGCACACACTTTTGGACACTGGACACTTTTGGATTGTGTGAGGCCCAATGAATATCTGAGCGCTATGTGACAGGCTCGATGGCACAGCTGTGACCTAAGTGACTAGAGGATAAGGGAGATTTTGAATCTCTGCACACACTTTTGGACACTGGACACTTTTGGATTGTGTGAGGCCCAATGAATATCTGAGCGCTATGTGACAGGCTCGATGGCACAGCTGTGACCTAAGTGACTAGAGGATAAGGGAGATTTTGAATCTCTGCACACACTTTTGGACACTGGACACTTTTGGATTGTGTGAGGCCCAATGAATATCTGAGCACTATGAGACAGGCTCGATGGCACAGCTGTGACCTAAGTGACTAGAGGATAAGTGAGATTTTGAATCTCTGCACACACTTTTGGACACTGGACACTTTTGGATTGTGTGAGGCCCAATGAATATCTGAGCGCTATGTGACAGGCTCGATGGCACTGCTGTGACCTAAGTGACTAGAGGATAAGGGAGATTTTGAATCTCTGCACACACTTTTGGACACTGGACACTTTTGGATTGTGTGAGGCCCAATGAATATCTGAGCACTATGAGACAGGCTCGATGGCACAGCTGTGACCTAAGTGACTAGAGGATAAGGGAGATTTTGAATCTCTGCACACACTTTTGGACACTGGACACTTTTGGATTGTGTGAGGCCCAATGAATATCTGAGCGCTATGTGACAGGCTCGATGGCACAGCTGTGACCTAAGTGACTAGAGGATAAGTGAGATTTTGAATCTCTGCACACACTTTTGGACACTGGACACTTTTGGATTGTGTGAGGCCCACTGATATCTGAGCGCTATGTGACAGGCTCGATGGCACAGCTGTGACCTAAGTGACTAGAGGATAAGTGAGATTTTGAATCTCTGCATACACTTTTGGACACTGGACACTTTTGGATTGTGTGAGGCCCAATGAATATCTGAGCGCTATGTGACAGGCTCGATGGCACAGCTGTGACCTAAGTGACTAGAGGATAAGGGAGATTTTGAATCTCTGCACACACTTTTGGACACTGGACACTTTTGGATTGTGTGAGGCCCAATGAATATCTGAGCACTATGAGACAGGCTCGATGGCACAGCTGTGACCTAAGTGACTAGAGGATAAGTGAGATTTTGAATCTCTGCACACACTTTTGGACACTGGACACTTTTGGATTGTGTGAGGCCCAATGAATATCTGAGCGCTATGTGACAGGCTCGATGGCACAGCTGTGACCTAAGTGACTAGAGGATAAGGGAGATTTTGAATCTCTGCACACACTTTTGGACACTGGACACTTTTGGATTGTGTGAGGCCCAATGAATATCTGAGCACTATGAGACAGGCTCGATGGCACAGCTGTGACCTAAGTGACTAGAGGATAAGGGAGATTTTGAATCTCTGCACACACTTTTGGACACTGGACACTTTTGGATTGTGTGAGGCCCAATGAATATCTGAGCGCTATGTGACAGGCTCGATGGCACAGCTGTGACCTAAGTGACTAGAGGATAAGTGAGATTTTGAATCTCTGCACACACTTTTGGACACTGGACACTTTTGGATTGTGTGAGGCCCACTGATATCTGAGCGCTATGTGACAGGCTCGATGGCACAGCTGTGACCTAAGTGACTAGAGGATAAGTGAGATTTTGAATCTCTGCACACACTTTTGGACACTGGACACTTTTGGATTGTGTGAGGCCCAATGAATATCTGAGCGCTATGTGACAGGCTCGATGGCACAGCTGTGACTTAAGTGACTAGAGGATAAGTGAGATTTTGAATCTCTGCACACACTTTTGGACACTGGACACTTTTGGATTGTGTGAGGCCCACTGATATCTGAGCGCTATGTGACAGGCTCGATGGCACAGCTGTGACCTAAGTGACTAGAGGATAAGTGAGATTTTGAATCTCTGCACACACTTTTGGACACTGGACACTTTTGGATTGTGTGAGGCCCACTGATATCTGAGCGCTATGTGACAGGCTCGATGGCACAGCTGTGACCTAAGTGACTAGAGGATAAGTGAGATTTTGAATCTCTGCACACACTTTTGGACACTGGACACTTTTGGATTGTGTGAGGCCCACTTATATCTGAGCGCTATGTGACAGGCTCGATGGCACAGCTGTGACCTAAGTGACTAGAGGATAAGTGAGATTTTGAATCTCTGCACACACTTTTGGACACTGGACACTTTTGGATTGTGTGAGGCCCAATGAATATCTGAGCGCTATGTGACAGGCTCGATGGCACAGCTGTGACCTAAGTGACTAGAGGATAAGGGAGATTTTGAATCTCTGCACACACTTTTGGACACTGGACACTTTTGGATTGTGTGAGGCCCAATGAATATCTGAGCACTATGAGACAGGATCGATGGCACAGCTGTGACCTAAGTGACTAGAGGATAAGTGAGATTTTGAATCTCTGCACACACTTTTGGACACTGGACACTTTTGGATTGTGTGAGGCCCAATGAATATCTGAGCGCTATGTGACAGGCTCGATGGCACAGCTGTAACCTAAGTGACTAGAGGATAAGGGAGATTTTGAACCTCTGCACACACTTTTGGACACTGGACACTTTTGGATTGTGTGAGGCCCAATGAATATCTGAGCGCTATGTGACAGGCTCGATGGCACAGCTGTGACCTAAGTGACTAGAGGATAAGGGAGATTTTGAATCTCTGCACACACTTTTGGACACTGGACACTTTTGGATTGTGTGAGGCCCACTGATATCTGAGCGCTATGTGACAGGCTCGATGGCACAGCTGTGACCTAAGTGACTAGAGGATAAGGGAGATTTTGAATCTCTGCACACACTTTTGGACACTGGACACTTTTGGATTGTGTGAGGCCCACTGATATCTGAGCACTATGTGACAGGCTCGATGGCACAGCTGTGACCTAAGTGACTAGAGGATAAGTGAGATTTTGAATCTCTGCACACACTTTTGGACACTGGACACTTTTGGATTGTGTGAGGCCCAATGAATATCTGAGCGCTATGTGACAGGCTCGATGGCACAGCTGTGACCTAAGTGACTAGAGGATAAGGGAGATTTTGAATCTCTGCACACACTTTTGGACACTGGACACTTTTGGATTGTGTGAGGCCCAATGAATATCTGAGCACTATGAGACAGGCTCGATGGCACAGCTGTGACCTAAGTGACTAGAGGATAAGTGAGATTTTGAATCTCTGCACACACTTTTGGACACTGGACACTTTTGGATTGTGTGAGGCCCAATGAATATCTGAGCGCTATGTGACAGGCTCGATGGCACAGCTGTGACCTAAGTGACTAGAGGATAAGGGAGATTTTGAATCTCTGCACACACTTTTGGACACTGGACACTTTTGGATTGTGTGAGGCCCAATGAATATCTGAGCACTATGAGACAGGCTCGATGGCACAGCTGTGACCTAAGTGACTAGAGGATAAGTGAGATTTTGAATCTCTGCACACACTTTTGGACACTGGACACTTTTGGATTGTGTGAGGCCCAATGAATATCTGAGCGCTATGTGACAGGCTCGATGGCACAGCTGTGACCTAAGTGACTAGAGGATAAGTGAGATTTTGAATCTCTGCACACACTTTTGGACACTGGACACTTTTGGATTGTGTGAGGCCCACTGATATCTGAGCGCTATGTGACAGGCTCGATGGCACAGCTGTGACCTAAGTGACTAGAGGATAAGTGAGATTTTGAATCTCTGCACACACTTTTGGACACTGGACACTTTTGGATTGTGTGAGTCCCAATGAATATCTGAGCGCTATGTGACAGGCTCGATGGCACAGCTGTGACCTAAGTGACTAGAGGATAAGGGAGATTTTGAATCTCTGCACACACTTTTGGACACTGGACACTTTTGGATTGTGTGAGGCCCAATGAATATCTGAGCGCTTTGTGACAGGCTCGATGGCACAGCTGTGACCTAAGTGACTAGAGGATAAGGGAGATTTTGAATCTCTGCACACACTTTTGGACACTGGACACTTTTGGATTGTGTGAGGCCCACTGATATCTGAGCGCTATGTGACAGGCTCGATGGCACAGCTGTGACCTAAGTGACTAGAGGATAAGTGAGATTTTGAATCTCTGCACACACTTTTGGACACTGGACACTTTTGGATTGTGTGAGGCCCACTGACATCTGAGCGCTATGTGACAGGCTCGATGGCACAGCTGTGACCTAAGTGACTAGAGGATAAGTGAGATTTTGAATCTCTGCACACACTTTTGGACACTGGACACTTTTGGATTGTGTGAGGCCCACTGATATCTGAGCGCTATGTGACAGGCTCGATGGCACAGCTGTGACCTAAGTGACTAGAGGATAAGTGAGATTTTGAATCTCTGCACACACTTTTGGACACTGGACACTTTGGATTGTGTAAGGCCCAATGAATATCTGAGCGCTATGTGACAGGCTCGATGGCACAGCTGTGACCTAAGTGACTAGAGGATAAGGGAGATTTTGAATCTCTGCACACACTTTTGGACACTGGACACTTTTGGATTGTGTGAGGCCCAATGAATATCTGAGCACTATGAGACAGGCTCGATGGCACAGCTGTGACCTAAGTGACTAGAGGATAAGTGAGATTTTGAATCTCTGCACACACTTTTGGACACTGGACACTTTTGGATTGTGTGAGGCCCAATGAATATCTGAGCGCTATGTGACAGGCTCGATGGCACAGCTGTGACCTAAGTGACTAGAGGATAAGGGAGAATTTGAATCTCTGCACACACTTTTGGACACTGGACACTTTTGGATTGTGTGAGGCCTAATGAATATCTGAGCGCTATGTGACAGGCTCGATGGCACAGCTGTGACCAAAGTGACTAGAGGATAAGGGAGATTGGATTGCTTTTAAAAAAGCAGTTTGCGGAGCAGTGGGTAAACAGCAATGCCAGCCTGTCAGGAAGCCTTAAAAGGCAGCCCAACAACCAACACTACTGATACACCACAATATAGCCTCCCCTTGCACTGCACACACAGTGACTGGTGTGTTGTGCAGGTCAAATTGCTATCAGCAGCAGAAGCAGTTTTTTTTTCTTCTCAGCAGGACAAAAAAAAAAATTGGGATTGCTTTTAAAAAAGCAGTTTGAGGCCCAATGAATATCTGAGCGCTATGTGACAGGCTCGATGGCGCAGCTGTGACCAAAGTGACTAGAGGATAAGGGAGATTGGATTGCTTTTAAAAAAGCAGTTTGCGGAGCAGTGGGTAAACAGCAATGCCAGCCTGTCAGGAAGCCTTAGAAGGCAGCCCAACAACCAACACCACTGATACACCACTATATAGCCTCCCCTTGCACTGCACACACAGTGACTGGTGTGTTGTGCAGGCCAAATCGCTAGCAGCAGAAGCAGTTTTTTTGTCTTCTTCCCTGCCTAACGCTCTCCCTACAGAATCAGCAGCAACCTCTCCCTATGCTAAGATCGGCAGAAGTAAGATGGCGGTCGGCGTGCATGCCCTTTTATACCCCCTGTGACGCCCACCAAAGCAAGCCAATCACTTGCATGCCCTTCTGAAAGATGGTGGTGACCCGTGCCTATGTCATCACGTTGCCCACAGTGTCCGTGGATCCTGATTGGCTGAAAAAGAGCGCAAAACAAACTTTTGAAACGCGACTTTGGCGCGTAAGTCGCCGACCTCGTGGCCGACCTCATCCTAGGGTCGGGTTTCGTTTCATGAAACCCGACTTTGCCAAAAGTCGGCGACTTTTGAATTTTTTCGACCCGTTTTGCTCAACTCTAGGAATGAAGAATGCCCCGGCCACCTTCCAGAGAATGGTGGACCAGATCCTCCGGGGATGTGGTGACTTTGCTTGTGCCTACTTGGATGATATCGCCATCTTCAGCCAGACGTGGGAGGAACATCTGAACCAAGTAGCCGTTATTCTTGACCTGCTTCTTGCAGCAGGCCTAACCAATCGACCAGATAAATGCCAATTGGGGATGGGTGAAGTCCAGTACCTAGGGCATAGAGTAGGAGGAGGGAAGCTCCGTCCCGAACCTGCCAAAATCCAGGCTATTAGAGACTGGCCTGTACCCCAAACTAAGAAACAAGTTATGGCTTTTTTGGGCACTGCCAGTTATTACCAAAAATTTGTTTCTCATTTCAGCACTGTGGCCAAGCCTCTTACCGACCTGACCAAGAAAGCAATGCCCCGGCTGGTGATCTGGACTCCAGCCTGTGATGAGGCTTTTAACCAGCTGAAGGACGCTCTGGTCTGTGACCCTGTTCTGGCTGCTCCAGACTACAAGAGGAGATTCATTGTGCAGACGGACGCCTCTGCTTATGGACTGGGAGCTGTACTCAGCCAGGTGAATGCAGCTGGGGACGAGCACCCCATTGCCTACCTCAGCCGGAAACTGCTGGACCGAGAAGTGGCCTATGCAACTGTTGAAAAAGAATGTCTGGCTGTAGTGTGGGCCCTTACGAAACTAAGGCCGTATCTGTATGGACGAGAATTCACTGTGGTTACTGATCACAATCCCCTCACCTGGCTGAACAGAGTCTCTGGGGACAATGGACGCTTACTACGATGGAGCCTGGCACTGCAGCCCTATAACTTTACCATACAGTATAGAAGAGGCAGCCAACACCAAAATGCAGATGGACTGTCCAGGCAAGAGGAGCCCTGAGTCCTGTCAGCCATGCCTGAGTGTACTTAACCAGTGACTTGTAGAGGTCCCTAGTACGTACACAAATTGGGAGGGGAAGGGATTGTCATGATTTGCAGTCTTGCCCTGTCCTGTATTTTGTATAATATGTCATTTAACTTTTCTCTGTTTCATTTGCTGTAAATTAACCGTGTCTCCTTCCCCCAATACTTTGCAATGTCTTGTGATGTACCTGGACCATAATCTAATTTAGGCTTGTGCCAACAGCTAGTGGAACTTTGGCTATTGATTTCCTAAGCAGAAGATAACCTACAATACACACCCTGTAGACTCAGTGGAGCCCTTACATTTCTAGAATCTTCTGATGGACCAAACCATTGAATAGTAGGTGTGACCCCTACCCCCCTTCAGATGGGCTGATCCCAGGAGCCCTGACAATACATTCTTGTTTTAAGATCAGATGTGAGTTGGATGCTAAAAGAGAAGGACGAGGCTGTCTGAGGAAGCTTCGGCCTCTGTGTGATCGTGGTGGATTTCTGGGACTCTTAAAGGACTATGGTTTTGTGATCTGGCACAAGGATTGTCGGGAGGTGCCCCCGAATCAGTTTCCTGTGGACTTATTTTGGGACTCTGCAAATTACCTTCGTGTTGTTCCTGTTTTCTGGTCAATAAATCTGTTGGATCGTTCCCAGGCCTGTTGTCCCTCCTTGCTCTGGAGAAGACTCCCGTCACACAGCCCCCTTCACCAATCTTTCAGTTATCAACTATCCTGTGGATAAGTCACATAGTTATACAAGTATAAAATAAAGACATTGGTCCAACAAGTTTGTTTTCTTGAGCAATTTATTATTTATCGCTAGATTATTTATTCCCCACAATGTATGGGTTATTAGAAAAGCATCCAGCCTGAAGGCAAGGTGGTAACGTATGTTCAGTGGACAACACAAGGCCTTTAGTTACCGCTCATTGTAATCTTGCCGGTTATCATAAACTGATCAGTACTAAAAAGTCATTGGTACAGAACAGGGAGCATCAGTCTACAACAAGTCTCAGTGGTCAGAGTGAAAAACTGCAATATTTTGGATTCTTTTCGCAAAAATCTGAGAAAGAATGTTAGAAAAAATGTATTAGGCTACGGTCACACTATCAGTATCTGGTCAGTGTCTTGCATCAGTATTTATAAGTCAAAATTAGGAGAGGAATAGTGATGAGCGAGTATACTCGTTTGTTGAGATTTCCGAGCATGCTCGGGTGATCTCCGAGTATTTGGAAGTGCTGGGAGATTTAGTTTCTCTCGCCGTAGCTGCATGATTTGCGGCTGCTAGACAGCCTGAATACATGTGGGGATTTCCTAACAAACAGGCAACCCCTGCATATATTCAGGCTGTCCAGCAGTTACAAATCATGCAGCTACGGCGACAAAAACTAAATCTCCGAGCACATCCAAATACTTGGAGATCACCCAAGCGTGCTCGGAAATCTCAAGTAACGAGCATACTCGCTCTTCACTAGAGAGGAACAATCAGAGGAAAAGTATAATAGAAACACATCACCACTTCTGTATTTATCACCCACTGCTGGTTTTGGCTTACAAGTAGAGTTGAGCGAAACGGGTCGAAAAATTTCAAAAGTCGCCGACTTTTGGTAAAGTCGGGTTTCATGAAACGAAACCCGACCCTAGGGTGAGGTCGGCCACGAGCTCGGTGACTTTAGCGCCAAAGTCGCGTTTCAAAAGTTTGTTTTCCGCCCTTTTTCAGCCAATCAGGATCCACGGACACTGTGGGCAACGTGATGACATAGGCAGGGGTCACCACCATCTTTGAGAAGGGCATGCAAGTGATTGGCTTGCTTTGGGGGGCGTGCCAGGGGGTATAAAAGGGCGTGCACGCCGACCGCCATGTTACTCATGCTGATCTCAGAATAGGGAGAGCTGCTGCTGCTGCTGATTCTGTAGGGAGAGCGTTAGGCAGGGAAGAAGACACCAAAAACTGCTTCTGCTGCTAGCGATTTTGCCTGTACAACACACCAGTCACTGTGTGTGCAGTGCAAGTGGAGGCTATATTTTGCTGGATCAGCTGTGTTGGTTGTTAGGCTGCCTTAAAAGGCTTCCTGATAGCTGCATTGCTGTTTTCCCACTGCTCTGCAAACTGCTTTTTTAAAAGCAATCCAAATTTTTTTTTTTGTCCTGGTGATGTACTGAGCGTGCATTTTTTCACACCATACAGTGGTGTACGCTCCTCACACAGTACCGTGTAACGGCTGTTATCACGGCCACAGTGAAGCTATCTGTGTGTGACTCTGTAAGAATAAGTCGAGGACATGTTCCTTTCTTACAGACCTCCACCTTCTAGTTTTGTCTGCTTTTCAAACAGTTAAGTATATTTGCTGTTTGATCACATTCAAAACTATAGAGAGACAGCGTGTGTCAGTCCGTATACTTAAAAAACACGGAGCTTGACAATTTTACGGACACCGGACAGCGGTGTACGTGCACGCTCCTCTCTCAGTACCGTGTAACGGCTGTTATCACGGCCACAGTGAAGCTATCTGTGTGTAACTCTGTAAGAATAAGTCGAGGACATGTTCCGTTCTTACAGACCTCCACCTTCTAGTTTTGTCTGCTTTTCAAACAGTTAAGTATATTTGCTGTTTGATCACATTCAAAACTATAGAGAGACAGCGTGTGTCAGTCCGTATACTTAAAAAACACGGAGCTTGACAATTTTACGGACACCGGACAGCGGTGTACGTGCACGCTCCTCTCTCAGTACCGTGTAACGGCTGTTATCACGGCCACAGTGAAGCTATCTATGTGTGACTCTGTAAGAATAAGTCGAGGACATGTTCCGTTCTTACAGACCTTCACCTTCTAGTTTTGTCTGCTTTTCAAACAGTTAAGTATATTTGCTGTTTGATCACATTCAAAACTATAGAGAGACAGCATGTGTCAGTCCGTATACTTAAAAAACACGGAGCTTGACAATTTTACGGACACCGGACAGTGGTGTACGTGCACGCTCCTCTCTCAGTACCGTGTAATGGCTGTTATCACGGCCACAGTGAAGCTATCTGTGTGTCACTCTGTAAGGATAAGTCGAGGACATGTTCCGTTCTTACAGACCTACACTCTAGGGAGATTCCTATTCTGCCCAATTCTATATACACCTTGTAGTTTGTCATACACTAGCCAATTTCTGCCTGTGACATAGCGGTGTGATATTCACTGGGCCTCACACAATCCAACAGTGGCCACAAGTGTGTTCAGAAATTCTACATCTCCCCTGTCCTATAGTGACATTTTTCACACCTGCGACATTGAGCCTGTGACATTTCGGTGTGATATTAACTGGGCCTCACACAACAGTGTCCACAAGTGTGTTCAGAAATTCTAAATCTCTCCTGTCCTATAGTGACATTTTTCACACCTGCGACATTGAGCCTGTGACATAGCGGTGTGATATTAACTGGGCCTCACACAATCCAACAGTGTCCACAAGTGTGTTCAGAAATTCTACATCTCCCCTGTCCTATAGTGACATTTTTCACACCTACGACATTGAGCCTGTGACATAGCGGTGTGATATTAACTGGGCCTCACACAACAGTGTCCACAAGTGTGTTCAGAAATTCTACATCTCCCCTGTCCTATAGTGACATTTTTCACACCTGCGACATTGAGCCTGTGACATAGCGGTGTGATATTAACTGGGCCTCACATAACAGTGTCCACAAGTGTTCAGAAATTCTACATCTCCCCTGTCCTATAGTGACATTTTTCACACCTGCGACATTGAGCCTGTGACATAGCGGTGTGATATTAACTGGGCCTCACACAACAATGTCCACAAGTTTGTTCAGAAATTCTACATCTCCCCTGTCCTATAGTGACATTTTTCACACCTGCGACATTGAGCCTGTGACATAGCGGTGTGATATTAACTGGGCCTCACACAATTCAACAGTGTCCACAAGTGTGTTCAGAAATTCTAAATCTCCCCTGTCCTATAGTGACATTTTTCATACCTGCGACATTGAGCCTGTGACATAGCGGTGTGATATTGACTGGGCCTCACACAACAGTGTCCACAAGTGTGTTCAGAAATTCTACATCTCCCCTGTCCTATAGTGACATTTTTCACACCTGCGACATTGAGCCTGTGACATAGCGGTGTGATATTAACTGGGCCTCACACAATCCAACAGTGTCCACAAGTGTGTTCAGAAATTCGACGTCTCCCCTGTCCTATATACATCTTGTACCTTGTTTTACATTACTATATAGTTTGTGGGATTTTGTGTACATTTTTACCAAAAATGAGGAAGGCTGGTGGAAGAGGCCGTGGAATTGGGCGGGGGTTGCCAGCTGGTAATGATGGTGTTGGTGGTGGATCTGATGGTAGTGGCAAAAGCAAAATAGGACCGAATGCAGGAAGTGTTGAGCCTGCGTCATCGTCTGGCTCCACAAGGCCTCGAAGGCTTAGTTTTCTAGGAGTTGGCAAACCGCTTTTAAAGCCAGAGCATCAGGAAAAAGTTTTGGCTTACATTGCTGACTCAGCCTCCAGCTCTATCGCCTCCTCTTCTGAAGTTGTAAAAAATAAAAGCACTGAGTCAACATTGGAGGGTCATGTTCATGAACCACACCTTTCCTTGTGTCCTTCACCCCAACCAAGATTGAAGGATGACGCAGGCCATACAACTGATTACTCCATGGAGCTGTTTTCACATACCATGCCTGGGTTATCAAGTGAAATGGTGAATTACCCAGGCCAAGATGAATCTGACATGGAGTGCACTGATGCACAGCCACTGATAGATGTTTCTGCTGGTACATTCAGTCAGAGCACTACATTGTCCTCGCAGTGTAATGAGCCAGATTCTGACCCTGATGAGACTCAGGTGCCCCTTCCTGCATACTATACCACCATACACGGTGACACAGTGGAAGGTGCACATGACATTGAAGAGGAGGTGATGGATGACCCAGTTGTTGACCCAGATTGTCATCCATTGGGGGAAGAGGGTGCTGCTTCCAATAGCTCAGATGAGGAGGAGGAGCATCCACAGCAGACATCAACATCGCAACAGCTGTTATCTGGCAGGCCCGGAGCACTCCAAAGACAGGTTCCAAAAATCAAAAGAGTTGCTGGACAGTTTGTCCAGACAGCGTGCTAGGCTGCAAAATGTCTTCCAAAGTAGGAAGAGTGCAGTGTGGCACTTTTTTGAACAAAATCCTCATGATCAGGCCAAGGTTATCTGTAAGAAGTGCGCAAAGACCTTTAGCCGAGGGAAAAATCTGAAAAATTTGAATACCAGTTGCATGCTTAGACATTTAACCAGCATGCACTTGCAAGCGTGGACACAACACCAAACCTCAAGTACCACATGTGCAACTGATCACAAAGAAGGTAGTCAGCAACGCTACATTGTTTCCCCCACTGTAAGCCCACCGGTTAGCACAGCAGCAAATGTTGAGGTGTCGTTGCAAGGCCAAAGCAGTCAGGGAATCCCACTGTTATATCAACGAAAGACTGAATCTAGGCCATCAGAGAGAACACCAACTCCATCACCATCATCAACCCTCTCTCAGTCCGCCCTGTACACCGCTAGTTCCACCATATGCAGCTCTCAAGTCCAGCTCACCCTCCCAGAGACTATGAGTAGGTCAAGAAAGTACTCAGTCTCTCATCCGCGTACACTGGGTTTGAACGCCCACATTGCCAAACTAATCTCGTTAGAGATGATGCCCTATCGGTTGGTGGAAAGCGCAGCTTTCCGCAAACTCATGGCCTATGCAGTACCACGCTATGACCTACCCAGTCGCCACTTCTTCTCTCGCAAAGCCATCCCAGCCCTCCACCATCATGTGAAAGACCTCATTGTCCATGCACTCAAGCAGTCAGTGAGTGGAAAAGTGCACCTCACAACAGATGCTTGGTCCAGTCGGCATGGCCAGGGCCATTACGTGTCCATCACTGCGCACTGGGTTAATGTGGTGGATGCAGGGTCCACAGGGGACAGCGGTGGTGGGACAGTGCTGCCTAGCCCACGGTATAGGAAACAGTTGGCTGTAGGCGTTCGACCCTCCTCCTCCTCCAGAAGCGAAAGCTCGTCAACAGAGCGCAGGCGTACGAGCACTCCATCTGCAGCTGCCACTGTTGCACACGAGGTGTCCCCCTATCGAGCAGCTAGTGGAAAGTGTCAGCAGGCTGTGTTGCAGATGATGTGTTTGGGCGACAGACACACCGCGGATGTGCTGGCCGAGTACTTTCAGCGACAAACTGAGTCATGGCTGGGCAGTATACATCTTGAGGCAGGCAAGGTAGTTAGTGATAACGGCCGTAATTTTGTGGCAGCCATAGCCCTTTCAAAACTCAGCCACATACCTTGCTTGGCTCACACCTTGAACATGGTGGTGCAGTGCTTCCTCAACAATTATCCGGAGTTAACAGCCCTGCTCCAGAAGGTGCGAAGACTGTGCGCGCACATCCGCCGGTCGCCTGTACACTCCATTCGTATGCAGAAGCTGCAGCGATTGCTCCATCTTCCCAACCACCGCCTCATTATCGACATTGCAACAAGGTGGAACTCCACCCTGCACATGGTTGAGCGGCTGTGCGAACAGAGGCAGGCCATAATGCATTTGTGGGAGGATACACGGCCAGGCACTTTGAGAGCAGACATGGAGTTGACAGGTGTGCAGTGGTCGAAGCTGAAAGACCTCTGTAAAGTCCTTCATTGTTTTGAGGAATGCACACGGCTAGTAAGCGCAGACGACGCCATCCTAAGCATGAGCATCCCACTTATGCGTCTGCTCATGCAAACTTTGACGCACCTTAAGGAGCAGGCGTCTGCAGCCAATGTTGACGAGGAGGAAGAGGAGGAGGGAATCCTTGATGACATTCAGCCATTGTCTGCTCAGGGACCTCTCCTGGACGAGGTGGAGGAAGAAGAGGAGGAGGAGGATGATGATGGGGATGATTACTTAGGGGAGGAGGATACATCTCGTGGGGCAAGTGAAAATGTTGGCGTGGCAAGGTCTGGTACAGGGTTTGTGCGTGACTGGAGGGATGTGGATTTGCCAGAAAGTGCTCCTCCAACCAGCACTCGCAGTGCATCATTGACACCGGGAACATTGGCCCACATGTCAGATTATGCCTTGCAGATCCTAAAAAGGGACCCCCGCATTGCCAAAATGATGAACGATGACGACTACTGGTTGGCCAGCATCCTGGATCCACGCTATAAAGGCAAATTACAAAACATCATGCCACACGAGAACCTTGACCTAATATTGGCTAATAAACAAGCAACTCTGGTAAACCGGTTGGTTGAGGCATTCCCAGCACACAGCAGCGGTGATGGTTCTCACACGAGTCGTACGGGCCGGGGGCAGCTTGGCAGAGGTGTTCGTGGTGCACACAGCAGAAGTGGCGTTGGAGACAGGGGTTTCATGACAATGTTGTGGACTGATTTTTCAAGTACCGCTCACACAACTGGTAATACTGCATCGATGGAAAGTGACAGGAGACAGCAGTTGTCAACTATGGTTACAAACTACTTTTCCTCCCATATCGATGTTCTCCCGCACAGGTCATTTCCCTTTGACTATTGGGCCGCTAAACTGGACACCTGGCCTGAATTGGCACAATATGCCTTACAGGAGCTCGCTTGCCCAGCTGCAAGTGTGCTATCGGAAAGAGTCTTCAGTGCAGCTAGATCAATCCTGACAGAAAAAAGGACCCGTCTGTCAACCCAAAATGTGGATGATCTAACCTTCATTAAAATGAACTATGCATGGGTTTCCAAGGATTTTGTCCCACCTTCCCCTGATGACACATAGTGTGACAGAAAAATGGCTTGCTTTGGTCCTCCTCTTCCTGGGACTTGAACAATTTCGCCTTTTGCATCAGCTGAATGTCCAACATCAACATATGCCACTTTCTAAGACTCCCTAACTGTGCTGCCTCCCCCCCCATGGCCGGGGTCACCACCTAGTGCACGAAACCGTGCGAGTGCCGTTGCCCTGGACAGGTGGGTAGGCCGACTCTTGGGCGCGGGCACTGGCACAGGGTCCCTCATAGTGCAATCAAGTGTCTCTGACGGTGGTGGTGCACACCCGCCGTCAGACACACCGCCGTACTATGAGGGGCCCAGTGCCAGTATCGACGCCCACGAGTGGGCCCCCCTTGCTTAGGAAGGGCCCCAGCATTTGCAATCTTTACCTCTCCCTGCTCCTCCGCTGTGTAGTCTGGGCCGTCAAATCCATACTGGGCCTGACACCGTCTGAGCCTGCCTCCTGATCTATAGACATATATTTTGAATGTGTACACTATGCTATCCATACATGTTATCCGGGGATACGGTACCCTTTCTCACCTTTGTGCAATCACGTGTAATCCATACTGGGCCTGACACCGTCTGAGCCTGCCTCCTGATCTATAGACATATATTTTGAATATGTACACTATGCTATCCATACATGTTATCCGGGGATACGGTACCCTTTCTCACCTTTGTGCAATCACGTGTAATCCATACTGGGCCTGACACCGTTTGAGCCTGCCTCCTGATCTATAGACATATATTTTGAATGTGTACACTATGCTATCCATACATGTTATCCGGGGATACGGTACCCTTTCTCACCTTTGTGCAATCACGTGTAATCCATACTGGGCCTGACACCGTCTGAGCCTGCCTCCTGATCTATAGACATATATTTTGAATATGTACACTATGCTATCCATACATGTTATCCGGGGATACGGTACCCTTTCTCACCTTTGTGCAATCACGTGTAATCCATACTGGGCCTGACACCATTTGAGCCTGCCTCCTGATCTATAGACATATATTTTGAATGTGTACACTATGCTATCCATACATGTTATCCGGGGATACGGTACCCTTTCTCACCTTTGTGCAATCACGTGTAATCCATACTGGGCCTGACACCGTTTGAGCCTGCCTCCTGATCTATAGACATATATTTTGAATGTGTACACTATGCTATCCATACATGTTATCCGGTGATACGGTACCCTTTCTCACCTTTGTGCAATCACGTGTAATCCATACTGGGCCTGACACCGTTTGAGCCTGCCTCCTGATCTATAGACATATATTTTGAATGTGTACACTATGCTATCCGTACATGTTATCCGGGGATACGGTACCCTTTCTCACCTTTATGCAATCACGTGTAATCCATACTGGGCCTGAGAACGGCTGGTGAGCTGTTAAGCAAGCTACAGCACCTGTGGTTTGCACACGTAAGTTTTTCATTTTTTCAGGAATGATGGTTAGGCCTAATTCCGGAACTGCGGTTGACCTGCACTTACTGGGAAATCATCATTCGCGGGTAATAATTGTAATCCCAGATCCCCATCACTAACGTTGTTCAGCGGGTTATCTGCACCTGTAAGCGACAAATGCTAGCCTTTTCAGTGTAGCGCACATGCAGCCACGGACATGTAAGGGCATGACACACCAGTTATTGGCCAATCTCATGTGCCAGAGCCTCACGTGTCCCTCTAGTAAGCCGGACTCGGACCGCAGGGCATGACGGGGTCTCGTTCGTTAACGGAATTAAGCTTGCAATGTGTGCATCTTTTTTGTGGCTGGATGGTTGAGGTTGCCCATGTTGAGTCAAATTACGCCGTAGGCTCCACTCCTGGTGGTGCCCTTCTGGACATTCCTTTAAGGTTCAGCTTTGCAACCATACTGCCCACGTAAAACAAACACTTTGCCTTCATGAACGCTGTTTGGAGGGTCGTGACTCGTGGGAATAACGCCGCCCAATCAGTTAACCTGCTAGAGAGATCCTTCGTTGCTCCCAAGCATGACATCACACTCCCTAGGAGGAAGGTAATGCCACTGTGGCGACCGTACTCCTGGGGACGACACAAGTGCACTGATGCCCAGCCACTGCTCGATGAATCTGCTGGTACATTGACCCAGACCACTACATTCCCCTTGCACGCTACACGGCCTGAATCTGACCCTGATGAAACTCAGGTTACCCTTCCCATATACAGTTCCATCTTACGCGGTGACAAAGATGAAGCTGCAGATGAAAGTGCAGGTTCGGCCCACCCGCCGTCAGACACACCACCGTACTATCAGGGGCCCTGTGCCAGTGCCGTCGCCAACAAGTGGGCCCCCCTGCTAGCTCAGGATCACAGCACTTGCAAGGTTGAAATACTGTGCAGTGAGATGGAAGATGGGGACGATGAGGAGTCCAGACTAGTACAGGGATTCCCTAGCGAGGAGACTTATTTCATTGTTTTCAATGTTGGGACAGCAATTTTTGGGGAGCACTATACTCTGGAGAATGATAGATGGGGCCCACCATACACTGGAACATTCCAAAGGTGGACATCAGACATTGGAGCAGCATTTACAGGGCCCATTATACACTAGAGCATTAGAAATGGGGCCCATTATGTTTGGAGCATTATTTGGGCCCATAAGACAGTGGAGCTTCATCCATGGGGACCAACATATACTGTAGCATTATGTGGAGCTCATCATATACTGTTTCAAACATTATATGGGACCAAGGATTCTGTATGGAGAAATAGATGGGCATCGTCATGAGATGTAAAAAGTGAAGTATTTTTCATTGTACTATACCGCTATTTCTCTGCCGTATCGGAGCATCATGAGTTGTGGTATGTGTTAAAGGGGCGCTCTTTTGCCCAGGGCACATGAAAACCTGGAGCCAGCCCTACCCCCCCACAACTTTAGCCAAATAACCCCCATTTTTCAGTGCGTAAGTAGTATTATGAAGTTAATTAAGGTTGACAAGCTTAAGTAAGAAGAATTGATACTTTTGGCATTCAAATGGGCACTGTAGGTGTGTTTCCTGTCCTCCTCTCACTCTCGACTTTAATTCCCCATTGACTTACATTGGGTTTCGTGTTTCGGTCGGACCCCCGACTTTTCCCTATAGTCGGCCGATTTTGCTCGACCCGACTTTTGGAAAAGTCGGGTTTCATGAAACAAAACTTGACCCTAAAAAAGCAAAAGTTGCTCAACTCTACTTACAAGTACTGATGACAAATACTGACCAAATACTGAACGTGTGAATGTGGCCATAAGGAATAAAATAGAATGCAGGGCAACTGTGAGCAGCACCTTATATGAAGCATTAAAATGGAGAAGAGTATATGTATATAAATATATGTCTGTATATACATATATATAAATACATATATAACAGTATAAATGTCAACTTCTTCAATATATATGTGTGTGTGTGTATATATAGTAAAGAAATTTATATTTATATTATGCAGACGAAAAGCCGAGTGTAGTTATAATTCTCATTTCCAAAATGCAGCGTAGATTGAAGAAGGAACATAAAAATAAAATTCAAACAGAAATGTTTTTTTTGTATATTTATATATATATATATATAAAATCTTAAAGCAAGTATTAGAAAAAATACATCTCATAAAACAAAATTGTAAATTTACAAAATATGTCACAAATATGAAACAATTTAAGATGACATGAAGAGAAAAAAACTTTTCGTGGATATAGCATGAACTTACCATAAATTTTCATTCAATGCATAAAAAACCCACCACAGCACCCTCTCCCCTGATTTTTTTCTCGACAAAAATAAAACTACCGTAGGTTAGATAATATAAATTGTGTAATGAGGTCTAGTCTAGGATAGTGTCTTAACATTATACCTGTAAAATAAAAACTCAGACAATATACAAAAAGAGAGTTTGGGGAAAATGTCATTCCGATTCTGCAGCTCCTAAATTCAGGGATCTTTATTCTCCGTTCAACAAACTATACAGTAAATAAATGGGCAGAATAAAAAATATCTCATAGACATCGCCCAGTAATTCAGAAATCTCTGTTTTCAGTGCTGTGTTCCTGTCATGTCCATAAACACAATATACCTCTCTACAATGTAGGGTGAATCGGCGGCATTACTCTACACATTACTGTATGCAGCCTGTGTATTAGGCTATGTTCACATGTCACATTTTTGCTGCGCTTTTTTACAGATAGCAGCAAAAAAATCTGCTTACAAAAATTAAGGCCTTGCTGCATATTTGCTGCGTATTTGCTGTGTTTTTTATTGCATTTTTGTTGTTGCTTGTGCTTGTTGATAATGTTTAGTCCCCCCCCAAAAAAAAAATGATGCAACTTCCTTAGGTTCTTGCCTCAAAAACGCAGCAAAACCTGATAACCTGCATTTTTAGTGCATTTTCACACTTACTCATTGCTTTACATGGGTGAAAAAAAAGCTGCAAAAATGCTAAAAGAAGTGACTTGCAGCAGTTTACAAAAATGCCGTAGTTTTTCAAATCAGTCAGGAAAAAAAAAACTAACGTGTGCATGAGATTTCTGAAATTTCACAGCTCTTGCAAAACATAGCCTCAAATTTGCATAAAAAAATGCAGCAAAAAACGCTACGTGTGAACATAGTCTTGCTGTTCACATGTTTAGTGTTTGGTTGGCCCTATAGAGTTCAAGTCCTCTTCCTCTCTGATGAGGCAATTTGCATAGTATTTGGTTGGTATTTTATTTGTAGCCAAAACCAGCAGTGGGTGATAAATCCAGAAGTGGTGACGGGTTTCTATTATACTTTTCCTCTGATTGTTCCTCTCCTGGTTTTGGCTTATAAATACTGATGGAAAATACTGACCAAATACTGAGCGTGTGAACTTGGCCTTACTATGTAATGTACCAATGATTGTTCAAATCTGCTAGTGAAACAAACAAAAAAATACTGTACAAAATGATAATAGAAATCACACAACATAAAAGTTAAACAAAATTTATAAACAATAAAAATAATCTTTTATATCTACTTATTTTCTCCACAAACGCCTAACTATTCAAATATAATGTTCTTTATCCCACATGATAAAAGCTGAATAAACAATGCCAGGGATGCTTTTTTTTTTTGGCTACACTCCCCACCTCAAAAAAAGTAAAAAAAAAAGCAGAATAAAGAGAAATGAAAAAGATATATATATATATATACTGTATATCTCAAAGATCCAATAAAAAACAAAGGTCTCCTATGAAGCAATATTAAAAATATAAAGTTATAAAATCCCAGCCTATGGCAACACTGACTTTTTTTTTTTTTTTTACAAGTAGTGAAACATAAAAAAAACTATGTAAATATGATGCACCATAACTATAATTGTTCAGACCCCCAAAAAATAAGTGTAACTCTTTTTTTCAAAATAAACAAAATGATCCTCCTTTCCAAAAGAAAAGAAAATTTTATATATATATATATATATATATATATATATATATATATATATATTGAAAGATGGATCCTTTACCTTTCTTTGATATATTAACCCCATTTTTACCAGGCTGTAAACAACATAAAAATGAAACAATAAAAAAGGAGAAATATATCATTTATTATTATTTTTTTATTCCACTCCACACAAAAAAATCTTTTTGTTTTTCAGTACATTATAGTGTAAATTAAATTGTTCTGTTAAAAAGGAAAACACATTTTCAAAAAAAAAACAAGCAAGCCTTTGTTAGACTATATTTATAGAAGAAAAAAAAGGTTATGGCTATGGAGAGTGGAATTAAAATATATATATATATATATTGGCTGCGGCGGGAAGTAGTAAAAGTTTCCAAATTATCTACTGATAGGCTGATCTATAAGGTTATTGATCTTCCTACAGTTCCTTCATAATTTCACTAATTCCAAGCATATTTTGCTGTTTTTTTTCCACTTCATTTCCGCTTTATTAATACACATACTACAGGTCATTGCATTTTCTTTCCAACTTTAAATGTAAAGTTTACGTTGATAATTTCTCAAATCTATACAGTAAGATTGGTTCCTCCATTTCGATTATTTTTAGCTTTCTGATCTTTTCACTGACTTACTTTTTTTTACTCTTCTAAAAGCTGCTGATGATGATATGATTTTGTGATATCAAAAAACTGTCACTCAATGTAATAAAAATGCATAAAAAATGCATATAATTGGGATTCACCAAAGAGTAGTTACCGTACATACTGCTCATATTAAGCAAAATTACAAAATTAACTGTAACATCTATATCTCTTTTACCCAGTTTTCACACTTAAGTGTCACAGAAGAAAAATCACTTTGAAGGAAGTTCATTAAGTACAATGAAAAAGTTGGAAAATCTCATTAAAAAAGTGGAAAACTGTTTATTAAGAAGTGATTGTATGTGTTTTGGCCATTACTATGCCACAAGTAACTATTTTTACATTAGTGTTTGTACATTTGTGGCTTTTTTGTGTAGAATATATTCTCCCACAATAGCAAACGTGTCATGTACCACAATTGTTGGCATATGAACATCATTAAAGAGGACCTGCCACTTGCCATATTTATGTTTTTTCTTACCTAGTGTAAAAGCAGCTGTTCTTTTGAATTTGGCGTTGGTTTTCTTTTTTTCTAGAAATTCTCCATTTCTGAGATATACTATAATGTTCCTTCTCTCGTTAGTAAATGGATTTTGGTTAGTCAAGTGGGCGAGGTCCTTATCTCTATAGCAATATTCTTGAGGACCATTACCTAAAGCCCTTCTAGAAGTGATCCCTTTCTATCAGGCCAAAAAAAACTTAACGTTGATAAAACTGCATGAAAATAATTATTTTGTGGGGTAAATAAATTAAAATGACCATCCTTATTTGCCATGAGTAGATTAGATTGATCAGTATATGTTTATTTTCTAATATATTAAATATAGCACCCCAGGATACCATCAATAGTGGGCAAATATAGGACATATAAAATATTTAAACATTCAGCACATGTCTCCCCAACATGTTTCACCGAAGCATCGGCTTCATCAGAGGATGGGACAGTAGAATGAATTATAAAATAAAACAAAATAATTATTTTTTACGTAGTTTAATTAAAGTTTTATTGACCCCCTAGAAAGGGGTCAGCTCTAGTGGGGCTTTCCCCATTTAAGCTTTTTTTTGTAATAGACAATATACCCTTCTCAGATCGTGTATCTCCATTTGTTATTTATAACTGTATTTTGTTCAGGATCACTCCCAGATGGCTAAAATTACTAGATTTATTTATATGGAAGAGAGGGCCATATCTCAGGAATATAGAGGTGTAATAACACAAAATAAACAAAGCAAGATTCAGGAGAGATTTACACAAAGTAAAAAAATACATAATTATGGAAAGTGACAACTTATTATGGCAAATTATGGAACACCTAGAATGACAAAGATGAAAAAAGAGAAAAAAATTAAAAATTTAGAAAAAAGAAGTGGAAGCTAAAACTTAATCATCATGGAGCCTAACTAAGTTCTCAACATCTTTAATGTTGTTGTATAGGGCTTTCTAATATTAACATATATATTGATGGAAATTATGATTTTAAGATATTTTGTATCTCTTTTTTTCTAAATCCAAAATGAAAATATAATTATAAACTGATGGTAGAATACCATGGATTCCCCCCTTTTTTATCCTCTGAGGCCTCAACAACAGCTATCGGTCTCATCTGCCTCAAATCAACACTTTAAAATTTCATCTTTTGAGTCTTGAAGAAGTGATATCTGGTCTAGAGCTGCAGAAGGGGTTAACTTGAAAATTGTCACAGAGAGTCATCTAACTATGACCATCTTCTGCCCGATCTCCCGCTAAACAGCAGCTTCCATTTTAGCACTGGGCAATTCACGGGAATTGCCATTTTTTCATGCGTGGAATCACAGAGATAAAACACACATTACTTCCATGGGCTAGCTTAATAACACCACTGCAAGTGACTTTTGGTTCGGTGAATTTACATTTTTGCTTGATACTAATGGGACAGTAAGTGTACTCATCCCAAAGCTTCGAAATCGAAATGACAGTCATCAATACATCAAGTGACATATCCATCATACGTGCGTCTGATCTCTCGTTCTGAAAGTTTATTTAAAAGCGCGCTTAGCCAGAAAACACCCGTAGCTTCCTCGTCCATCTGCTCACATTAGATTTCCTCTCATAAGACAGCGATGATCAGCCCACACAAAAGCTGAGAAGCAATCACCTTAATGCGTCTGGAAACACATAAAAGAAAACAATAGTTGAGAAAACCTATACTCTAAAGGAGGCTAAAACCTGCAGAACTAACAAGGGCACTGGCGGACACTCGCTACGCGAGCATGTGCTGCCACACCTCCCCAGCTCCCCGCCGTCCAACACCGGCCAAGATAATAGCAGGGCACATGGGTTTACATATTTATTTCCCTAAGATCTGAAATATTCACAACAAATTTTATTCTTCATTTCTTCTCCAGATTGTGGGGGGGGGGATACATTTTTTTCCAAAAAATCTGCCATTTTGTGAAAACAAATTGCTATTTGAAGGCTTTTAGTTGTCTCACTGTTATTTAAAGATGAATAAATATCAAAGGCCATTATTCTCTTTGTACTTGAAAGACAACAACGGACCTGATGTCAATGTAATGTTGTATGAAAGACACAGAAATACTATTACAAACCATAAACAAAAAACTACGGTAAACATATAAAGTGATATCGCTCATATAGACATTGACATTGCTGACATTGGCAATATTTTCTTTACGACTCAATATACAAAAATTTCAATTTTTAGAAAATGTTGACATGGTAAATGGTTACCATAAATGGTATAGTTACAGTCTACACCATCTACGCTCGGCCTTGGCATTCCAGTCAGGCCATCACACCGGGAAAGTTACTTTAAGCTGTAGAAGGAAAATATTTGGCTTCACTAAAGAATAACTATAAAGGAGGCAAATATATTTCTGCAGGTCTGAGGAAAAGTCAATGGACTCCAAAATGACATTTTCATGTAGGTAATATACTGCGCATTAAGAAAATACCACCGCATATGGTAAGATGGACACGCCACGTATGGTGACAGAGCTGTGACAGCGCCAACAAAGATATTCTGTTAAGCATCGCAAAACAAATCTGTCACTGTAAGCAAATACAAAGGTCCAAAAAAGAAAAAGAGTTAAGAGTTATAATTATACATTTCAATATATATATATACACACACATATACAGTACATATGTGTGTATTGTAATTACATTTGTATAATAGAGACAATTTGGCATCCTTTATGATGTATACGGCTGTTTCTATATTGGCATGTTACAATGTTTTTTTACTGAAAAGTTTATACTGGGAAGGAAAACAGTGTTAAAAGAAAAAAAAAAAAATATATATATATATATATATATTTATTTATTTTTAACACTATTTTCCTTCCCAGGATACATATTTATTTTTTATCTATCTATTCTTCTATCTACTCCCAAGAATTGCAGAACTCCCAAAAAAATTAATTTAGGCCCCCAAGTAAGAAACACTGATTAATAAACCACGATCCTTATTCACTATTTCTAGGAGGTTTTCTATAAATCTGGATCTACAGCTTTCTATACATTTATATATCTATTTATCTAGCAATGTTGTATGTATCTACCTCTGTCTGTCTTTCTGTCTGTCAATTCTCATATCTATCTAAACTTATGTCACTCAGCTATGGCTATACCAGCATGTTACATAGTCATTAGCAGGACAGTTTACACAATTTTAGGGAATCTTTGCAAGGAAAATGAGAAACTGCAAATATATATCTGTTTTTCTCCTATATATCCTGAAAATTCTAATTCTAAAGCAACTGAAATCTTTATTTCTTTTATAAGGAGTTCTGTGATTATTATACTGGATCCTGTTTTCTGTACATTTATGTATCTACCTAGGAATTGTTATATGTATTTCTATCTATCTATCTATCTATCTATCTATCTATCTATCTATGTATCTATCTATTATGTATCTAACTATCTACAGTTGTGCTCAAAAGTTTACATACCCCACCAAAACTTTTTCTCCACTCATGGTTAGTGGTTGGGTGAAGCCATTTATTGTCAAACTACTGTTTTCTCTTTTTAAATCATAATGACAACCCAAAACATCTAAATGGCCCTCTATTATCTATCTATCTATCTATCTATCTTATCTATCTATTATTTATCTATCTATTATATATCTAGCTATCTTATCTATTATTTATCTATCTATCTATCTATCTATCTATCTATCGCATATCTATCTACAGCTCTTGCAAAAATTAAGAGACCACTGCCCAGTTTTATAAAAATCAGCTTCTCTACATGTCTGACAGCCATTCCATTCCAGTGCCAGTTGAATTCCAACCAGAGTGCACCTCATTCTACTTAATGTGCTTCTGATTAGGTGATCACCTGAACCAAACATTATTTAATAAAGGAAAGTATAAAAAACCCTGCTGTGGTGTTCACAATCCTCTTGCAATAGGACGAGCTGGATGGCAAAACAAGTGCTAGTAATATCCCAAAAGTAATAGGAATCAAAAATAACTTTTAACCATGCCAAAGGAGTTGAAAAGAAAAGTCTTGAGTGAGGAAAAGAAGGGCTCAATTCTGGCTTTACTAGCAGAGGGATACAGTGAGCGTCATGTTGCCTCCATCCTTACAATTTCTAAGACGGCAGTTCATTACAACCGACAGAGGACGAAAACGACTTTCCACTGACAGGGATGACTGCCATCTTATTCGAATGTCACTCAGCAACCGCAGGATGACATCAAGTGACCTACAAAAGGAATGGCAAACGGCAGCTGGGGTGAAGTGCACGGCAAAAACAGTTCGCAATAGGCTCTTAGAGGCAGGGCTCAAGTCATGTGAAGGTAGAAAAAAGCCTTTCATCAATGAGCAGCAAAAGGAGAGCCAGGCTTAAGTTTGCCAAAGACCATAAGGATTGGACCATAGAGGACTGGAGTAAGGTAATCTTCTCTGATGAGTCTAATTTTCAGCTTTGCCCAACACCTGGTCATCTAATAGTTAGATGGAGACCTGGAGAGGAGTACAATCCAGTGTCTTGCACCCACTGTGAAATTTGGTGGAGGATCAGTGATGATCTGGGGATGCTTCAGCAAGGCTGGAATTGGACTGGGCAATGTTAATGTTTGCGAAGGACGTATGAATCAAGCCGCATACAAGGTTATCCTGGAGAAACAGTTGATTCCTTCTGCTCAGGCAATGTTCCCCAGCTCAGAGGACTGGTTTTGCCAGCAGGACAATGCGCCATGCCACACAGCTAGGTCAATCAATGTGTGGATGAAGGACCACCACATCAAATCCCTGTCATGGCCAGCTCAATCTCCAGACCTGAAGCCCATTGAAAACCGCTGGAATGTAATCAAGAGGAAGATGGATAGTCACAAGCCATCAAACAAAAAAGAACTGCTTACATTTTTGTACCAGGAGTGGCATAAGGTCACCCAAAAGCAGCGTGAAAGACTGATGGAAAGCAGCCAAGACGCATGAAAGCTGGGATTAAAAATCATGGTTATTCCACAAAATATTGATTTCTGAACTCTTCCTGAGTTAAAACATTAGTATTGTTGTTTTCTAAATGATTATGAACTTGTTTTCTTAGCATTATTTGAGGTCTGCAAGCACTGCATATTTTTGTTCTTTTGACCATTTCTCATTTTCTGAAAATAAATACAAAATTTAGTGCTTGGAAATTCGAAGACATGTGGTCAGTAGTTTATAGAATAAAAGAGCAATTTACATTTTACTCAAAAATATACCTATAAAGAGAAAAATCAGACAAACGGAAAATTTTGCAGCGGTCTCTTAAGTTTTGCCAGCGCTGTATCTATAATCTATGTCATACCTATATTATGTTATCCGGCTATTGTTCTACCTATAGTTATCCATCTCTAGCTATCTAGAAATGTTATATGTACCTATATCTTTCTGTCTCATATCTCTATTAGTGATGAGCGAATGTGCTGGTGTAAAGTGTAATCCGAGCATGCTCGGGTGCTAACAGAGTGTCTGCTTGAAAAATATGTTTGAGTCGCTGCGGTTGCATGTCTCGCTGATTACATGGACACATGAATGGATTTCATGTTTGTTAGACAATCCTTGCATCTGTTGCAGCTGTAGATTGTTGAACAGCCGGGAAACATGCAGCCGCTGGGACTCAAACATATTATTCAAGCACGCCAAAGACACTTTGTTAGCACCCGAGCATGCTCAGATAACACCTTATCCCAGCACGTTCACTCATCACTAATCTCTATCTCCCATTAACTAACTGTTCATCTAGGGTTATCCATCTCTCTCTATTTTTATGGACAAGATTGCTTCTTCTGCAGATAAACATGAGTGTTCTCATTCACCAACAGCAAAGAGATATCCGAATAATAGTAAAAAATTGAAAGACAAAGTTCATGAGAAAGTTGTAATAAAGTTTTCTATTATTTGTGCTTAGGAAATCATCCTTGAAGTAACATTGCTGCATTATAACTGCATTAATTAGAATCCATCAACATTTGTCTACAGGGTCAGACAGGGGCGGACACAGACAGAAGAGGGTCCTTGTGTGAGAAGTGTAGTGGGCCCTTTGCAGTCCTATAATGTGTCCGTGGCAGAATCTTCTGGCTGCTTTAGAGGTGGTTGTCAACCCCTTTACCCCCTGGGACTAATGCTATCTTTTTCCCTGTTACTGAATAGTATGATGTCGATATATTATTCTTTTTTTTTCTATGCTCCAGTGATTTTTGGCAATGTTGTATCTAACGTTTTTAAGAAATGTTGCATAAATCAGTCATACAGTCTCATAAAATAAACTTTATAATATATTTTGGCAGAAAAAACGACTTATTTTCTAGGCTTTTAAGCAATTCACTAAAAATCATAAAAACATCCCATAATACTAATACAGAGCAGGATATAACTATCTGACTGGCTCCTCACACAAGACTTATCCATGTGTATTAATAATTCTAAGCAACCACCCAACCCCTATGGATGATAGATCTGTGAGTGGTTGTTCATCAGTATTTTTCTCTTGTGCCACCTCCATTTTTTAACATGGGAGTCTGCTGCATCCTGTGGCATTTTCATATTGTGACCAAAGTATGGCCTCCTATAGTCTCCTCCCTCCATGTCCTCTGAATTCTGTTCCACCTCTAAAAAAAAAAGCTCAAATCCATCTTGATAAAAGCAAGCAAAATTGGCAGCTTACTGAAGTATCAGGATAGATAGCATATCTATGAAGAGAGAAGAGAAAGTTTAAAGAACACTCAGCAGAGTGATAGACAAGAAGACAAGTTCAAATCATGCTGCAGTTTCAAGGAACAGTGTTATCTCACCCAGAGCTGGAATCACAGCTACAGTGCTCAGTATTGCTGCACTGCTTCTCTTTCTTTGCTAAAGAGAAATAAAGGAAGGAATCCCTCATGTGTTTAAGGTGTAAGAGACATTATAGCACTCCACTCACTAACTCAGAGGCAACAGGAAATTAATGATAATAGTTAACAGAGGGGAACACTGGTGAAAAATTAAGGATACAATCAAATAATTGTCAGATATAGCGTTGTTCTTTATGTACACACTGAAAAGTTACCTAAAATGACAGGTATGTTTTCAGGTTATTACAGTCATGTCAATACCTTCTAAGTGCTGTGCTTCTTTTGTTCTTAGGTACTGTTCGCAATAAAAAAAAATTGTGCTTTTTGTTTATTGCTTTTCTTATTTTTCCATAGAAACTCATAGTTTGTTTCTTGACTTATTTTTCTTATAACTAGGTTCCGGGCAGTAAAACAAATCTCTGAATGCACCAATATTCTGTAGATGAGGAAAGAAAATAGAATACAACAAAAGTGAATTGTAGAATTAAAATTAGAAAAAAAAATAATATATTGTAGTATATGTTCTCTATACCGCAAATTCCTGTTGATCCCACATGGCTCATTTTGGAATGAGTACTTTTCTATCTTTAGTGTTGCTATGTAAAAATGGCAAGGAATTGTTGGGATGCATAAACTTTAGCACATGACGGCTTATTATAGAGGATCAATCTCGGTTGAGGATTTGCAAAATTAAAAAAATAAAATCATGAAGATAAAATGCACAGACTCGCTCACACATGTCACCGCAAAAATTTCACATGTCTATTAATGACGGTGCATTAAATGTGACTTCCAGCTCAGATCATTATAAAAATAGATTAGTGACTAATTAATTAAGGAAACCGGGCTACTAAAACGGACAGAGGGGATTTTCTGCGTACTTTACAGTATATCGGCTTGGAATTAGAATAGATGTAAGTTCTTAAGGATGTGTTTGTAACAAGAACTAGAAAATTTAAAAATATTGTGTTTATCCTGGGATGTAAATTTTCATTAAAGATAGATGAAAGTGTATTGAGCGGGCTCAGGAGCTGAGCATGCATTAGTTGCAGCAGATGCCAGCTAATGGACCTTGGACGCACCTAGCTTTTAGAGGAGGAAAATGGAAAAAAATTGAAGCAAAAAATGTGGTCATGATGTACTGTTATGGTGGGATCTGCTGCTGACACTGTGCCTGCTATTAAAGAAGAGGAATATTCACTGCACCACACGCCCATAGTCCCTCCCATCTCTAGGTGTCAGCTTCAGTGCAAAGAGATGGCAAGGACTATGAGCATGGGGAGCAGTGAATATTAATTTTCCTTAACAGCGAGCACAGTGTTATGCTTAGCAGTCAACTCCTGCCTCTTGTGACCCGGTCGTCCGCCACTGCTGCTCCCCCAACATCCCTCATCCACAGCAGGTATGTCCAGACTATAAGACACCGCCCCCATTTTCCTCCAAAAGTTTGGTGGGCAAAAGTACGTCTTATAGTCCAAAAAATACAGTAAATTTCAATTGCCATTTCTCCGCCCAATCCTCCAGCTTATATAAATCCCTCCACAACATTAAATTATTCCTCTCTATGTTGATTACCCTGCAGAGTTTAGTATCACCTACAAATATTGAAATTCTACTCCACATGCACCCTACGAGACCATGAATAAATATGTTAAAAAGAAGAGGGCCCAATGCTAACTTCTGCGGTACCTCACTGTTAACTGTGACCCAATCCGAGTGTGTTCCCTTAGTAACCATTCTTTGTTTCCTATCACTGAGCCAGTTGTTAACCCAGTTTCATATATTTTCCCCTAGTCCCATTACTTTCATTTTATGTACCAACCAATTATATGTGGCACCATATCAAACAACTTTAAAAAGTTCATAAAGACAAAAGTAGTATTATAGTATAAGTGATCAAATGCAAGGCAGACTTAAGACTTAAAAATAAAGTTAAAAAAATGTAAAATACAAAATATATGAAAGTATAAGGAGGACCTTTCACCAAATTTTACAAGTTGAATTGAACACACAATGTAATGGTGGCTGCAAAATGGAATAAAAAGTTTGTTTATTTTTTTAAATTTCGCTTTTCTGTTGCGGAGATATTAGCAATCAAAGTATTTTACACTTAATAAATTAACTTTAATTAAGTTCAATTGCCTGTTTTCACTAGGGGCATGCATTTCTTCCCTCTGTATGAGTGGCTTTCTGATAACACCAATTTGGACTTAACTAAAGTTAACTCATTAGGTGCCAAATACTTTGATAACTAATATCTCCACAACAGAGAGATGAAATTAAAAAATAATGAAAACGTTTCATTCTGCTCTGCAGTCGTCACTACATCATGTGTCCAATTCAACATGAACACATTTGGTGAAAGGTCCTCTTTAACCCCTTTCTGCCATCTGACGTACTATCCCGTCCATGGGACCTGGGCCCCTATGCCCATGGACGGGATAGTACGTCGCCGCGATCAGCGGCGCCCACGTGGTGAGCGCCGCTGATCGCGGCCGGGTGTCAGCTGATTATCACAGCTGACACCCGGCACAATGTGTCAGGGGCGGTCACGGACCACCCCCGACACATTAACCCCTTGCACACCACGATCAAACATGATCGCGGTGTACCGGGGGTTAAAGGGAAGCATCGGCAGGGAGGGGGCTCCCTCCGTGCTTCCCTGAGCCCCCCACGGCAGCGCAATGTGCAGCGCTGCTGCGGGGGGCTCCTTTCCTCCAGGCCCCCGAATCCAAGATGGCGACGGGGGCCTTCGGGGGCCTGAGGAAGCTGGCTTCCTCAGTGCCTGCAAAGCGCAGGCATGAGGAAGCCTTCTGTAGTGCCTGTGTCAGATCGCTGATCTGTCACAGTGATCTGTGATGTGACAGATCAGCGATCTGTCACAGGACAGTGATGTCCCACCTGGGACTATTTAATAAAGTAAAAAAAAAAATAAAAAAAAGTGTTAAAATAATTTTAAAAAAATCGCCAAATAAATTAGAAAAAAAAAAAAAATATTCCCCCAATAAATCCATTTTTTGGAAATAATAAAAAAAAAAACAATAAAAGCACACATATTAGGTATCGCCGCGTCCGTAATGACCCGCCCTATAAAACTGTCCCATTAGTTAACCCCTTTAGCGAACCCCTTAAAAAATAAAAATAAAAAACGAAGCAAAAAATAATGATTTATTATCATACCGCCAAACAAAAAGTGTAATAACGCGCGATCAAAAAGACGCATATAAATATCCATGGTACCGCTGAAAACGTCATCTTGTCCCGCAAAAAACAAGCCACGACACAGCATCATCAGCAAAAAAATAAAAAAGTTATAGCTCGCAGAATAAAGCGATGCAAAAATAATTATTTTTTATATAAAATAGTTTTCATTGCATAAAACCGACAAAAACATGAAAAAACGACCTAAATGACTAGGGCTAGGGTTAGGGCTAGGGTTAGGGCTAGGGTTAGGGCTAGGGTTAGGGCTCAGATTAGGGTTAGGGGTGTGTTGGGGTTAGGGTTGGAGTTATAATTGGGGGGTTTCCACTGTTTGGGCACATCAGGGGCTCTCCAAATGCAACATGGCGTCTGATCTCAATTCCAGCCAATTCTGAGTTGAAAAAGTCAAATGGTGCTCCTTCCCTTCCAAGCTCTGCCATGCGCCCAAACAGTGTTTTACCCCCACATGTAGGGTATCAGCCTACTCAGGACAAATTGCAAAACAATTTTTGGGGTCCAATTTCTCCTGTTACCCTTAGGAAAATAAAAAATTGGGGGCAAAAATATCATTTTTGTGGAAAAAAATGATTTTTTTATTTTCACGTCCGAGTGTTATAAACTTCTGTGAAGCACTTGGGGGTTCAAAGTGCTCACCACACATCTAGATAAGTTCCGTGGGGGGTCTAGTGTCCAAAATGGGGTCACTTGTGGGGAGTTTCAATAGTTTAGGTACATCAGGGGCTCTCCAAACGCATATGACACCCGCAGACCATTCCATCAAAGTCTGCATTCCAAAACGTCACTGCTTCCCTTCCGAGCCCCGACATGTGTCCATACAGTAGTTTTCTCCCACATATGGGGTGTCAGCGTACTCAGGCCATATTGGACAACAACTTTTGGGGGTCCAATTTCTCCTGTTACCCTTGGGAAAATGAAAAAATTGGGGACTAATTGATCATGTTTCTGGAAAAAATACGATTTTTTTATTTTCATGCCCTGGCATTATAAACTTCTGTGAAGCCCTTGGGGGTTCAAAGTGCTCACCTCACATCTAGATAAGTTCCTTAGTGGGTCTAGTTTTCAAAATGGGGTCATTTGTGGGGGGTTTCCACTGTTTAGGTACATTAGGGGCTCTCCAAAGGCAACATGACACCCGCAGACCATTCCATCAAAGTCTGCATTCCAAAACGTCACTACTTCCCTTCCGAGCCCCGACGTGTGCCCATACAGTAGTTTTCTCCCACATATGGGGTATCAGCATACTCAGGACAAATTGGACAACAACATTTGGGGACCAATTTCTCCTGGTACCCTTGGGAAAATAAAAAAATGGTGACTAAAAGATCATGTTTGTGGAAAAAATACGAATTTTTTATTTTCACGCCCGGGCATTATAAACTTCTGTGAAGCACTGGGGGGGGGTCAAAGTGCTCACCACACATCTAGATAAGTTCCTTGGGGGGTCTAGTTTCCAAAATGGTGTCATTTGTGGGGGTTTCCACTGTTTTGGTACATCAGGAGTTTTCCAAACGCGACATGGTGTCCGATCTCAATTCCAGCCAAAAACGTCAAATGGCGCTGCTTCCCTTCCGAGCTCTGCCATGCGCCCAAATAGTGGTTTACCCCCACATGTGGGGTATCAGCGTACTCAGGACGAATTGCACAATAACTTTTACGGTCCTGTTACCCTTGGAAAAATAAGAATTGAGGGTGAAAAGATAATTTTTGTGGAAAAAATATGATTTTTTAATTGTATGGCTTTATGTTATAAACTTCTGTGAAGCCCATGGGGGTTCAAAGTTCTCACCACACATCTAGATAAGTTCCTTAGGGGGTCTAGTTTCCAAAATGGTGTCATTTGTGGGGGATTTCCACTGTTTTGGTACATCAGGGGTTTTCCAAACGCGACATGGTGTCCGATCTCAATTCCAGCCAAAAACGTCAAATGGCGCTGCTTCCCTTCCGAGCTCTGCCATGCGCCCAAACAGTGGTTTACCCCCACATGTGGGGTATCAGCGTACTCAGGACAAATTGCACAATAACTTTTAGGGTCCTGTTACCCTTGGAAATATAAGAATTGAGGGTGAAAAGATCATTTTTGTGGAAAAAATATGATTTTTTAATTGTATGGCTTTATGTTATAAACTTCTGTGAAGCCCATGGGGGTTCAAAGTTCTCACCACACATCTAGATAAGTTCCTTAGGGGGTCTAGTTTCCAAAATGGTGTCATTTGTCGGGGGTTTCCACTGTTTTGGTACATCAGGGGTTTTCCAAACGCGACATGGTGTCCGATCTCAATTCCAGCCAAAAACGTCAAATGGCGCTGCTTCCCTTCCGAGCTCTGCCATGCGCCCAAATAGTGGTTTACCCCCACATGTGGGGTATCAGCGTACTCAGGACAAATTGCACAATAACTTTTAGGGTCCTGTTACCCTTGGGAAAATAAAAATTGGGGTGAAAAGATCATTTTTGTGGAAAAAATATGATTTTTTAATTGTACCGCTGTACGTTATAAACTTCTGTAAAGCCTTTGTGGGTTCAAAGTTCTCACCACATATCTAGATAAGTTCCTTGGGGGGTCTAGTTTCCAAAATGGGGTCACTTGTAGGGGGTTTCCACTGTTTAGGTACATCAGGGACTCTCCAAACGTGACATGGCGTCCAATCTGAATTCCAGCCAATTTTGCATTGAAAAAGTCAAACGGCGCTCCTTCCATTCTGAGCTCTGCCATGCACCGAAACAGTGGTTCCCCCCCACATATCAGGTATCTGCGTACTCAGGACAAATTGCACAATAACTTTTGCAGTCCAATTTCTCCTGTTACCCTTGGTAAAATAAAAAAAATTGAACCTGAAGTATTTTTTTATGAAAAAAAGTTAGATGTTCATTTTTTTTAAATGTTCAAAAAAATTCCTGTGACGCACCTAAAGGGTTAATAAACTTCTTGAATGTGGTTTTGAGCACTTTAAGGGGTGCAGTTTTTAGAATGGTGTCACTTTTGGGTATTTTGTATCATATAGACCCCTCAAAGTGGCTTCAAATGTGATGTGGTCCTAAAAATAAAATGGTGTTGTAAAAATGAGAAATCGCTGGTCAACTTTTAACCCTTATAACTTCCTAACAAAAAAAAATTTTGGTTCCAAAATTGTGCTGATGTAAAGTAAACATGTGGGAAATGTTAGTTATCAAGTTTTTTGTGTGCCGTATCTCTGTGATTTAAGGGCATAAAAATTCAAAGTTGGAAAATTGCGAAATTTTCAAAATTTTCGCCAAATTTCCGTTTTTCTCACAAATAAACGCAAGTTATTTGAATGAAATTTTACCACTAACATGAAGTACAATATGTCACGAGAAAACAATGTCAGAATCACCAGGATCCATGGAAGCGTTCCAGAGTTATGACCTCATAAAGGTACAGTGGTCAGAATTGTAAAAATTGGCCCGGTCATGAACGTGCAAACCACCCTTGGGGGTGAAGGGGTTAAATATCCTTCCTGTTCCACATTCAAAAATGAAATGAAAAAAATAAAACAAAGAAACATATTTGGAATTGTCTGAAAAAGTCTGATCTATATATAAAACTAATGAAGTGTACATCAAGGCTGTGTGCCCACGTTGCGCTTTTTTAAGCATTTTTTATGTGTTTTTCGGGGTCAAACTGCATAAAAAACGCTTAAAAGAGGCATCCCATTCATTTTAATGCATTTTGGCCTTAGCCAAAAAACGCGGTAAAAAACACAGCATGTTCATTAATTTCCGCTTAGGTCCGCGTTTTTGGCTATTTCCTATAGTCGAGAAGACGCGCGGAAAAAAACGCATCAAAAATGCGCGGCTTTTGCGCAAAAATCGTGGCGAAAAAAACGCGCGTTTTCTGGGAAGGAGACCCGTTTCCTGAGCGTTTAAAAACGCTAATGTGGGCACATAGCCTAAATCCCAAGAAGAAGCAGGAAGAAGTTGCAGAACATCCTTAAAAAATATAATAAAAAACAAGCAATGTGTACCCCAACATGGTATCAATAAATATTAAAGCTCTGCATGCAAAAGCACAAGCCATTACCTAGTTCCATGCGCTTGAAGTCCTAGCTACTTTATCAATTACAGGACCACAAAATAAACATAAAATGACAGAATCAGAGATCAGTAATTAATTGCACAAGAAAACGGCAATCTACAATTGGTAATCTTTGCCCACTCTTCCTTACAGTAGCGCTCCAAAACTGCCAGATCGCAGGGGCATAGCCTGTGTGGAGTGCCCTCTTCAGATCACACATAGATCTTCAATTAGATTCAGGTCTTGGCTCTGACAAAACTATTTTTTTGTTGATTTGGAGGCATAAGGTTTTTTTTCATGCTAAAAAGTGAAATTCCTCTTCATATTCATTTTTTAGCAAATTTTGTGGCAAAATTGACTCATACTTCGAATTGTTCATAATTCCCTCCGTATTGACTAAAGCAACAGTTCCAGCTACTGAAAAACAGCCCCGAAGAATAATGCTGCCTCAACCGTGCTTTACTGTGGGCATGGTGTTCTCTTGGTTATAGTTGGTTATAGACAGTGTTGGCTTTGTGCCATATATATATATTCTGAAATTATTGCCAGAAAAGTTAAAACTTGGTCTCATCAGACAATAACACATTTTCCTACATGCTTTTGGTAAACTTGATTTAGATTTTGACAAAACATAGCTGGGCTTAGATTTTTTTTTCTTTTTTAAATGGCTTCAATCTTGCCACCCTATCCCACAGGCCAGAGAGAAAAAGAATACAAGAAATTGTTGTCACATACAGTACACAACCAACAACCAGTATTTGCCAAAAATTCCTCAAGATAATTTAATGTTGCTGTAAGCTTGACAGCCCCCCTGAGCAATTGTCTTATTGGCTTTTCAAATTTTTTTTCTTGTTTTTCCATCCCCTCTCACACAAGACTAGGTTTACATCAGTTTTTCTGTTGTGTTCCTGGATTAGAAAAATAGAATTCATGCAGGGAAATTCATGCGATCGATACAAATGGTGTCCAACGGATTTCATTAACCATTATGGCATCCATCGGTTTCTGACATTTTACTGGAGCATCTGGCACACATGTTAATTAAATCATATTAAACAGGTATAAGTTAATAGTTGAACAAAGGGATGAACAAACAATCGTCCGGTGAACAATCGTTTCACTGATACAGCCATACGCATTTCAATCCATATTGGCCATCCTTAAGGCTGTGTGCCCACAATGGCTTTTTGGTGAATCTTTGATGTTGCATGTTCCTGCTGAGTCAGACATGAAGTGTCTTACAGTTCCAGAAAAGTGGATGGAATTTATAGAAATCTCATGCCCACAGTGTGAAAGTTCATCCCTTGAGAAAGCCAAGGCGAAACGTGAGTCGGAGTTCTGGGGTCTTGACTATTGTGTTGATCTCATTTATAGTTTGTGGGGTTTTTTTAAACTGTACATTTTTATTAATATTTTATCAATTTTTGACAAATAAACATAAATCCAGATAGACAGTTACATTTCAAAGCAAAAGAGATGGAAAAAAAATTACATTTAATCAGCAAACATCCAGCAATAATATAATAATAGCACAGATAGATTACCGTAAACATAACTTTACGAATACAAACAAAAAGACAGGACACACACAACAAGGGAGGGGGGAAAGGGCGGAGCATAAATTCCGAGATGGGGAGGCAGGTATTCAAGGAATGGCCTATTCCATTCTCTGAGCCCAAAAGTTGTCCCGTGGGGCCCAAACCGATTCAAAACTTTCCACTCTCGCGTTCAGGATCGCCGTCATGTATTCCATCCTTTGGACGTCATTAACGCTATATAATAATTGCGAGTGCGAGGGTGGTATGTCTGTTTTTAATATATGAAGTGTACTTAGCTTGAAATAACTATTTCTTACCTATATATATAACTTCAGACTATTTACTTTTTGCTATGCCCTTCATATAAAGACCATTAATTTGAGAATACATTAATTATGAATACCCTTTTCTGTTGCTTTCTTAATGTTTTGCTCCCCCCACATTTTGACTGTACTTATTTTAATTGATTTTGATGAATATCCACCTCTGTTAATGATTCATTATTTATTTCATGATGTGTTCCAAAATCCACTACATGCCAATTTTTCTTGCAGGTGCGCTGAATTTTATGTGCAGATTTTTCCCATAGATTTGTGTTTGAAATGGGAAATTCGCAGGTAAAAAACACATGCATTTTTAGAATGTTTCCATGGCTGAAAATCATGAAAAACCGCATGTAATCCGCACATGACTCTATTAGCCAAATACCAAAAAGTAACAAACTTTGTTTAAAACGGCACACCAAAAAGAGACAAAAAAACGCAATAAGAACGCATGTAACCTAATTTACTTAATAGGTGCAAAAAATCAAAAACTCACCAAATACTTATTGTGGGAACGTATCTGAAAAGTTCTATCAGATGACAACCATTACTTTTTATAACCGGTCAATACGAGAGGTTAAAATAGAAGAGAATGAAGTTATTGTTTGTACAACATATACAGTATGTCTTTGTACAGTGTAAAGGACCCAATAATAAACGTAAAAGAGGACTGATATAACATTATTATTTTACAAAGTTCGACATGCTCTGCATGATATGGGTGGAATGGAAATCACATATTTCGCCCATATTGCGTAGGGAATAGTGATGAGCGAAAATGAATATGTTCGAGTCCCTTCGACTGCATGTTTGTTATGTAATCCTTGCATGTGTTGCAGCTGTCTAACAGCCACGAGACAAGCAGCCGCGGGGACTTGAACATACTTTTCGAGAACGCCGAAGACACTCAGTTAGCACACAAGCATGCTCCGATAACACCTTATTCCAGCACGCTCGCTCATCACCTCATTTTCCTTCGCCCATGGATGATATCCTGGTGTACAACTCTTAGGCTGTAATACGGGGTGTCCGCATGTCTATTAGTAAAGTTCTAACATGTATGGAATTGACAGCCTTATGAAAGTGGTTGCTTCCTCTTCCATGATCTCCTGTCCTTGCGCTCATACAGCCTTCATTTCATATCAAACTAGTGATGTATATTTCAGAGCTTTCCATCCCTATTATTTCTGTCCATGCGCCTTTGGATATGCTACCGGACTAATTTTAGTGATGAAATTCTCCATCCACATTCCATGCAGACTCATCATATTTCAATGGCGAGTGTTGTCCACACAATTCCAGTGACCCTCACAGGACCGTACACATGTTGAAGTCTCTCCGCCACTCACTAAAACAGGTTTGTTTTATAATTGCTTCTTTTTACTGACTGCGAAAAGAAATCTACTAAAATACAAGGGAGGAAGTCAAGGAGAGGAGAGTTCAGCCTTGTACTGTGAGAGCAGAGTTATTGTGTTTATGTGTTTTTTGTGCATTTATCTGCAGAGTATGTGTGTTTGGACTGCAGAAAGATACAGATCTGATTACCGTATTCATTTTTGGCCAAATAAATTAAAACAAGGAACTAAAAAAAATATTTGCCTATGACGTATAGCAGATATATGATTGACTTTCTACTATGTATACAGAGTCCTTGTGTATGTTGTGTGTGAGGTGTGTGGATATATGAGTATGTGTGTTTATACGTGTAAGGATAGGTAATGAGTGCGGAATACAATCAGATCTATGTACATATCTGTGCGTATATCACTGTGTGTCTATGTATTCTGTGTAAATATTTATGTTTATGTGTATAGGGTCATCTATGAGTAATACAGACAGATGTATGTATATACTAGCTGAAGAGCCTGGCGCTGCCCGGGCATAGTAACTAACTGTGGTTAGTTACAACAAATTATAATTATCCTCCATCCCATAGTCCCGTGCCCATATACCCATCATACATATCCTCCATCCCATAGTCCCATGCCCATATACCCATCATACATATTCTCCATCCCATAGTCCCATGCCCATATACCCATCATACATATCCTCCATCCCATAGTCCCATGCCCATATACCCATCATACATATTCTCCATCCCATAGTCCCATGCCCATATACCCATCATACATATCCTCTATCCCATAGTCCAGTGCCCATATACCCGTCATACATATCCACCAACCCATAGTCCAGTGCCCATATACCCATCAAACATGCTCCATCCCATAGTCCCGTGCCCATATACCCGTCATACATATCCTCCATCCCATAGTCCAGTGCCCATATACCCATCACACATCCTTCATCCCATAGTCAACCATTATGACATCATAATGAGCGGCGGGGCTTGATGACATCAGCGTCGCCATGGCAACCATTGTGACATCATAATGAGGGGCGGGGCTTGACGCGCACACACTTTTTCCCCATTATGTAGACAGGGGCAAAATTGTTTGGTGAATTGGAACGCGCGGGGTTAAAATTTTGCCTCACAACATAGCTTAGCACGTTCTCGGGGTCCAGACGTGTGACTGTGCCAAATTTTGTGGCTGTAGCTGCGACGGTGCGGATGCCTATCTCGGACATACACACTCACACACATACACACACACATACATACACACTTTGAGCTTTATATATTAGATTGATGTGGGTTTGTGTGAGTATATATAGTATGTGTGAATGTGTTTGTGTGTATTTATGTGTGCAGGGTTTTCTAGGTGTAATACACTCACAGATGTATTTACACATATATGTATAGATGTGTATTTTTCTGTCTATATGGTGCATATACAGTATAGTCGTAAGACTGTGCATGTACTAGTATGTACAGTACATGTGTATGTCCTTGTGCATTTGTTTTTGTACATATCTGTATGCGCAAAATAGAAAAATCAATTTGATTGATTTATGTCATGGCTGTATGTATAGAACATTGTGTTTATATGTATATTGGGTATTAATATGTAGGTGTATGTGGGCACAATTTAGTCACATGCAGATTCATTTGATCACTGTTTATGTAGCATTTTTTATTGTGCATATATGCACTTATTTCAATTGTTAATTGTTCATTTATTGTATGCACGTATCTTTGTATATATGTGTGTATTTATATGTGTATGTACGCTCTGGGGTGGACATACCATTGGTGCAACCTGTGTAGGCGCACAGGGGCCCAAGAAGTAAGGGGGCCCATTTCCATTTTCAGCTCTTTAGTCTCTGACAGAGACAAACCAACACTTCCCTCCTCACACACATAGACAATACTGAGGCAACTGACCTGCCTTAAGTAGGCCATTCAAAACCTTGGAAGTGGAGATATGTGAACGTCCAGTCCCACCTAGTTCTTCTGGCCACTTCTGAAACCCGGACCCTAAAGTCCGATCTCATTAAATATAAAACCCTCTCATCACTATCTGTACCAAAGCCTGCTTTTCTGGGCTAACTACCTTGGCGATACATATCTCACGTCCAGAACCTTTCCAACTGCTACCGTACAATATGTATTTGTAGTCATATGTATGTAAGCATCTATATATGCGCATATAAAAACAGATTGATTTAGTCATTTTTTTTGCCCAAGGAAAGTTTTACAACTCTGGATAAAAATCAATAAAAAAGCAAAGAATAAAACATTTATTGGACAAGTTATGTAAAAAGTCCCCAGTGGAGCATTGTTTTTTGCAGGAGACATTTGATTCAATGATTATATGACACTCAGTTACTTTGAAACAGGTTTTCTATTGTTATGAGTGATATATAAAACGCCATTTGCATTACTAGTGATTCCAGTATGACAGAAATTGTAATATTTTCAATACAATACAATGCAATACAAAGCATGAAAAGAGCTGCCAGTTACTGTGATTTATTGTCCTGAAGGATTCATTTAGACACCAAATATAGATCTGCCAATTGTCCTGATTTTTCTTATTGTCATTGTTGTTCTATTCGTGTTACTGTGTTCTGTGTTTTTACCGCTTTATACAATATTATTTCTATTGTGTTCTTTGCTGTGACAGAATTTTCTTTGGAACTTCTTCAAAGCGAAATATTTTCTAACAAAAAAAATATTTCTTCTAAAGTTTTGTACAATATAAATGAAGTAGATGGTAAGTGAGAAAACTGTGGCGCTGTACAGTATATTGTTAGAAATGAGTAGTTATTTTAAATAGTTTCATTCAAAACTACAACTTCAACTTGTCCCACCAAAAACTGTGTCTATGGAAAAATAAAAAGTTATGGCTCTTCAAAGAAAGGGCGGAAAAAAATATATTGCAGAAATATAATCTGGCTGCGTCTTTAAGGGGTTAAAAAAAATATAAAAAATGATCCGATGTTATCAAATTTGGTCAAGTAGTTTATCCCCTTCCCAACATACAAAGTAGAGTTATGTCATATGTTGGGTCCCTGACTTTGATGGGAGCTCATAAGCCAAGCCTGCATCTTTCCCGGTGGAGCAGCGCTCTGCCCCCGACTATTAACCTGTTAAATGCCACTGTGAATCACTGACGGCAGCATTTAAAGTGCATCGGCAAGGGGGCGTGTCATTCCATATGTTGGGTCCCTGACTTTGATGGGGGCTCATAAGCCAAGCCTGCATCTTTCACCCGGTGGAGCAGCGCTCTGCCCCTGACTATTAACCTGTTAAATGCCACTGTGAATCACTGACGGCAGCATTTAAAGTGCATCGGCAAGGGGGCGTGTCATTCCACTCCCCCATTGTTGCGCCCGTGACATGATCGCGGGGAGCTGGTTGGTTGCCATAATACCTGGGGGGTTTTTGAAGACCTCTGTGCATGTCATGGTACAATCATGATTTTTCACTATACATAGCAGTGCTGAGGCAGTGCTAAGTTTAGCAAAATCAAACGGACGATCGCAGATTAAAGTCCCGTAAGGGGACTAGGAAATACAGTAAAAAGTGAAAAAAGAAACGTTTTTAAAAATATGAAGAAAAAAATAAAATATAAAAGTTCAAATCAACCCCTTTTTCCACCCATTAAAAATAAATTAAATTGTAGAGCGCTGAGGAATACGTTGGCGCTGTATAAATAAACATTATTATTATTATTACAACAGTTAAAAAATACACTATATTTGGTATCGCTACATTCGTAAAAGTCTGATCTGTTAAAATCTAAAATAAATTAATCAGATAGGTAAATGGCACAATGAGAATAAATTGAAAAGCCAGAATTACGTTTTTTTCGCTGCTGCAACATTGCAATAAAATTCAAGAAGAGGTGATCAAAACATTGTGCCTACCCCAAAATGGTATGAGTAAAAACGACAGCTCAGAGCACAAAAAAATAATCCTTCACAGAGCCCTGTATCCCCCAAATGTAAAACATTACGGGTCTCGGAAAATGGTGATGCAAGTGAAATTTTCTTTTTTTTTTTCTTACAAATTTTGGATTTTTTTCACTACTTAAATTAAAAACAAATCTATATATGTTTGGTATCTGCGCACTCGTACTGACCTGGGAAATCACATGGCCAGGTCAGTTTTATCTTATAATGAATATGATAAATTAAAAAAAATATAGCATTACACTTTTTTTTTTTTTTTACAATTTTGAAGAACTTGGAATTTTTTTCCTGCTCTCCAGTGCATCACATGATAAAATAAATGGTGTCATTCAAAAGCACAACTTGTCCCACAAAAAAACAAACAAACCTTCACATGGCTATGGTGATGGAAAAATAAAAAAGTTATGGCTTTTGGAAGAAGGGGAGGAAAAAAAACGGAAATGAAAAAACAGAAACTAACCGGCGTGAAGGGATTAAGCAAACGATATGTCAGCTTCAATATCTCCCACAGGTGACACCACCCTGTCAGATGGAAATAAATCTACTTTGTCATCTACTGTAGCTAGAGATGGATGGGAACATATAAGGGAGTTTGGGAAAGCAAACTTGATGAAGAGCAAAATTGCGTTGAGATGCTAATGGAGCGATTTTTACATTGCCCGGCCATGTCTATTCCAGGCAGTTTATCGTCTCGTTGTAAGGCTAAGTTCACACAAGTGTATAAAATGAAACTCAGACATTTTTTTTTCCATTTTTCATCTGTTTGGCACCTGGTTCATACAGTAACAGCTATTCAAAAATTTACAAGACTAAATACAGTTTCCGATGTTAATGACAACCTGACAGCTGCTGTCTGATCCACGGGCAGCATGGATAAGCCAGCGGCTGCACAATTCCAGTTATATTTGTTTAGCTCTGAAATTCTGCGGCTTCCCAGCCGGATCCCCAGCGGTTTCTCCTTGCCTGCCGTCCTGGAGTGACAGGTCTCTTCCTGTGTGCATGTATAGGGTACAGGCTTGGACAGGCCGACAGAAGAACAGGAAAATCCTCCGGTAGGCCGCCCCTGTGAAAGAGTGCTGATGTGCAGTGCTATGCTATTACACGTGACAATTTGCAGAAAAAGGTATCATCTAATTATTTATTAAAGAAGTCAAATTAATATTACATAGAAGAAAAGGTAAAGTTGTGTTCTAGACTCAGGTTATCTTTGCATGTAGCTGAACAGTGGGCCCCAAGAATCAACGTTACTGGTGGGCCTTTGGCAACCCACTCATAGGGACAGATGTTTCACTTAAGGGCAGTGGGAGGGGAGAAGCCGCCAGGGACTCCCCTCTACGACTGGTCTCCAGCTCAGTCCCCAGTGGCTAATAATCTATGTGTTTCTATGAAGCACCACAGAGTTAAAGATATATGGCTGGAATCATGCAGCCACTCTCTGGTACATCATGTACCAGCTGTCAGGTTGCCTTTAAAGAATTATGTATCTGGAAAATGTATATACTGAATGGTAGCTCCCCATAGAATCTGTTTTTATTGCGGACCCATATACTTGAATGGGAGAATCTCATCTGACATGCGGAAGAAGTTAGCACACTTTATCATTTTTTTTTTTCAGTCTGTAAGAAAAAAAAATTGCTCAACTGCACTGTCCTATTGAATAAGGCTGAGGAAGGCTGGTCACAGTCGAAACGTTGCCACAACATATGGGCTAATACAGTCCACCTTTTTTTTTTTTACAGAAGAATTCTTCTGGAGTGCTGCCTACTTTTTTCTTTTAGATAGATAGATATGAATATACATGTATATTATATATATACAGGCTGGTCCAAAAGTATGTGTAATAGGATTATGAAGGGGGAGATTTATCAAATGTGATGTAAAGTGAAACTCACTCAGTTGCCCTTACCAACCAATCAGATTTCACTTTTCATTCTTCACAGACTCTTTGGAAAATGAAAGGTGTAATCTGATTGGTTGCTAAGGGCAACTGAGTCAGTTTCACAGATCCAGTTTTCACAGATAAATCTCCCCCAAATCTGTTTTCTTTTCAGATAATTCAGATAACCCATAAAGGCAAATAATTTAAATACAGATCAAAGAAAATGGATTTTAAAAGAGTATTGTAAATCTCAAGAAAATCCAGTAATTTTAGATAACATTATGTGGAGTGATGAAGCTTTTTTCAAATTATCTGGCCATATTAACAGTCATAATTGTATTTACTGGGTATAATGAGAACATGCATTTAACATTAGAGCAACAACTAAATGAGCCTGTGTCAATGTTTGTGGTGTTTCAAGTTTTGGTGTTTTTGGACCATTTTTTTAAATGGAACAGTCACAGGAGATAAGTATCTCGAAATTTTAATGAATCAAGTTTTCCCCAGTTACAGCAACAGCTTAATTCAAATGACCTTTATTTCCAACAAGATGGGGCCCCTCCACATTATTCAAGATTAGTCATATAGATACATAAAAATGTGAAAAATTATAATCCCTTTTTTTATTTTTTTTTTTACACATCCATAGACTTGAGTCTCATCCAATTTACAGAGGAAAATCATACATACTGTAATTTTTTCACGCGGTCAGCTCATCTGCACTGCTCAATCGAATAACATTGGTGAGAATGATGTCTGTTTTTTCACAGAACTCGGACCAAAAATATGGTCGTGTGTCGCATAAAAGGATCGCTCTCATTATAGCATTGTCTGTGCTTTATAAATTTTACAAAATGTAGATACATTATGGTATATCAGAGTTTGCAAGGATTAATTTGCACCAAACAGGGAGAGAACAATTTTCCTCTGCCATAAAACAATACCCAAACTAACCAGTTAAGATAATTTCTGTTCATTCCTTTACTATTATCAAATTCCTAAGACCCTGCTTTTAAAACCACTGACATGAAATCAGATATTGTTTGCTCAAAATTCATTTTAATTACGGTTAGCACACCTGGATTTGTTCAGATGTCAGTTTCTCCAGAAAAAAAATAATTAAAAAGAGCATAAAAAATATTCACCTTTTCAGGACATTTTTTTACTTAAATGCATGTATTTGGGGCTAATTTATTTCTTTACAATTGGATTTCCATAAAACTTTTGCATAATTTGACTTTTATAGTCTTTTTGTTTTCCTGTACCATCTGTGGTCATAAATCAGCTTACAGGAACTAAAAAAAATAAGGATGTCATGTCCTCACTAAATGAAGGGGATTCATATAGCTTAACAAGCAGCTAAACCGCTATACCGGGGTCCAATAAGGGAGACTGTAGTTGAATCTGTGGTTTATTGAACGTAGGTACATAGATGTGGTAAAACTACAAACAGATACTGTATATAGAATCAGTATTGGGTTCATGGAAATATACAATATGCATAACATACAATCTGGACTACTAGCTGAGCGGGGGGACGTAACTAAGCTAGCCAATATAAGACAGAAATTATATACAGAGAGGGTGATTACATACCACCGATGCTGACACAAAGGGAGTAGAGCGATTAGGTGCTTCCAATATGCAGAGTTGAAAGAAATGGCCGACTGAACAGAGAAAGGGGTCTGGGATAGACCATAGTACCTTGCAAAGTTACCCAGCATACATTAGGAATTGGAGGGAAATAATACAGGAAATACAATGCATAATATCATGCAGTTATAACTTTTGGCCACTAGATGGAGCTGGAAACAATAAACATTAAATGTGTGGTAAACTGAGCATTATATACATATAGCAATCATTGTATGTTATCAGAACAGGTAATTAAGAGTCATTGATTATGTCAGAGACAGAACACTCCCCGTCTGGCATTGAACAGATGTCACCATTCTTATTGTCCGAAGGCAACAATAGGACCAGCTCAGTCACTGGTCTGGAGAATGTCTTCGGTCCATCTCCTTTGGCCATCCTGAGTTCAACTTTGCGGACATTACCATCTTTACTCGGAAGTGTAGCAGTCACTAGTCCTAGTGGCCACTGGTTCCGATGGGCCTGGCAGTCTTTAACAAGGACGAGGTCACCAATCCGAAGATTAGACCTTGCGTTGATTATAGCTGCGGCTTCTGTCATGAAGGTGGTTAGACTTTCGTGGGTAAGTCTCGCTGCTCCTTCCTGAAGAAAAGTAGAGTCAAGAATTCTTCGTACTAGACCAATCATTCGTTCCCAAGATCCACCCATGTGTGAGGAGTGAGGTTGGTTGAATGACCATGTGCAACTTTGGTCACTGAGGAACCTCTCGAGAGTCTTATGGTCTAGATTTGAGGGTATGCCCAATTCCTTCGCTGCACCAATGAAGTTGGTACCTCTGTCTGAACGTATATGTTTGATAGGACCACGGATGGCAATGAAATGTCTCAAAGCATTGATGAAGCTTGAGGTGTCAAGTGACGCAATGAGCTCTATGTGGACGGCTCTGATTGACAGACAGGTAAACATGACGGCCCAACGTTTACTATTGGCTTGTCCGCCTCTCGTGTGACGAGTAACAACTGACCAAGGTCCAAACACATCGAGACTAATATTGGTAAAAGGAGGGTCTGGGCTGAGTCTATCTGCTGGTAGGTCAGCCATCTTTTGGGTTTGAGTGGAACCACGAAGCTTATGGCAGGTAATACATTTGTAGATGACACTACAGATGAGTTTCTTTGCACCGACAATCCACAGGCCAGCAGTTCTGATGGCTCCTTCTGTGAATAGTCTTCCTTGGTGTTTGACCAGATTGTGGTAGTGTTGCACGATTAGGTAAGCAACATGACATTTTCCAGGAATGATAAGAGGGAATTTCTCCTCAAACTCCATTTTAGCTTCTTTGAGGCGACCTCCTACTCTCAGCAGGCCGTTGTTGTCGATGAATGGGTCGAGTTTTATCAATGAGCTGCTCGCGGGCATTGAAGCTTTGTTAATGAGATATTGGATTTTCACAGAGTAGGTTTCTCTCTGAACTGTAGAGATGATGTGGTTTCTGGAAGATTCCAAGTCGGAGGTAACATAGGTGTTTTTACAGAGATGCCAACCTTTACATTTTTCTGTGTCACAAGCTCTGGTGGTCTTGAATGAGCGAGCTATATGAGTCTGCGTGACTCATGGCTCGAGTAAGTGACTTCCAACTTGAAAATTTGTCAAATCTGTGGGATCCAAGCTGAATACCAGAAGTCATTGTATGAAGTGTGAACACCTGAGGTCGGATTTCAGCATCTGAGTCCTCTCCTATCAGTTCAAAGGTGTCTGGACAATGCTCCTCAGTGTACAATAGTTTTGGTCCTGAGAGCCATGTTGTGCTCTCTAGTCGACTTGCGTCAACTGCTCTAGTTGAATGACCTGCAGGGTTTTGATCCGTGGGGACGTAATGCCACTGTTTTGGATGAACTGATCTCCTAATTCATAGCACTCTGTTGTTGACATAAACGTAGAATCACCTGGTTTCATTGTGGATGTATCCCAGGACTACTTTGCTGTCTGAATAGAACTTGGCTTGTGTCAGGTCGATATCCATCTCGGATATGATGAACTCTGCTAACTCGACAGCTAAGACTGCAGCACAAAGTTCTAACCTCGGTATGGTGTGCTCTGGTTGTGGAGCAAGTTTGGCCTTCCAAATGACGAATCCAATGTGGCTCTGACATTTGGAGTCCACAGTTTTGAGATAGGCAACAGCAGCAATTGCTTTGACAGAAGCATCTGCAAATACATACAGTCTTTGGCTCTGTATCTCTGTAGACGGCACAGGGGTGTATGGCCTTGGTACATTTAGGTTGGAGTGGGCTGCTAAAGAGTTCTTCCATGCTTCCCACTGGATTCTCTTGTCAGGTGGCAGAGGTGCATCCCAGTCAGAAGTCTCCTTGGTTAAGTCTCTTAGTATGGCTTTGCCTTGTATAGTAACAGGAGCTGCAAAACCTAAGGGATCGTACAGGCTGTTGATGGTAGACAGGACACCTCTGCGTGTGAAAGGCTTTTCTTCCTGGCTGACCTGAAAGGTAAAAGTGTCTGACTGTAGATTCCAGAGAAGCCCGAGGCTGCGTTGCATTGGTGTGGGGTCTGACTCCAGGTCCAGGTCTCTGAGACCATTACACAAGTCTTGTGAAGGGAATGCTTTCATGAGTTCTTGGCTGTTTGAGGCTATTTTGTGAAGCCTGAGGTTAGAGCAAGCATCTCCTGTGCTCTCCTGAGAAGACTGATGGCAGTCTCATTTGAAGGCATGGCTTTCAGACAGTCATCAACATAAAAGTATTTTTCTATAAATTGTCTGACATCTGATCCATATTCTGATTCTCCTTCTTGAGCTGACCTTTTGAGTCCGTAGATGGCGACTGCAGGAGAAGGGCTATTGCCAAAGTTGTGCACTCTCATGCGGTACTCTGTTACTTCTTTAGTAGGATCATTGTCTCTGTACCAGAAGAATCTTAGGAAGTTCCTGTCTCTCTCTCTCTCTCTCTCTCACAAGGAAACAATGGAACATTTGCTGGATGTCAGCGATGAAGGCAATGGAATCCTTACGGAAGCGCATAAGTACTCCCAGCAGCTTGTTATTGAGATCTGGTCCTGTCAGTAGAACATCATTCAGGGAGACATCATCAAACTTAGCACTGGAGTCGAACACCACTCTAATCTGGCCCGGTTTCTTAGGGTGGTATACTCCAAACATGGGTAGGAACCAGCATTCTTCAGAGTCTTTGAGAGTGTGAGCTAGTTCTGCATGGCAGTTCTCAAATATCTTTGATATGAAGGAGAAGAAGTGATCTCTCATCTCTCGCTTCTTTTGCAGATTATGTTTGAGAGAGGAGAAACGTTTGAATGCCTGTTCTGTGTTGTTTGGTAGACGTGGTCTGTGGGTTTTGAAGGGAAGAGGTGCAACCCAGCTGTTGGTCTCATCTTTTACAAGTCCTTTGTCCATTACCTCTAAGAACAGCTTATCCTCTACTGACATTGCTACTTGGTTGTCTTGCTTAGTTCTCTGGAAGACTGTGCACCCCAACCGATCATCATAGCTTCTTGACATCATACTGCTGTCATGAGTAAAGTCTATTAAGTGATTCGGTAGTTGGATGCTGTGTGGTAGTTCCTTGACATGTTAGTCGTTGTTGCAAGGTTGAAACAGAGATGGGCGCCCTTTCTCCTGTGTATTTGTTAGTATGCTTTGTCACAGAAGATGGGGCGTGCATGTGTCCCAAGCATACGTTTCCTATTATGACCCATCCTAGGTCTAGCTTTTGGGCATAGGGAGCATTGTTGAGTCCATTGATATGACTTCTCACTTTATGAACCTGCAGGATATCTCTTCCCAACAGCAGTATTATGTGTGCCTGAGGGTCGAGTTCCGGTATGAGGTGTGCTATGCGTTTTAAGTGAGCATGATGGATTGCCACATCTGGTGTAGGGATTTCAGACCTGTTGTCTGGGATCTGATTACACTCGATGATTGTAGGTAGTGGCAGGCAGAAATGTCCGTCTAAGGACTCAATTTGGTAGTCAGTGGCTTTCTTGCCCGCTGTTGTCACAGTACCTGCACATGTCTTTAATGAGTAAGGAGTGCTTGGTCTTTTAATGTTGAATAGGTCAAAGAAGGTTGATCTAGCTAGGGATCGATTACTTTGATCATCCAAGATAGCATACAGTCTCACAGCTTTGTCTCTATGGACCTTTGGGTACACTCTGACAAGGCATATTTTTTAACAAGACCTACTGTCTATTGTCCCCTTACAGACTTCAGTACATTGTGAAGTGATCTCTGGCATAGCTGCATCAGTGTTCCTTTCCTCCCCGCCATGCTCACTGTCAGCTGTTGTGTTTTGTGCACTCCATGGAGCTGGGCCAGGGTGCAGGGCAGTGTTATTGTTATGAATGAGTCACCGGAGGAGGAGAAAACAAAAATACAAGCTAAGTCCAGAAAATCGGAGAGGTTGGTAGCTATCGGATTGCAGACCCCTGATCCTATATATCACAACTAACAGTAGCTGTGAGGGGTTCCTACGGTGCCCTAGACCCCTCGTCACAGCCGGAGAACTACATAAGCCTAAAGAAGGAAAGGGGAAATCTAAACTGCCCCAGAGCAGACCCCAAAGCAATAGACAGCCCCCAACATGTATTGTCGGTGAAAAACAGATGAAAACACAAACACAGACAGAAAGACAGGCTGAGCAAACAATGGGGCCCAACTAACTAGATAGGACAGGACAGAAAAGATGCTGGCTGCAATCCGCAAAAAACCCTACCAAAAATGTCCCAACCGTCTGATAGGGAAAAAGGCCCTGAAGTCGCTAGACTTCAAAATCACTATATCAGCACTCAGGTATATTCTGAAAACAGAGCAAAGAGATCAACTGATCAGAGACAAAAATGGAATTCAGCCAGTCCCAACCAGGATTGGCTGAACACAAACACTAAGGAAACCAGACAAAATCTCATGGAATAATAGCAGGGCAAAAACTTAGCTTTTAGTAGACAAGAACTAAGCTGGATGCAAGAGCTCAGAGCAGAAAGGATCACCAGCAGCCCTGCAGGGCGTCGGCTGCCTTATATCCACTCAGAAATTTCAGATGTCCAATCACACTCCGCCTGTTCAGATGACAGGTTCTTCCCATCCCAATCAATTTCACTACCTCTCTTCACCAGCAGAGGGAGTTCATCAGACATCAAAGGTGAAGGGGAGAATGAACTCACAACAGTTATGATCTGTGGAACCACATTCTGTGCATTTTACACTGACCTTACAATCCCTGGCGAGATGAGTGGTGGATGAGCAGCACCTGTAGCAGATACCGTTCTCTTTCAGGAAGCTTCTACGATCCGGCATAGATTTTCCTCTGAAGGCTCTGCATTTCAAGAGAGGATGAGGCTTCTGATGAAGCGGGCACTGCTTGTCAGGTTCTTATACCTTTGTCTCTGATTGAGAGCAGCCAGCAGACCTTGTAACCTTGGAACTTGTAGAAGAAACATTAGTCTTGTGCACTGCCACAGATGTTCTGCGTGGGTTTGCAGCTGGTGGTGGTGCGGCATATGACATTGTAAAGTCAAAGCTCATTTCTGATTGCCGCTTGTTCGTGTATAAAGTCTACAAAAATGGAGAAGGGAGGGAATGAAACACTGTGTTTGTATTTGTACGTGGAGCCACATGTGAGCCACCTCTCCTGTAGATTGTAGGGCAACTTTTGGACTATAGGGTTAACACCTTTGGCTGTGTCGAGGTATGCAAGTCCTGGTAGGTCACCTTCACATTTGGCAACTAGGACCTCTTGTAGCAGGTCACCTAGCTCTCTAAGTTTTGGGAGACCTTTGTTAGATATTTTAGGAAAGTCATCGATTCTTTTGAACAAGGCTCTCTATTACCTCTGCAGAGCCACAACACTCATCTAGCCTCTTCCAGATCTCTTTGAGGCCTATTTGACGGTGGTTTATATTAATATCTCTGATCCTTACTGCGTGTTTGACTGACTCTTCTCCCAGGTATTTGACTAAGAGGTCTATCTCTTCCCAGTTTTTTAGCCCCAAGTCTCTAGTAACATTTTGGAAGGAAGCTTTCCAAGCTCTGTAACCTTCAGCATGGTCAGTGAATTTCATGAGTCCCTTGGCAACTAGACCACGTCGTGTGAAGATCCTAGCAAGTTCTGACGTGAACCCGTTGTCAGCAGAGTATACTGTGATGGGTCACCGTGATAGTGATGTGAGGTGCATTCATACCTGGTAGTATCCTCAGGGTGGTGCCAGCCAGTGTCATATTGCTTCGGGCTGACATGCGGTGTGTCAGCAAGGTGATTCACGTTGGTTACCTGGTGAAGGGCAAGGAAGACAGGAGAGTTGCTTTACTTCACGTTTTCCTGGAGCTGAGCCTCATGATGACTCTCACTCGTTTCACTGGATGTGTCGTGATCTTGGTTATAGTTTGGATCAGGAAGTTCATTAACATATTGAGATGAGCATTGTGGTGAATCTTGCAGCGGCATCTTCAGACTTGACGTACTGCAACGGCTGTGCAGCTCAGGGTTGTGTGCGGCTTCCAGTGCTTCTGCCTCTGCCAGTGCTGCAGCCACTTCCTTTTTTGCAGCTAGGCTCTCTAAGGCTGAATCCACTCGTGCCTTTTCTATCTGTGACCTTCTCTCTTGATCGGCTCTTTCTTCATCTATGAGTGCCAGCTCTAACTGCACCTTTCTCTCTTGATCGGCTTTCTTATTATCTATGCATGCTTTCTCTAACTTAAGTTGCATCTCTTCTTCAGCGTACCTCGCTCGCATTTTGACGGCCTCATCATTTGCGCGTGCAATGGCGACCGCGCTGCTGATAGATACAGTCTTTGAGGAGACAGATGTAGCAGATTTTGTCCTGAGTGATTTGTGGGACATGGTGTTTAGAGGAATGCTTGGCTGTGCAGAGATTGCTGTAGCTGTGTTAGCCTCTGTATAGCTGGTGACTTGATTCTCACTAGATGAATTTCTGCAGCATCACTAGTTTCTGCAAGCTGGATGAAGGGTGTCTTTTCCCTGAATTGCACTAGCTGGATAGTGCTGTGTAACTGGCCTCTGCAGGATGGAAGGCTGTTCTCTCTGTATTCCCTCTAGCTAGAGAGCCGGTGTTTTACTGTCATGTCCTCACAAAATGAGCGGGATTCATATAGCTTAACAAGCAGCTAAACTGCTATACCGGGGTCCAATAAGGGAGACAGTAGTTGAATCTGTGGTTTATTGAACGTAGGTATATAGATGTGGTAAAACTACAAACAGAAACAGATACATAGAATCCGTATTGGGTTCATGGAAGCATGCAATATGCATAACATACAATCTGGACTACTAGCTGAGCGGGGGGATGTAACTAAGCTAGCTAATATAAGACAGAAATTATATGCAGAGAGGGTGATTACATGCCACTGACACAAGGGGAGTAGAGCGATTAGGTGCTTCCAATATGTAGAGTTGAAAGAAATGGCAGACTGAACAGAGAAAGGGGGCTGGGATAGACCATGGTACCCTGCAAAGTTACCCAGAATACATTAGGAATTGGAGGGAAATAATACAGGAAATACAATGCATAATATCATGCAGTTATAACTTTTGGCCACTAGATGGAGCTGGAAACAATAAACATTAAATGTGTGGTAAACTGAGCATTATATACATACAGCAATCATTGTATGTTATCAGAACAGGTAATTAAGAGTCATTGATTATGTCAGAGACAGAACAAAGGATATGAGTTACAAATTCTTCATCAGATTGTAAGAGCGGGCTGACGGATTCTCAGCTAACTCATTCTGCAACCAGTATGTCATGATCCATGCGGGATCAGGACAGATAAAAGCACAGGTAACCTTTTATTTTTCCTCAAGCTGTGCTTAGAGATGTTTTTGCCCCCGGTGGCCATTTGGATTATTGCACTGTGATGTCTTTTGTTCTAAATTTGCCCCCCGGTGGTGGTGAGCGTCATTGCACTCTGTTTCTTTAGTTAAGTGCACATGATTAGATTGCAGGTGTGATTGCTGGCTCTACTATAAAAGTGTCACAGGTGTTGCAATCAGCGTTGGTGATAGTATTCATTTCCAACCATCCCTGGTGGAGGAAGGAGTTGGAGAGAGCTCCTTGCAGCACGGTCAGAACCCTGGTGTGGAAGGAGTCAGAGGGGATTTCCTTGTAGCTCTGACAGAGCTTGGTGGCAGCGTTTCAGGAGGAGAGCTGCATTCTAGCGGTGGACTCTGTTGCCGGGAGCAAGTGCACAGAGTAAAGCTAAGTGGTGTTCCCCTGTTTGTGTTTTCCCTTCATGTGTATTAGTACAGCGGTGGGGCCAGTGCCTGCGCCACCCAGCTCCCTAGCAAGGGATAGGTGTAGGGTGTGCCAGGGCGACAGGTATCCTGAGCGACGCCCAGTGCGGAACCGGCATAGGGAACGTTAGGAGCGTTAGGGACACTGACTCAGGGGAGTGCAGGAGGTCTCCACGTCCCCTTTCACTATCGCAGGGCCCACCGTTGTAACCACTTCCCTTCTCCTTGTCTTGTTGTTTTAGTTACCGGCCTGCGGGCCGTGTCACACAGGACGGGTCCACGTGACACAGTAATACAGCTGTGCTCAAAAATTTACATACCCCGGCAGAATTTTTGCTTTCTTGGCCTTTTTATAGCTAATATAAATGATAACATCAAAACTTTTTCTCCACTCATGGTTAGTGGTTGGGTGAAGCCATTTATTGTCAAACTACTGTGTTTTCTCTTTTCAAATCATAATGACAACCCAAAACATCCAAATGACCCTGATCAAAAGTTCACATACTCCATTTCTTAATACTGTGTATTGCCCCTTGTAACATCAATGACAGCGTGAGATCATTCGTGGTAGTTGTGGATGAGATACTTTATTTTCTCAGATGGTAAAGCTGCCCTCTCTTCTTGGCAAAAAGCCTCCAGTTCCTCTAAATTACTGGGCTGTCTAGCATGAACTGTGCGCTTGAGATCTCCCCAGAGTGGCTCAATGATATTGAGGTGAGCAGACTGAGATGGCCACTCCAGAACCTTCACTTTGTTCTTCTGTAGCCAATGACAGGTCGACTTGGCCTTGAGAGTTTTGGCCATGTAAACCATCTCTAGTTCGAATTGATCATTACTGGTCATGTGAACATAGCCGTAAAAAGTAGCGGCTAACAAAAAGATCAAGAAAAGTGTCTAGAACTGAAAAAGAGTGGGGTGGCTAACACTCTAAAATAAGGAACAGCTACAGAGAGAGACTAAAACTGTAAAAAGAGAAGCGGCTAAAATTGTAAAAAAGATGGCTAAACACTGCAAATAAAAGCGACTAACTGTGAAACGAGGGAATCTTAACACTATAAAATGTAGCTAATACTGTAATAAGAGGAGTGGCTAACGCACTATAAGATGTGCCAATTTTACTAAAGATGTTTTCTCTTTTTTAGTGCACAATATTAGTGTATATGTAAACCAGCCCTGAGAGATGGATAGAGACGTGCGTCTTAAACGCCTCGAGAATTGCACCAAACTTAGGATGCCACACTTTGGTAAATTTGGCAGAACTTGTGCTGCGTTTGCTGTAGAGTCATTGCATGCGTTTTACAACATTAATGATAACTATCCAGAGAGTCAATGATCGTAGTGAGAGGAAGGTGTAGTTCTTACAAGAAACAGTATGATCACCCTGAACAGGGTGGATTTAAAAATGGTCTCCCATTAAGACAACCATTGTATATTTGTCCTACAGGAGCAAAAATGTGTAAAGTAAAAAAGGGGACACTCAGGCTGAACTCACAGAACAGAACATAAAGCTTTTTACGCCATTCACACACACTGTTATTCACCCAGTTATTTTGCATAGTGCCATAAGACGATCAGCGCGCCATTTTCTATAGGAAACATGTTAATTTTAGCAAGCACACGCAGTCCCGACAGATCCATATTATAAGCACTCTGATTACTGCAGTCTGGTGTCTTCGTGTTACTATTATTTTACTCACCTATATACCGTTTTCATATTACACAGCTCTTTACAGATATTATCATCACTGTCCCCGATGGGGCTCACAATCTAAATTCCCTATCAGTATGTCTTTGGAATGTGGGAGGAAACCGGTGTGCTCAGAGGAAACACACACAAACACGGGGAGAACATACAAACTCGTCGCAGATGTTGTCCTTGTTGAGATTTGAACCCAGGACCCCAGTTCTGCAAAGCAACAGTGCTAACCACTGAGCCACTGTACAGTGTTACCCACTGAGCCACCTGCTGCCCTTGTAAACGCATTGAAAGATACCATAGTTAATAGGATTGTCAGGAAGATTACAGATCTGTGCAGACTGGTTCTGTAGTAAGGCATTGGGCATGAGGACATCACTCAAAGATTAAAAGCGCCATTTAGGCCGGTTTCACATTCGCGCTTTTGAGCGCAGCGACGACCTGCGCACGGCCGCCGCTAAGCCCCGCCCCCTGCCCCGCCTCCACCGGTATCTCCGCCTCCGGGCGCATGACGTTGCATGCGTCGTGCGTCCCCTATCTTCATCACAGAGGGCGCAGGCCGTGCGCAGTCTGCGCACAGTCTGCGTTTGGCGGCGCATGCGTCCTTTTGACGGTGCGTCGAGCAGCGCCAAACGCAACCTGTTGCATTTTGGTTGTGCTCGGCGCACCGTCAAAAGGACGCATGCGCCGCCAAACGCAGACTGTGCGCAGACTGCGCACGGCCTGCGCCCTCTGTGATGAAGATAGGGGACACATGACGCATGCAACGTCATGCGCCCGGAGGCGGAGATACTGGTGGAGGCGGGGCAGGGGGCGGGGCTTAGCGGCGGCCGTGCGCAGGCCATCGCTGTGCTCAAAAGCGCGAATGTGAAACCGGCCTTACAAGTCTGTGTATCCATGGCAGTAAACACATTGTAAGTTGAGAGAACCTGAGGTTGAAGTTTTGACTTTCTGCCAATGTTATGAACAGCTATGATTATTGAAGGGAAGATATATTTGGTCTTTCTGTAGCAAAGTAAATGATATGATTCATTGATCTCTAAATAGAGGTCAAGCAGTGAGTTACCAAGCTCCTCGGATTAATTTCTGGTCATACCTTCTTGTCTTGGCAACAATCAAGTAGCGACTCATTGAGTGTTATTCAAGCTGGATTCTTGCATTTAGTTTCTAACAAGTAGCTATTGCATAAGAGAGTGGTCCCTGAGCTATCATGTGTCATTCATAATGCAAGTCTTCTCGTATAAGGCAGAGGGACCTTCTGGACCTTCTCAGCCTTATGTGCCCAGGCACAACTAACACTTATACTTCTCTCTCTGATGTCTATCTACCTTCTGTCTGAAAAATCAAAACGTGTATTCATGACAACCTAAGGAAAGAGAAGATGAAAGAACGATGACCTGAGGACATGTAAAAATATTCTAAGTATATGATACTATTTCCATAGTAAATAGATCATAGAATCATAGAATCGTAGAGTTGGAAGGGACCTCCTGGGCCATCTGGTCCAACCCCCTGCTCAAAGCAGGATTCGCTAAATCATCCCAGTCAGATGTCTGTCCAGCCTCTGTTTGAGATACTGTATTAAAAAGTATTTTGATGTTTCCTGAATTTTTTTTTTTTTTTGCCGTTTGTAGAAATCTTGCATTTGTCTGGGTTGAGACAAGCATAAAAAATACCTATCCTTTCACATGAAAAATATATATCTTTGTACCGTGTTAGCCAGTAGATAGAAAAATATTAAAATTTGAGAGTCCATCAGGCATAGACTAATACAACATCTGAAGAGTCACATATTTATACACAAGAGGACACAGGAATAATACAATAGATTAGACAAGGAAGCAGAACTATCAATGATGGAAGGGGAAATAAATTTATGACAGTAAATATTGGAACAGTTCATAGATAAGGAGTGTGAAAGTTTTATTGCCCTGTGATTGAGATCTGGTCCATGGTTGTGATGCCCCCAAATGGTCTCAGGAGCATATTCCTTAGTTGATGTATCTTTGTACCGTTTGTTACCAATTTTTCAGAGATTAAAAGGTATCAGCCACTGAGGACTCTCAAATCTTATTTAATTGATGTAGAAAGACATAAATCTATGCAACACAATAATTCCTCCTTGCCACACAATAAAAGAAAAAAGAATCTCCACATCCACAGAAAACCTGTAGAAAAGGATGGATGGTTGCTGCTCTCATTGTCCACAATAAGTTAAAACTGCATTTGGCGTCCAAGCCTAATATGTCCAGGAGCTTTCTCATGATGTGTAACTTGCCAGCCACTCTTTTTTGACTGCAGGGTTTCTCTTCATTCGTACTTAGACAGCACTTTAATTTCTGGAACATCCAATCCCTCACTTTCCAACATGCATTAGGCTAGTTTCACACTAGCGTTTTTTGCGCACATCAAACGCATACAAAAAACGCTTACAAACGCTTGTAAACGCAGCGTTTTTTTGGGACATAATCGTAAGCCAAAAAAACTCAGCGATTATATGTGTTTGTAAACGTTTTGCATGCGTTTGCGTGATTTGTGCGCATAATGTCACAATCACAGGATTTTACAAATCATTGACCAATTATGACTCATACTTCACCAATTGGACAGCAGTGGGCGTGTGTTATTGGAATTCCTTATCTAGACCCAGTTTACAGCTATTCTTCCCAGTTGCTAGCAGTTTTTGATGAAGACATGGATCTGCGCTGGAAAAGCTTTCACTTCAACTTGGATCTGGACATTAGGATGGCTCAGGCTTACGTAGTTGCTTGTCATGAACAAAGCGAGAGAGAGACAGCAAAGATGGCAACGGCGGCATTTGTCGATTCATCCTATTGTTGAACTCCGGGAGAACCGTGGAGCGTATCACACTCTCTACAGCGAGCTACAGGCAAACCCGGATAAATTTACGGATTACACATGGATGTCCCAACAAAGCTTCATGTATTTACTTGGTCGTGTACAAGATGTCATCCGTAGACAGGACACTCAGCTCCGTCGTGCGATATCTCCCGAGGAACGGCTCCTGGTCACATTACGGTATGTAACCACTGACTGCATGATAGTATTGGTTCTTTGATGTAGTAGTATATTATGGCAGAATTCTTGATCTGCCATGTACTAAAAGTATGCTGCATTGGTTTGAGGCATTTTTTTTTACAGAAAAGGATGCATATTTACTTATTGGTGTGCCCTTTTTTTTTGTTTTTTTTTAATGTGTTAAAAATCCCTATACAGAAATATAAAGTCTTGTTGTTTCTTTGTGTCCCAGGTTCCTGGCTACTGGAGAGACCCTCTCTTCTCTGCACTTCCAGTTCCGTCTTGGAATATCCACCTTGTCTGGAATAGTTGCAGACACCTGCCGGGCTTTGTGGGACGTTCTCTCTCCAGAATTTATGCCCCTGCCCACCGTGGAAAAGTGGCTTGAAAATGCAGAAAGATTCTGGACAGTCTGCAATTTCCCTAATTGTTTGGGTGCGGTGGATGGGAAACACATCAGGATTATAAAACCCAATAGAACTGGATCAGAGTACTACGACTATAAAAAGTACTTCTCTACAGTACTAATGGCCATTTCAGATGCAGACTGTAAATTTGTTGCAGTGGACATTGGTGCATTTGGGCGTGGAAATTACTCCCAGGCTTTTAAGAACTCAGACATGGGACGGAGGTTGTATGGCAACCAGTTCAATTTCCCCATACCACGGCCTCTTCCCAACAGCGAAGGTCCACCACAGCCCTTTGTAATAGTTGGGGATGAGGCATTCCAGATGTGCCAACACCTGCTCAAACCATACTCCAGCCGGGACTTGGACCACACTAAAAGAATTTTTAATTACAGGTTGACCAGGGCCAGAAGAACTGTAGAGTGTGCCTTTGGTATACTAGTATCCAGATGGCAAATTCTCTCCACAGCTATTAATCTTAAACTAGAAACTATGGATGAGGTGGTAAAGGCCTGTGTTGTTCTACACAATTTTGTGATGGATAGAGAGCACCCTAGTTTTGAACTAGATGATTCCTCTCCTAACCCCTTGCCAGAATTTAATCAGCACCCTCTACGGTCATCTGTTGAAGTAGTGCAAATGAGGGACCAATTTGCGACCTACTTCACCTCTGATGTTGGACGGGTGGCCTGGCAAGAGCAAATGGAGTAACCTAATTTTTATGTGTTGTGTATGTTAATAAAACACCTGTGTTTATACCTGTATGGTTTTTTCTTCAAAGTATGATACAATGCCAGGTTCATGACCATATGACGTGTATTTTCAACATCATCTCCTCACTTTGTAAACACACATTAAATAGAGTATGAGGTTGTTTAGAACTTGGTTCACCAACTCCAGTCCTCAAGGTCCACCAACAGATCATGTTTTCAGGATTCCCTTTGTATTGCACAGGTGATGCAATTATCACGTGAGCAATACTAAGGAAATCCTGAAAACATGATCTCTTGGTGGGCCTTGAGGACTGGAGTTGGGGAATCCTGATTTACAAGGTCTATCTATAATAACCTTGGATTGTATTGCAAACAGTAAAATGATGTTACAAAACACCATAGTAGATTAACTGATAAGGATACTCATCAAGGTAACAATAGATAGTCCTTGCAATCAACACCATCATCTATTACGTTACCTGAGCAAAGACACTGAGACCATGTAAAAAATGAACGTATATTGAGTTTTTCTTGTTTGCAGATACATATCTCCAAAATTCACACACGAAACATGTCATTTCTGGAGCTATGTGTACACAAAAAAGAAAAGTGTACGGCGCAGTGTGTGTACGGCGCAGTGTGTGTAGACGGCGAAAGGCACATTAACCAAACATTATTTGAACACAAAATATTCAATGTTTATTTATTTTTTTTAATAAAATTATTTTCACTTTGAAGGACGTTTGGGAGAAGTGTTGGATACTTTGGGGGTGTGGAGAGATGATGAACGGCTGGAAACTGAGGAAGACGTTCTAGGTGAAGGTGCTACTAAATTACTGGGGGAAGGGAGGTCTGGCATGATAAAGGAGGAAGGTTGTGAAACATTGGAAGGAGAGGGGGGATTGAGTAACAAAGTCTTTTGTTTTTTCTTCTTTGGGGCAGGAGTCACCTGCCTGGACCGACTATCACCGTGTGACCCCCTTCCATGGCTTGACCGCCTAGAGCTGCTGGTCCGTGGACGATGTGAATAAAAAACTGAATGAGGGTCTCCCCTAGGGTGCTCGGTGGTGGTGCTGGCGGTGCTTCTTGTAGGTGAAATGGTGGTGACAGTGCTCATGGAAGGTGAATTACGCCCGGTGCTTCTGGTGGGAGAAGTGTGGGCGGTGCTCCGATCTGGTGAAGTGGTGGCGGTGCTACTCTGATGTTGAGTTTTGGAGGTGCCATGAGGAGGCGAAGTGTTGGCGGTGATCCTCTGCAGAGTAGTGGTGGCAGTGCTCCTATGAGATGTGGTGGTGGTCCTCTGAAGAGTGGTGGTTGGGGTGCTCCTTGAGTTGTGGTGGTGCTCTCATGCATTGGATAAGTGGTGGTGCTCCAATCCGGAGATGTTCTTTCTGTGCAAACAGGTGAAGAGGTGGTGGCCCAATGAGATTTAGCGCTGGAGGTGCGCCAAGATGTGGTAACGGTGGCAGTACTGGTGCTCCAGACAGGAGCAGCGCACGACATGGTGGTGGTGGCGGGGGTGGAGTGTCCAGCAGCACTCGACATTGGTGTGGTGTAGTGGTGCCCAGCTTGGCTAGAAATGCAGTTGGCTGTGCAGTGATATGCAGCAGAAGTCAGTAATATGGTGAAGTGAGTCAGTGGTGGCACAGGTGGGAATGACAACACTGACTGCTGCACGTACTGATTCTGCTGCATAGCCTGCAAGTAAGCAGTGTTGCAGGCGTGTAAGACAGTCAGCTGTTGCTCAGGACTAAGGTGATCCGCCATGCCCCGTTTAATTTTACTAAAGAAATGGTGCGCTGGTCTATTGAGGTCGGCCTCCAGCCGGTCAAAGCGCTGTGCGGAAGAGTGGAAGAGGTGTTCCATGTAGTTAAAACCACGTTCCATTAGAGAAAATCCACTTTCCACTCTTTCGGACAGTGTCTTGAGACTGGCATGAAAGGCCTCGCTCAAGTACATGAACTTGGGCAAGACAAGCCTGTCCGAGGCCCTCTGCCGCTGGCGGGTAGTGCCCGCATAACCAGTGGCAGAGACCTGGGACAGGGAACACCTGATTGACCAGCTTCCTGGCCACCAGCTGTCTGTGTTGCTGACCTGCAACTTGCTTGCTGGCTGTCGGATGGCTGGGATGGGTCCGAGGTCGATCGATGAAGAACCGCTCCCGGGACAGGTTGCAGGGTGCTGCTCCAGGTGCTGTGGAAAAAAAAGGTAAACATTAGTATCCAGCATTAACAAGACGGATCAGATGTGGAGTATAAATTAGGGCTAATAAGCCAAATAAAAAAAAAAAAATACTTACACTCTGGTGGCAAGTACTGGTCGTAAGAATACCAAGGTGCAATGATACCGATACTTGGTTCTTGTCCTTGCAGAAGAGCCACTGCGAACCTGTCCCTCAGCACGAACATCAGTGTTGAAACGGTCCTTCATTGAGTGCCAACGTGTGCGGACTTTGTTCACTGTTGAAACAATGGAAAAGAAAAACAAAATTAGGTTAGACAACACAATGATGGTATCTGTATTACCACACACACCTGAGTTGTCATCAATGCTGAATCACCAATAATTCAAATAAAAATGCATTCACTATTGAACCCGAGGACACATGTGTGTTTACTGCAAGCAGATCTCTTGCAGTAAACTCACATGTATCATCAGGATCAAGAGTGAACCATAAAAAAGACACAGCATTGAATACACAATGCGTACACTATTGAACCTGAGGACACATGTGTGTTTACTGCAAGCAGATCTCTTGAAGTAAACCCACATGTATCATCAAGATCAAGAGTGAACCATAAAAAAGACACAGCATTCAATACACAATGCGTACACTATTGAACCTGAGGAAACATGTGTGTTTACTGCAAGCAGATCTCTTGCAGTAAACCCACATGTATCATCAGGATCAAGAGTGAACCATACAAAAGAGACAGCATTCAATACACAATGCGTACACTATTGAACCTGAGGAAACATGTGTGTTTACTGCAAGCAGATCTCTTGCAGTAAACCCACATGTATCATCAGGATCAAGAGTGAACCATAAAAAAGAGACAGCATTCAATACTCAATGCGTACACTATTGAATCTGAGGAAACATGTGTGTTTACTGCAAGCAGATCTCTTGCAGTAAACCCACATGTATCATCAGGATCAAGAGTGAACCATAAAAAAGACACAGCATTCAATACACAATGCGTACACTATTGAACCTGAGGAGACATGTGTGTTTACTGCAAGCAGATCTCCTGCAGTAAACACACATGTATCATCAGGATCAAGAGTCAATGCAGCATCACACAACAGAGAAATACTTACTGAACGCCTTTTTGACAGTTGCAGAGGCGCTGTCCCAGCCCTCCATCAATGCTGCAGCCACTTCATTCCATAGCCGCCGGGTCACCACAATGTCCTTGTACTGCTGGTCACAGCTGTCCCACAACGGGAAACGTTCCTGGACAAGGCTGATGAGTTGCTCATTGTCTAGCTAGACGTCCTCATCCCGTTGTGGAACCTAGAAAAGAAATACATTTAGAATCTTTGCATTTATGGAGAAGAAAAAAAAGGGGAGAAAAGCTGGACAGAAAAACCAGAATCCAAAATTTAAAAAAAAAAATAAAAAATTAGGAAAAAACTTTCCTACCATGCGTCTCCTTCCCGCCGTGCTTTGTGTACGCTGCTCCGGCTGCTCACCCTCACTTGGCTGGTCCGATGCTGAGCTCTGTAAAAGAAAATAAATAATTAAACATTTGGACAGGCAGGTATACTTCACAAGACAGCAAACTACTCACCTCACGCTCTGCGTCTGCCAGTTCTTCTGCTGCTGGTGAGTATTCGGATCCAGAAGACATTCTAGCAAAAGAAAAAAATAAAACATTAGAACACATTATATATTTGAAAGAACAGGCTCACAGAAAAATTATACTCACATTAAGCTGCTGTGATCCAAAATATGATCTCTGGCTGGGTGGGTGTCTTTTCTTCTTGCAGTATGTCTGGAGAGTGATGAGGTGGCACTACAAAGCCCTTCTTTTATCTCCCATGCTCCCAAACAATGTTTCATGTTGAGGGGCTGGATTTAGACAGTGTCTAGACATTGTTTACTCTGAAATCGCACGCGCTCGCTAAGCACTGACATGAGCACTATACAGCGCATGTCAGCGCGCAAATAGACTGTAATACTATTTTTTTGCGCATTGGGTGCGCTGATGTGCGCATGCGCATTTTTAGCAACGTTGGGCGGACCAAAAAATGCAACATGTAGCGTCCGGTGCGTCTGATCGCAGACATGGAAAATGCGCAGCGCACTGAAACGCTGAGGCCTGCAAGACACTGCACACGCCATTTTAAATATAGGGAACAAATGCACGTGCGACCGATAGCGCACAATGCACTGCGCGATAAAACGCAAATGTGAAACCAGCCTTAATCCTACCACTATTATCTGCTTGCCTGCCCTCAAGTAAAAGTTTGCATCTCTGTTATGTCTGCATACAGTGTGACAGACAGAAGAGCAGGATGTGTCAGTGTCCAACAGTTTTCCCATGTGATATCCATTGACCTCAATCAGTACCATGTTGGAACTGATCACAATGAGCTTTGGCATAACTTTGAGTCCCACAGAATTAATTAGAACCATGGACTACAATAAAAATAAATCTATCTACTGTATTGATCATCTATGTTTTTTTCTTTGTCATGGGTCGCTGTTATGAATGAGTCACCGTAGGAGGCAAAAACAGAAATACTAGCTAAGTCCAGAAAAGTTGGCAGCTATCGGATTACAGACCCCTGAACCTATCAATAACAACTAGCAGTAGCCGTGGGAGGTTCCTACGGTGCCCTAGACCCCTCGATCACAGCCGGAGAACTACATAGGCCTAAAGACAGAAAGGGAAATCTAAACTGCCCCAGAGCAGACCCCAAAGCAATAGGCAGCCTCCAACATATAATGACGGTGAAGCAAGATGAAAAAACACTCACACAGATAGAAAGATAGGCTGAGCAAAAGATGGGGCCCAAGCTAACTACATAGGACAAGATAGAAAAGCTGCTGTCTGTAATCCGCCAAAACCCTATCAAAACAAGAGCCAACAGATGATAGTGAAAAAAGCCCTGAAGACGCTAGGCTTCAAAAAGACTATATAAGCACTCAGGTATCTTCTGAAGACAGAGCAAAAAGGAATTCAGCACACCCCAGCAGGGAATGGCAGAAATCCAGAAAAACAAGGAAAAACAAAACCAAAACACAAATGCAAAAGGCAGAGCAGAAAACTTAGCTTTTGAAGAGCAGGAATCAGACTGGTCTCCTAGAATCCCTCAGAGAGATCACCAGCAAGGCAGAAGGGCGTCGGCTGCCTTATATCCAGTCAGCAATTCCTGTCACCCAGTCATCATCATCCTGCCCAGATGCTTGGTAATCAGCCTCACTACCTTCCTTCACCAGAAGAGGGAGTTCAACAGACCTTAATGGTGAAGGGGAAAATGAACTCACAACAGGTCGCCCTCCCAGGGCTGTGGGGTACTCGGTACCGGGCCGGTAACTCAGGGAGAAGGTGTCACAGCAGCGTGACCTGGTCCGTGGCCCTGGGCGCCCAAGTAAACGGGGGGGAATTGAATGATGGAATAAAGTTGAATGGTTCGTGATGCCACCTGTGGTGTTTGGCAAGGGAGATGTTAAGCCGACGCTGCATGCAGATCCTCTGGGACTGATGGTATTGCGCAGCAAAGATGTTATAGCTCCCCACAGGTGAAGCTGTAGTCCCAGGGCAGTGTAGATAAGCGTTGCAGGAATGGTGCAGTGTAGGCACAGGGATGTAGCGGTGCCAGGTGTGTGGCGCAGGAATGAGTGGAGGACACCAGGGCATGTAGTTCCAAAGCTTTACTCACAGTCTGTAGTGAGAAGGATCTCATGGCTAACAGCCTGTGGAGCGGCTGTGTGAGCATTGGCGATGTGTGCCTGAGAGCTCCCTGGAGGGAACTAACGTATGCGATGGTGAAGCCGCATAAGGAACCCTGACGGGTGAGATAATGATGAGGCTGAATAGTCTATATAATGGACGCTATGCTGATATGAACTTTGTGGTGCTTCCTTTGGTTTATGCTGAATAATAAACCTCACGGACTGATATGGTTTTATGGAAAACCCATACTGGATGTGATTTATTTGCTGCCAAGCGAGTGTCCCCCAACCTTGAATGACAGCGCTACCTCACAGCGCCTTTAAATGAAGTACTCCTAGTACTGAGTTACACTGGAGTTCCTCCTGTCCGATGTTCTTATGAACTCTACTTGTACGGCAGACAGCTGTAGCCTGCTTCGGGGACTCCTTGCTACTAAGTCCCGGCTCACTATCCAGTTGCTGTTGTGCCCCCAAGTCTTGTGTGGGAATAAAGCGGTCACTACTTCTATTCCTCCTGTGTCTGCTGCAGGACCATTAGTATCCATACAACCTTGGGGACCGGGCCCCGGCCTTGCGCTTAGAACTTCTAGGAAGGGTTCTCTTCTAACCCACGTCCTCTGTTCTCTTTTACTCCTCACATTCCGTACTAATCTTTCTTTCTATGGAAAATCAGGCTTTCAGTCTATGTCGCTCTCTCTCTTCCTTTCCCGTGCCAGCAGACCCAGGTCACTGGGATCTGCTGCAGCACTTCCATCCATCTATCCCTCTCTCTGGGGATCTTCTTCTCTCACTCCTTACTCACTTACTAACTGAACAACTGACTACATCCTAAACTCTTCCCGATCTCTTGAATGTAAACTAAGCTCCACCCACCACCCAGCACGTTTTGTGTTCCAAGCAAGGAGCCACCAATGGGTGCTTTGCTACACTCCAAGCAAGGAGCCGCCAAAAGTGCTTTGCTACACTACTTTGTGGTGTGGGGTGCAGGTGTTGGAGTGTGGTCAGGAGTCTCCACCTTACCTGGATGGTGGGGCACCACACCTCAGGAGGAGGTGCAGTACCTTTGTGGCAACTGAGCCTCAGGGGCGCCACAGTCACATATCTTCATATTTATTTTATATATTTCTGTGTATTTATACATCTCATTAAATATTCCTGAATTTATATAGGACATCTGATTGTTTATCTGTAAATAAAATTATGTATTAAAAAACAGCAATATTCTCTGAATGAGACATATAGTGTCAATGGAAATAACAACTTCCAACCACATTGTCCGCTAGCAAGATGTACTTACAAAAAAGGCAAAGGTTCTTAGTGCATAAATTGGCCAATTCATGCGTGCCCATCGACCACGGCAAGGTGACACTTTCCTGTTGGGTCCTATCATAACCTTTCCCTATCCCACTGTACATGCAACTTTCGGGCTAAAAAGTAATTAGTAGTGGTGAACGAACGTGCTCAGATAAGGTATTATCCAAGCATGCTCGGGTGTCAACTGAATGACTTCGGGGTGCTCGAATAACGTGTGTCACGTCCTCCTGGGAGATCTGGGATTAGGCAAACATTACGTATTGTGAATCATAGTGTTAAGGGCTGGCGGAACACACCAAATAATAAGATGGTGTTTAGGTGCGTTCGCAGCCCGAGGTCCACCGTGCAGAGGTGTTAACTGCTGCTCGGTAATGGCGGACGCGATATGGCGGTGCAATAACGGCACACACGGGGTTAACCTCACCCAAGGTGTACCGAGGCGAACTCTTATGACTTAGAACCGAACTACCGCAAATAATAGAAGCCGTAGCCTGTTTTCGCTCACAGAGCTCGGCAGAGTAAGCGCTAGCGTAACGTCACAGAACTCAGCCCTTAGACAGCAGGACTGAAGTCCCTCTAGACCGCTAGTGCCCGGCACCGCGACTGCGATACCAACAGGGATCAAATAAATGGCGTGTGCAAGTGTGCAGACGGCCGGTATGCACTGTGGCCTACAGGCTAGCCACTAGCAGGCGCTGACTCAGTCTCTAAACCCTAACAACAGACGTATCAAAGGGTAGGGGTTTCATAATGAGTCAGACACCAGATACCGTCAGGAAATCCGACGCCTAACATTACCCCCCCTCCTAGGGCCCCCTCCTCTCTGAGCCTCGCTCCGCTCAAACTCTGCAATGAGAAGAGGAGCGTGGATATTCTCCACCGGCTCCCAGGTCCGGGCCTCTGGACCATGACCCTTCCAATCCACCAAGTAAAACTTTTTGCCCCGCATCACCTTGCATCCCACGATGGCATTGACCTCAAACTCGTCAGATGACAGATCTGATGTTCTGGCAGCTGGCTCAGAAAACCGGGACATGTGAACTGGCTTGAGGAGAGACACATGAAACGTGTCCGAGATAGCCAAGTGTGGTGGAAGGGCTAGACGGTAGACCACAGGATTAATCTGCTCGAGGACCTTGAAAGGACCGATGTAGCGTGGTGCGAACTTAGCGGATTCCACCCACAGCCTGATGTTACGGGCAGAGAGCCACACTAAGTCGCCAGGGGCAAAGGTCAGAGCAGGGCGCCGGCGGGTATCAGCGGAGGATCTCATTCTCTCCTTGGAGGCCCGGATAGCATCCTGCGTGCAGTCCCAAATGTCACGTGCTTCCACCGCCCAGTCTGCCACCCTAGAGTCGGTGGATGACACGGGCATGGGCACGGGGACGCGCGGATGCTGACCGTAATTTAAGAGAAATGGGGTCTGACCGGTGGAATCGGCTACCGCGTTGTTCAAGGCGAACTCCGCCCACGGCAGTAAGGATGCCCAATCATCCTGCCTAGCCGAGACAAAATGTCGCAGATATGTCACCAGGGTCTGGTTGGCTCTCTCCACCAACCCATTCGTCTCGGGATGATAGGCTGAAGAGAGATTTAGCTCAATGCTGAGCAGAGAACAGAGCTCTCTCCAGAACCGAGAAGCAAACTGGGGACCCCGGTCACTGACAATCTTATCCGGCATGCCGTGTAGGCGGAAAACATGTTTAATGAACAATGCCGCTAGGCCTCGTGCCGACGGTAACCGAGAGAGTGGTACTAGGTGCACCATCTTGGAGAAATGATCGGTGATCACGCAGATGACGGTGCTGCCACTGGACTTGGGCAGACCCACCACAAAGTCCATACCAACCATCTCCCAGGGCCTGTCCGCAACCGGCAGAGGATAGAGTAACCCAGCGGGCCGCTGCCGAGAGGGCCGATTCTGGGCGCGAGAGACGCACGCCTGAATATAGTCCTTGACGTCACGGGCCATATGCGGCCACCAGTACGTCCTCGCCAGTAGTTCAGTGGTCCGTTTGATCCCGAAATGACCTCCCACTCTGGACGAATGAGCCCACGAGAGGACCTCCGGTCGCAGATGGACAGCGACAAAAGTCTTGCCCGGAGGTACAGACTCAAGAGCAACCAGAGCCACGGTCCTCAGGCTCTCCGATGGGACTATCAGTCGAGGCTCCTCCTCCTCCTCTGATGACACCACAGAGCGAGAAAGAGCATCGGCTCGGACGTTCTTCTCCCCGGAGAGAAAATGTAGTGTGAAATGGAACCGGGAGAAGAACAAGGACCATCTGGCCTGACGAGAATTCAGCCGCTGAGCCGTCTGCAAATAGACCAAATTTTTGTGATCGGTGAACACCTGGAAAGGATGGCGAGCCCCCTCCAGGAGATGTCTCCATTCTGAGAAGGCCAGCTTCATTGCTAGCAACTCCCTGTCCCCGATGGAATAATTCCTCTCCGCCGGTGTGAAGGTCTTGGAGAAGAAGAAACATGTGTGCTTCCGACCTTGCGAGTCCTTCTGGAAAAGGACCGCCCCAGCACCGACGGAGGAGGCATCCACTTCTAGAATGAATGGCTTATCTACATCAGGGCGATGTAGAATGGGAGCGCTAGCGAAATGGGACTTAATGGAGGCGAAAGCCTTGGAGACAGTCTCCGACCACAGTTTGGGGTTCGCACCCTTCTTGGTGAGGGCTACCACGGGTGCAACCAAAGTTGAGAAATGGGGAATGAATTGGCGATAGTAATTTATGAACCCCATAAAGCGCTGCACCACTTTGAGAGAATGGGGTTCCTGCCAATCCATCACCGCCTGTAGCTTGGCAGGATCCATGGCCAAATCCTGGGCTGAGATGATGTAACCCAGGAAAGGCAAGGACTCCTGCTCAAACACACATTTCTCCAATTTGGCATAGAGGGAGTTGGCCTGCAGGAGATCGAAAACTTTGCGAACATCTCTCCGGTGGGAGTCAATATCTGGAGAAAAAATAAGAATATCATCCAGATAGACTACTACCGAGGTGGCAAGCATATCCCGGAAGATATCGTTCACAAAATCTTGGAAGACAGCTGGGGCGTTACATAGCCCGAAGGGCATCACCAGATATTCATAGTGCCCATCTCTGGTGTTAAATGCCGTCTTCCATTCGTCCCCATCACGGATGCGAATCAGGTTATAGGCTCCCCGCAGATCAAGCTTAGTAAACACTCTTGCTCCCCGTAGCCTATCAAATAGTTCCGATATCAGGGGCAGAGGATACTTGTTCTTAACGGTTATGGCGTTAAGTCCCCTGTAATCGATGCATGGACGTAATTCCCCATTCTTCTTTTGGACAAAGAAGAATCCCGCTCCCACCGGGGACACCGACTTCCTAATGAATCCCCTTGCCAGATTCTCCCTGATATACTGCGACATGGCCTCTGTCTCTGGGAGAGATAGGGGGTATACTCGACCCCGGGGAGGCTCAGCGCCGGGCAAGAGGTCAATAGGACAGTCGTAAGGGCGGTGCGGCGGAAGGATCTCCGCCGCCTTCTTGGAGAAAACGTCTGCATACTGCCGATATGGCTTGGGAAGCGAGGAGAGATCTGCAGGAACCTCAGAAGTAGCGACCTGAATGCAGTCCCTCAGACACCTACCCTCGCAGGACTTACTCCAAGCAAGGATTTTCCCTGAGGACCAGTCTATGTGAGGAGAGTGGGCCCGTAACCAGGGAACCCCTAGGAGGACCTGGTTGATACCTTCTGGCATCACAAGGAGAGAGAGCATCTCCTGATGAGACGGAGACAGTGAGAGTCTCAGTGGAGCCGTTTGGTGGGTGATTAGGGACGGGAGTGTCACCCCATTCACCACCCTAATGGTGACTGGCTGAGGTAGCAAGACCAGAGGGACTGCGTGTTGTTGAGCGAAGGCAGATGACATAAAGTTGCCCTCCGCCCCAGAGTCCACGCAAACCTCCACCATCAGAGTGGAAGACTCAAACTCTAACGCCCCTTTAAACAGGAGCTTGGAGGAGAAATTAGCTGTGTCTAGTAGGCCCCCTCCGATAACTACTAGACGGGGGCGTTTCCCGGCCGCTGTGGGCACTGGTTAGCGTGGTGCCCAGTCTGCCGACAACGGAAGCAGACTGGGGGTACCCGCATGGACCGGGCCCTGGACCCTGTGCGGGACACCTCCATGGCCTCTGGAGGCTCAGGCGGTGGGCCGAGGGGTTCCAGCGGTCTGGCAAAATTTGGAGCCAACTTATAGCGTTGGCGGGACCTGGAGCGCTCCAACCCTCGCTCAGTGAAGCAAACGTCAATCCGGGTGGAGACTGTAATGAGCTCCTCTAGGGTGGTGGGCACCTCCCTGGTGGCCAGGGCGTCCTTGACATGATCAGCCAGGCCTCTCCAGAATATGGGTATGAGCACCTTATCTGGCCACTCCAGCTCAGAGGCCAGAGTTCTGAAGAGGATGGCATACTGGCTGACCAAAGTCGAACCCTGGGCTAGCGCCAGCAACTGGAGTGCCGTATCATGTGTGACCTGAGGTCCCAGGAACACCTGTTTCAGAGTGACCAAGAAGTGGGTGGCACTCTGTACCAGGGGATCCCCACGCTCCCACAGTGGAGTGGCCCATTCCAAGGCCCTGCCCGACAGGAGGGAGATGATAAATCCCACCTTGGCCCGCTCAGAGGGAAATCGTGTAGCCAGCAGCTCTAGGTGAATGGAGCACTGACTCATGAAACCCCTACACAAAGCACTATCCCCTGAGAACTTCTCGGGCAGCGGGAGGCGGGACAAGGTCGGGGCAGGACTGGCCGTGGAGACACGAGCGACAGCCTCTGTAGCTGCCTGAACGGCGACCGAGGTAACATCCGCAGCTGAGGTGGAACGCTCTAGCGCTGCCAACCTACCCTCCAGCTGCTGGATGTACCTATGCAGTCGTTGTTCATCCGCCATTATCGGCCAGACCCTGGCGGTAAGATAATGTTAAGGGCTGGCGGAACATACCAAATAATAAGATGGTGTTTAGGTGTGTTCGCAGCCCGAGGTCCACCGTGCAGAGGTGTTAACTGCTGCTCGGTAATGGTGGACGCGATATGGCGGTGCAATAACGGCACACACGGGGTTAACCTCACCCAAGGTGTACCGAGGCGAACTCTTATGACTTAGAGCCGCACTACCGCAAGTAATAGATGCCGTAGCCTGTTTTCGCTCACAGAGCTCGGCAGAGTAAGCGCTAGCGTAACGTCACAGAACTCAGCCCTTAGACAGAAGGACTGAAGTCCCTCTAGACCGCTAGCGCCCGGCACCGCGACTGCGATACCAACAGGGATCAAATAAATGGCGTGTGCAAGTGTGCAGACGGCCGGTATGCACTGTGGCCTACAGGCTAGCCACTAGCAGGCGCTGACTCAGTCTCTAAACCCTAACAACAGACGTATCAAAGGGTAGGGGTTTCATAATGAGTCAGACACCAGATACATGCATCCATCATCATACACACCAAACTATTTGAGTCTATCTTAGCGCATGGCCGAGCGGCCATGCAAACCTTTTATAGCCGCAGGCGTCCGTGATCCTCCTTGCTTCTCGGATGGGCCAATCCGAACACGAGCAGGACCTGAGCACATGACCTTTGATCTCCAATGGGAGATCACTCCACAGGCATGCTCAGTGGCCCGACATGAGGACTTAGTCCCTGGAGGATCTTGCTGCTGAGCAGCATGCATTGCCAAAGCTGAACCAGGGGTGGCAGCAGCAAGCAAACCCACGGAGCTGGTCTGGACAGAGCGCCGGGACCGACGAGTTTGCTGAGCAAGCTCCTCTGCGGCTGGGGAGGAATGGGAAACTGTCGGAGGCAAGGCTTGGGATTCCCGCTGTGCAGCGCCGGAAATCTGACGCCTAACACATACAGTAGATCTTCCATTTAGCCTGTGTGTTTTGTCCCTCATATTAAATGGACTTTGTTTCCATAGGCGCTGAAGAGGTTAATGATCCTTTGTGTGCTGGTTGGAAACATGCAGCTCCATCTCACAGCTGCTCTTTTTCTCTCTACAAATCCTGGACAGACATTCTTATCAAAGTTTGCTTCCTGGCTTGCTTGAGTTGGTGTGCTGAAGTTGGAGTTCGTAATTGCTGCTGGAGATTGTTGTCTCCTGTTTTTGGGTGTATGCTTTCTCCATTATTCTATTCTCATTTAGTTTGTACCTTCCTATCCTTCACTTTATTCTTTTCTACTCTTGGTGTTTTTGTATGTAACTTGCTTTTTCTTATCCCTGCTTGTCTTACGTGTTTACACTAACATATTTGTACAAGGCCATTTTGGGGTAGATGAGGGGACAGCTTAGGACATCAACAGGAGCATAGTAAGCTCAGAGACTCGGGCATCTCTACCTTCAAGTGTACCCCCGGGATAGAGTTAGTTAGGGTCCCAGTTCTAGGTACAGTTGGAAGCCCCCCTTCCTTACCGAAGACCATCGCAGCGTGACATTTGATCCTCATGGATGCATGTCTCGCTGCTGTTCAACAAACATGCAATCTCTGCATGTGTTGCGGATGTCGAACAGCCATGAGACATGCAGCCACAGGGACTCGAATATATTTTTCGAACACACCGAAGACACTCTGTTAGCACCTGAGGATGCTTGGATAACACATTATCCAAGCACGTTTGGTCATGTCTAGTAATTAGATATTTGCCTGTTGAGGAGATGCAGGTTTAGGTAACGAAAGCATCCATATGAGCAATGGCAAAAAAAAGATGAAAGATGAAGCAAGGAAAAGAATTCTCTCTGTTGATTTCGGTGGGTGACAGCTAATATTCTGGGCCAACAATTAGTATTTTAATCAGCACCATGATTAACCTCTCCAGCGCAGGCTGTATCAACTGTCATCACTTTGGCTTTGTGGGCGGCAGCGATGATGCAGTTGCTGGTATTCGCACTAACCAGTCAGCTCTTAGTCTGTCACACTTCCTTAGTAGGGAATTGATCTCCCTTCCTGCTGAACAGAGCACAACATCCAGCTATTCAGTTTCATGTTTCAAATATTTAAATTAGATCCTGTAGATTGGCCAAAAGCTACAGATGGTCAGCGGCAATTAATCATTTAGCTGATTAGCTTAAAAAAATCCATTTTACATTTGTTTATTGGCAGTCATTGCATTGTTTCCATTGATCCATATGTGGCGCCCCTGAGGCTCAGTCGCCACAGAGGTACTGCACCTTCTCCTAAGGTGTAGTGCCCCACCGTCCAGGTAATGTGGGAACTCCTTTCCACACTCCAACACTCGCACCCTACACAAACAGGGTAGTTCTGCACAACCACATTGCGGCTCAGTGCTTAGAGAGTAGCAGAGCACTTTTGGTGGTTCCCTGCTTGGAACACTGGATGTGCTGGGAGGTGGGTGGAGTTAGGATACATAAAAGAGTGGGAAAGTGTAGGATTACAGGTCAGTCTGACAGGAGATCAGCGAGGAAGGAAGCCACTCGGGAGGAGTGGGGGATCCCTGGAAGAAGGGATGGAGGAAGGAGTGCTGCAGCTGCCTCAGTGATCTGAGCCAGCTGGCACAGGAAGGGAAAAGAAGGAGAAAGACGTAGAACTGCAACCTAAGCTTCCATAAGAGAGAGAAAGACAAGTACGGAACGAAGGAGTAGGAGAACAGAGAGAACGTGGGTTGGAAGAGGAACCCCGCCTATAGGTTCTCAGCGCAAGGCCGGGGCCCGGTCCCCGAGGTTGTATGGACACTTATGGTTCTGCAGCAGACACCGGTGGAGTAGTTGGCTGTAAATGCACTACTCCCATCTAAGACTTGGGGCACAACAGCAACTGATTAGAGAGCCGAGACTCAGGAGAAGGAAGTCCCCGAAGCAGGCTAAAGCTGTCTGCCGTACAAGTAGAGTTCTTGGGAACATCTGACAGGAGGAACTCCGGAGTACCACGGTACTGGAGATCTTCACACTTTAAGGCGCAATAGAGGAGTCATTCAGGAAAGGTACATGTTGGCGGAGTGTTGGAGAGGAGATTTTCATCTTGCCTGGAGGTTGGCTGAGTCTCTGACCCGGAGGACACGGCTCGGAGGCAGACACCATTGTGTACCGCAGACTGTGAGTAAAGCCTTGGAACTGCAAGCCTCAGTGTCCTCCATTCATTCTTGCGCCTTTCCACAACCATTACCACTACACTGCCCTGGGACCTCAGCCCTGCCTGTGGAGGGCTATACCATCACTGCTGCACCATACCATCTGTCCCAGAGGATCTGTCTGCAGCGTCGGCTTAACACCTCCCTTGCCAAGAACCACAGGTGGCGTCACGAACTATTCTATTCCACTTAAACTACATTCCACCATTAACCTATCGCCATTACTTGAGCGCCCAGGGCCACGGACCGGGTCACCGCTGCTGTGACACATTCCCCCGGGCACCGACCCGGTACCGAGTACCCCACGGCCCTGGGAGGGTGACCCAACTTGGTGTCACGAACAGGATGATGAGACCCGATGCCATCGGGTTCTGTGTGCCTGAGATTTGTTGGACTTTGAACTTTTGAAAATGTGCAGAAGACCCAATTTAATAGACTGTGACATGAACATTAAAAATGGCCGCTGGCACGGAGAAGAAGAGCGTGAAGAGATAGGTGGTCCTAGGAAAAGACCGCGAAGAGTCTTGGGCCTCCCCTGCCTGAATTACTACGTGACAGCAACATGGCCCACCCCCCGAGGGGTTCGTATACTGGCTTGGTATGGAGGCGCTGGAAGAACACGCCGCCCCCAGAAGGAGGGGCAGAAGAAGCCAGTGGCGGGAAAGGGGCCGAGGCAGGAAGAACGCCAGAACGCCATCTTGGAGAGAGAGGGAAGGAGGCCTGCGGAGCGCGGGGAAGCGGATCTTCCCGGCGCCATGGCTGAAGGCTCTGACCCTGTAGCAGAAATGAACCGTCAGCAGCTGGAGGACGAAATCACCCGGCTGACCCATTGTTTGCGGCTGAGGCAGGAGGCCTTGTGGAGGCTGAACTGGCAGCGCGCCCAGGAGGGGCCTACATCTGCGGTGACCGCCGCCGCTGCACTGGAGCTTCCCCAGGCAGATTCAATGGAGCCTGCCGCCGCCGTCGCATCACCAGCTGCATCCGAAGCCCCTTTGCTGCCGTCACAAGAAGACCTACATGAAGCCTCAGGAGCTGAGACGGAAGAAGAGAAGCTCCCGCCTGGACCTGACGCGGCTGCGCAGGTCCCACCAGAGGCCCCCGAGGACCCGGAGCCACCACCCGCTGCCATCGGCCCGCTTCCACCGGCACTGGAGCAGAGACCATGCCGCCAGGAGGCCCCAGGTATGTCCGATGCCCCGACACCTGGGAAGACCCTGGGGTGCACCACGGTCGCAGCTGCTGGCCAGGTCGTGCTAGATCTGGTCTGAGACCGGGATACCAGTCCCCGGGGGGAACACCGGAACCCCTGGAAGTGGCGCCGCCGTACCAGACCAGTTTGGATCGATCCCGGGAGGAGCAGGAGTATGATGAACACTGGGCTAGGTGTCAAGCCACCATCCGGCAGCTGAACACCGGGAGAGGGAGCAGCGCCGGCAAGCGCGGTACTAGGCCCGGATTTGGACCGGAAGGAGCTCGTCCGTGCCGGTCATTTTGGTCCCAAAGATGCGGCAGGTTGGGGCCACATCCTAAACGTTAACCATGAGAGGGGGTTTGGCTTTATCCATGACCCCAGCCAAATCTTTGATCTATTTTTCAACCGGAGGGATGTGAAGCCTCACTTGAGGAAGGGACACCCTGCCCGGAACCTGAGCCCGGGAGACAAGGTGACCTTTACCAGACATGAAGGTCTCAGAGGATGGTACTCCATGAATATCAGGCGAGTCCCAGAGGATATCAGCCAGACTTGCAGGCAGAGACCACCTACTGCCCCTATGTGCCCAGATGTGCCCAAGGTACAGAAAGCCACAGGTTTCACCCCACTGGAAGAGGAGTACTTGAGGACTGCTAATGCGTTCCTTACATCTGGTAGCAGTACCCCATCAGCAACAGCTTCCAGAACCCCAGGAGGGGACCAGCACTAAAATTCTCGTGACCAAGGAGGGTTTGTTTAGCACCGTTGTGCCTTTTTGTTTGCTCATCACGGTTTAGTTTTTGGTTTTCCCAGAGTTGCCCTGTTTGATTGGCAGTGTTTCTGCATTTGGAACTGAGGAGATCATGAACGCTACATGATCCAAAACTTTTATTGTAAATAGTTGCACCTCTTTAGGTGCCCGCTCTTGGTTTTACATATTGACACTTTGAGAAGATGATGTCAAGATTTTACATAAGGACACTTTGCGAAGATGATGTCTACCTCAAAGGACACTGCAAGAGATCCCGGCTGGGAGCGGTGTCCAGCACTTACAAGAATAGTTTTAATGTAATGTATTTTTGATAATGATGTATCTTATGAGAATACTAGTAACTAGGAAATGACTTTTATATAGAGTGAGAATTGTTTTGATATGAGAGATTTAAATAAAGAGTTGAAAACGTGAATGGTGAACCAGGTATCACAGGTGTCACTTGAAGGAAAGTAGAAAATGTACACTAGAAAGAGAAAGGAAATGTGTACAAGAGAAGGAAAGCTGAATAATACTGAAGTGATAGTGAGTCACAGATAATGGCACTTAGAATGAAAAATTGCACTTTTTGACTTGAAATTTAGCTAGTTAATTAAGAATTGTTTGTAACGTTCAAGAAACAATGCCTCCTATATTAGGAAGTTTAGTGTAAGAAATGTTTATGCAGCATTATAAAAATTTTGTATGTTCCTGTACTGTCAACTTTGTTGTCTTGCAGCCCGCGGACATGCTATGTTTAACGGGGGGGTATGTGGCGCCCCTGAGGCTCAGTCACCACAGAGGTACTGCACCTTCTCCTAAGGTGTAGTGCCCCACCGTCCAGGTAAGGTGGGAACTCCTTTCCACACTCCAACACTCTGCACAACCACATTGCGGCTCAGTGCTGGGAGGTGGGTGGAGTTAGGATACATAAAAGAGAGGGAAAGTGTAGGATTACAGGTCAGTCTGACAGGAGGTCAGCGAGGAAGGAAGCCACTCGGGAGGAGTGGGGGATCCCTGGAAGAAGGGATGGAGGAAGGAGTGCTGCAGCTGCCTCAGTGATCTGAGCCAGCTGGCACAGGAAGGGAAAAGAAGGAGAAAGACGTAGAACTGCAACCTAAGCTTCCATAAGAGAGAGAAAGACAAGTACGAAACGAAGAAGTAGGAGAACAGAGAGGACGTGGGTTGGAAGAGGAACCCTGCCTATAGGTTCTCAGCGCAAGGCTGGGGCCCGGTCCCCGAGGTTGTATGGACACTTATGGTTCTGCAGCAGAAATCGGTGGAGTAGTTGGCTGTAAATGCACTACTCCCATCTAAGACTTGGGGCACAACAGCAACTGATTAGAGAGCCGGGACTCAGGAGAAAGGAGTCCCCGAAGCAGGCTACAGCTGTCTGCCGTACAAGTAGAGTTCTTGGGAACATCTGACAGGAGGAACTCCGGAGTACCACGGTACTGGAGATCTTCACACTTTAAGGTGCAATAGAGGAGTTATTCAGGAAAGGTACATGTTGGCGGAGTGTTGGAGAGGAGCTTTTCATCTTGCCTGGAGGTTGGCTGAGTCTCTGACCCGGAGGACACGGCTCGGAGGCAGGCACCCTTGTGTACCGCAGACAGTGAGTAAAGCCTTGGAACTGCAAGCCTCGGTGTCCTCCATTCATTCTTGCGCCTTTCCACAACCATTACCACTACACTGCCCTGGGACCTCTGCCCTGCCTGTGGAGGGCTATACCATCACTGCTGCACCATACCATCTGTCCCAGAGGATCTGTCTGCAGCGTCGGCTTAACACCTCCCTTGCCAAGCACCACAGGTGGCGTCACGAACTATTCTATTCCACTTAAACTACATTCCACCATTAACCTATCGCCATTACTTGGGTGCCCAGGGCCACGGACCGGGTCACCGCTGCTGTGACACATCCCCCCGGACACCGACCCGGTACTGAGTACCCCACGGCCCTGGGAGGGCGACCCATATATGTGCGGCTTAATCTTCTGTATTTTGAACCAGCTCTAGAACTCAATACTTTGTTGATTTATCCATTGGACACAAGTCAGATGTTGAGGTCCGTGGAAGCAGTACTCGGCAATGGAAACGTAGTGCAGCAGATGAAAGACACATCATGCTTTGAAATCGGAAAGTTTCCTTCAGTGCTATCAGATCATAATTGGCAGCACCAGTGAGACCCAGTTACACCCATCTACTGTTCAGAGAAGTTTGGCCAGAATTGGTCTTTATGGAAGAATTTCAGGGAAATAGTCCTTACCTTTTACATGGAAATAAGACCAAGTGACTCAACCATGCACAAAAACCTTACAGTTGTGGCCAAAAGTATTGACACCCCTGCAATTCTGTCAAATAATACTCAGTTTCTTCCTGAAAATGATTGCAAACACAAATTCTTTGGTATTATTATCTTCATTTAATTTGTCTTAAATGAAAAAACACAAAAGAGAATGAAGCAAAAAGCAAAACATTGATCATTTCATACAAAACCCCAAAAATGGGCCAGACAAAAGTATTGGCACCCTCAGCCTAATACTTGGTTGCACAACCTTTAGCCAAAATAACTGCGACCAACCTCTTCCAGTAACCATCAATTTGTTTCTTACAATGCTCTGCTGGAATTTTAGACCATTCTTCTTTGGCAAACTGCTCCAGGTCCCTGATATTTGAAGGGTGCCTTCTCCAAACTGCCATTTTTAGATCTCTCCACAGGTCTTCTATGGGATTCAGGTATGGACTCATTGCTGGACACCTTAGAAGTCTACAGTGCTTTCTCTCAAACCATTTTCTAGTGCTTTTTGAAGTGTGTTTTGGGTCATTGTCCTGCTGGAAGACCCATGACCTCTGAGGGAGACCCAGCTTTCTCACACTGGGCCCTACATTGTGCTGCAAAATTTGTTGGTAGTCTTCTGACTTCAAAATGCCATGCACACGGTCAAGCAGTCCAGTGCCAGAGGCAGCAAAGCAACCCCAAAACATCAGGGAACCTCCGCCATGTTTGACTGTAGGGACTGTGTTTCTTTCTTTGAATGCCTCTTTTTTTCTCCTGTAAACTCTATGTTGATGCCTTTGCCCAAAAAGCTCTACTTTTGTCTCATCTGACCAGAGAACATTCTTCCAAAACGTTTTTGACTTTTTCAGGTAAGTTTTGGCAAACTCCAGCCTGGCTTTTTTATGTCTCGGGGTAAGAAGTGGGGTCTTCCTGGGTCTCCTACCATACAGTCCCTTTTCATTCAGACGCCGACGGATAGTACGGGTTGACAATGTTGCAACCTCGGACTGCAGGGCAGCTTGAACTTGTTTGGATGTTAGTCGAGGTTCTTTATCCAACATCTGCACAATCTTGCTTTGAAATCTCGTCAATTTTTCTTTTCCGTCCACATCTAGGGAGGTTAGCCACAGTGCCATGGGCTTTAAACTTCTTGATGACACTGCGCACGGTAGGCACAGGAATATTTAGGTCTTTGGAGATGGACTTGAAGCCTTGAGATTGCTCATGCTTCCTCACAATCTGGTTTCTCAAGTCCTCAGACAGTTCTTTGGTCTTCTTTCTTTTCTCCATGCTCAATGTGGTACACACAAGGACACAGGACAGAGGTTGAGTCAACTTTAATCCATGTCAACTGGCTGCAAGTGTGATTTAGTTATTGCCAACACCTGTTAGGTGCCACAGGTAAGTTACAGGTGCTGTTAATTACACAAATTAGAGAAGCATCACATGATTTTTCAAACAGTGCCAATACTTTTGTCCACCCTCTTTTTTATGTTTGGTGTGGAATTAAATCCAATTTGGCTTTAGGACAATTCTTTTTGTTTTTTCATTTAAGACAAATTAAATGAAGATAATAATACCAAAGAATTTGTGTTTGCAATCATTTTCAGGAAGAAACTGAGTATTATCTGACAGAATTGCAGGGGTGTAAATACTTTTGGCCACAACTGTATGAACTGAGGAGCAGAAAAAGCAGGTACTGTAGATGGAGTAGTCAAAAATGTTAAATATGTGGCTCTATCAGAAGGCAGTTTGTTTGCCAAAGGACTGGAGAGCTGTACAATAATTTTCTGCAGACAGCAGTGAAGCGTGGTGGAGGTGTAAGGGGATACAAGGGCCGTACCATTTCTTTCCCTTTACTCGTCCCGGTATGATTTATATATGTTTCATATGGATTGCTACTGTATATATTTTTGCTATAAAGTGTATATTCAATGGGTTGTCCTGTGATGTGTTAGTCATAGAGAAACTGTAGTACTCATTTATGGCCACTAGATGGGAGCATTATAGGGTACATAATATAAGCTAGTAGTTCAGTATAGTTAACGGATAAATGTAGAAGGGGTTCACTGTGGGTAAGTTAGGAACATTTCCTGAAGGGAAGGGAGTAGAGCGAGGGTGCCCCGACAGCTCGGGTGGGCTTATAGCCCGGGCTATACAGGGACAATGCAGTGACCCCGTAACATTGAAATATTGGATCCCATCCAGGGCCAGTGGGTCAGAACAACAGCAAAGCAGTGACAGCAGTAGTGGGAACTGGAACTGCAGGAGAAGTCACAGCAATTTAGATGGGCACGTCACTCATCATGTGGCAGATCATCGCATGGGCCGACGCCCTCAGATCCGGGGTGAAACGGCTGAGGGAACCCCCAAGCGCAGAGATTCTGAGCAGGGAGGACGCTGAGGAACCGTATGATACGGTCCAACCCAGGAACATGCTGTATAACCAGGAGAGAAGTATAGGGAAAGATGAGATGCACTATGCAAAATCTGATGATGATGCTGTGATGAATATGGATGTGCTGTGTATGAAGACCAGTAAAGTTGTGCGTTTAAAATTTGAAATGGACTGTGTCTCAATTTGTGCAAAACCGAACTGAGTGAGCCTCCAGCAACGTAGAGGAGACCCCGACGGTGCAGGAAGTGAAACCACAAATATGGTGAGTAATGGACACACTTTGTATGTGATGGGAGGCCAGGGTGTGCCTGAACCATTAATCTCAGCCATGACTACGGCCCTGACCCTCCCTCACAGAGGCTCCTTGCAAGTTTGGGTCTGCATATCAGCAAATGGAGTTGAGAATTTGGTCACTGCGTCCTCATTGCTGAGAAATAGACAGATCATTATCCATCACACAGTACCATCAGGGAGGCATCTGATTGCATCCAAATTTAATTTGTAGCAGGACAATGAACTCAAATATCCAGCCAATGTCATTAAGAAATATCTTCAGCATTAAACAGAACAAGGAGACCTGTAAGTCCTGACCCGGCCTCACAGAGCCCTGATCTCAACCTTGTGTCTGTCTGGGATTATATGAAGTGACAGGAGGATTTGCACAACCGACATCCACAGAATATCTGTGGTTAGTTCTCCAAGATGTTTGGAACAAACTCCCTGCTGAGTTCTTTAAACTATCTGTGATGTACAAGTACCTAGAAAAATTGATGTGGTTTTGAAGGCAAAGGAAGGTCAGAAAATATTGATGTGATTTAGATTTCTCGGCTGTTCATTCACCTTCCATTTTGCTAATTGATAAAAAAAATAAACTAATAACACTTCTATTTGTGAAGGCGTTCTTACTTTGCATCATTTTTTTCCCAAACTTATGCCTGTATGTACTTTATAGTACACTAAAGGGCTAAGGTCCAACATTCTCTTCTATTACTGACTTCAATACATAAACACTATGTAGTAAATTTCTAAACTTCCAATGATAATGGCATCAGAATGTCAGAATTCCCTCATGTGGCTGTATATCTAGGCAGGGATGTGTAGCTGTGTATAAAAAAAAAACAAAACAAATATATCTCTGATTGTTTTGCACATATATTAATATTATTTAGAACAGAAGTTTATACCAAACTAAGAATTAGAAAAAAAAACAAAAAACTGATGCTAAAGTAGGAAAATGAGGATGCAGTGTATGTGTGCGTCCTTTAAGACCTCTTTATAAACGTTCTCCGGCAGTGTGACTAGCACACCATGTTCTTATTTTATTGTGTATAACCAACACTGATTTCTGTTTAATAAACTCTTCAGCTGGAACTCATTGCATGTTCCCTGGATAGGATTCCTTTTTTAGCCCAGCTGGTTCATCTGTCAAGGCCCTACCCTGCACGCTTGAAATATTTTTACAAATAGTTTTCATTGCCTCAGATAAGTCGACTTAGTTACGAAAAGTGTCTCGGAACCCCATTTAAATACCATTTGTTACAGTGGAGGGGGCTGAATTGTTTTCTAGCGTTTTGATAATTTGAGCTAATAATAGTTTTATACACATATTAATACTTGAGAATAAGAAACCTAGAAATGTGACATGCTATTGACCAATCTCAGAAAATGGGATTAAGTAAAAAACAAAAAAAAAAAAAAATTCTGTGTTCTCTGATTCTATTTTTGATACGTCAAATATGACTGGAAATGCCCATTCAGCCAGTCGCTGACTGCAGCAGTGAGCCATTTCTGCCCAGGTTTGCCTGAGCAGGCATTTCCATTATGTTGAGGATGGGAAAAGAAAGTACAGACCAGCAAGGACTAGGTAAGTGGTATGGGACCTGTGGGAGACTAGTTAAGAGTGTTTTTTTTATTACTATTTTTGCCACGCTGAGGACATTTCGGCAATAGTTTATATTCCTGGACAATGCCTTTACGAAAGTTGAACTATTTTGAGTCTTTAGCATCTAGTCAATTTTTCATCAACACATTCCAGGAGCTTTAAGTTTTACACAATTTGTAATTGATTTGCTTTTGGGAAGTTAAAGAAAACCTGTCAGCAGGATTTTACTAAGTGAACAACAGGCATTGTCAGGCTGGCATTGTTACACTGATTAAAATGAAGAATCCGCCTTGTGGTTCCTGTGTAATCAGTGTTAGAAGTTTTCAGTTAATGATATGCTCGTGCTCTGGGGCGGGACTGTAGGCAGAGTCTTAATTTCCTGCTCTAAGCCAGAGAAACCAAGGAAAGACATGCCCACAGGCCACCCCAAAGCACAAACATGTCACTGTCACAATCCATTTTTGGATCTGCGGCAGAGTCTGGATTCTCTTTTATAAACCTTTTTCCTTTCAGGCCCTCGGGGGTTAATATGTTTTTGCCCCCGGTGGCCCTTGGTGTTACTACAACTGTAGTTAGTCTGCTTATGGGGTTCCCCCCGGTGGCTGCTGGTGTTACTACATGTTTAATTAGTCAGTAGGTGGTGACCTCCCCCCTCCTTCCTATAAAACGTCATCAGCTGCTGCAGCTCCCTGTTGGTAATACTGGTCATTTGCTAACCGACCTTGGTGAAGACTGGACCTTCCTGGTGCAGAGGGGGTTCATCTTATCTGGAGCAGTGGTGTTGCTGCTGGATGCTGATCGGGTGCCATTCTCTGCTGCTTGAAGCATTGACAGCAGATAAAGCTAAGTTTTGGTTTTTAGTTGCTTTAACCCCATGGTGTCTGTTTAATCTTTTCCTTTTGTGTTATTGGTGCAGTTCACTTTATTCCCTATCTCACCTCCTGGGGAGGGGGTTGGGTGTTTAGCTCAGGGCTAAACAGGAGATGGGGACTTGGGCCTCACTACCTTCAAGTGTACCCCCAAGTTAAGGAAAGTCAGGGCACCTCCTTAGCCTGGGGGGCAGTTCAAGGGCCCAGGTTCCACGTCTCCTGTTTTTCCCCACTGCCCCATGACAGTCACTCATCATATAGACAGTGAGAGGCAGACTGTTTGTGCTTCGGGGCGGCCTGTGGGCAGGTCTCTTCTTGGTTTCTCTGGCTTAGAGCAGGAAGATAAGACTCTGCCTATGGTATGAGTATATCATTAAATGAAAACTTCTAACACTGATTACACAAGAACCACAAGATGGATTTCTTCACCCCAGGTATCATTGTAATCAGTATAACAGCTGCAACATGACAGTGCCTGTAGATTACTTAGTAAAATCCTGCTGACAGATACGCTTTAAAGAGGTTTTCCAATACTTTAACATTGATTACTTATCCTTAGAATAGGTCATCAGTGTCTGATCGGTGGAGGTACAACAACCGGCACCCCGGTTGATCAGCTGTTACTGATGTTAGCTGCACTCAGAGGGGTGCTACCTGAGCTACGCTAACCTTAATACTTTCACGATATGTGCCGTATATACAAGGCAAGTCGGAAACGGTTGTATGGAGCAGGCTCATACAGCGAGCCCACCCCATACCTGGCAGGCGATGGCTGAGTATTACAGCCAGGACCTACCGCTAAAAATCGTGGGTGGAGAGGTGCTCCGTCAACGATTGCTAACATGTTAACTGCCGCTGTCAGTCTCTGACAGCGCAATTTAACTCACGCATGATGTGATCATGGGTCACCAATGGGTTGTCATGACAGCTGATGACCACCACGCTTGTCATTACGGAACTCCTCCTGTCAAAGAGCTTCAAAGGAGGCTGTTATTTCTGCTATATGCAGCCATACTGAAGCATGGCTGCATATAGCACAAGCGATCGGATGGTCGCATCTTCAAGTCCGCTAAGGCAGGGTTCCCCAACTCCAGTCCTCAAGGCCCACCAACAGATCATGTTTTCAGAATTTCCTTTGTATTGCACAGGTGAAGCAATTATCACCTGAGCAATACTAAGCAAATCCTGAAAACATGATCTGTTGGAGGGCCTTGAGGACTGGAGTTGGGGAACCCTGCGCTAAGGAAGCTAACAAAATCAGTAAAAAGGAAGAAAAAAAGTTTTAAAAAATATGAAAAAAATAAAAAGTTCAAATCTTCCCCTTCCACCCATTGAAAATAAAGATATTAAAAAATAAAAAAATATACATTTGGGGTATTGCCGTGTTCATAATAGTCCGATCTATTAAAATATAAAAACTTAAAATTAACCGGATTGGTAAACACCATAAACTGGAAAAATTTAAGAACAGCAAAATTATGTTTTTTTTGGTTGCAAAAAATGCTGTTACAAGCGACCAAAAAGTCACTTCTATCCCAAGATGGTACTAATAAAAATAAGCTATCACTCAGCTCCATCGTACAAAATATAAAAATGTTACGGGTCTCATAAAATGGCGACACAACTCTAAACATTTTTTTTTTTGCAAACTTCAGATTTTTTTTCAACACTAAAATAATAAAAAAAACTGGACATGTTTGGTCATTTTTACTACTAAATGCACAATGTAGAAGCAATTCCCAAAAACAATGTCAGAACTGTGGGGGGGTTTTCACAATTTTACTGCACTTGGAATTTTTTTCCCGTTTTCGAGTACCCTATGTGGTAAAATAAATTGTGTTCTTCAAAAGTATAACTCGTCCTGCAAAAAACAAGCCCTGATATATCTATGTGGAAAGAAAAATAACAGAGTTAAATTGGAGGTGTTGGATGTTTAAGGAAGCGGTTGGAGTGTTGTTCAGAAGACTGTTGCTTGGTTATTTGTCTGTGTGCATATCCTCATTCTATCCTATTTGCTTTTTTCCTTTCTTGTCCTCCTGGTGTTCCACTCTGTTGTTTGTGAGTGCATATTTTTATGATTGGTATTTTCATTTATCCCTGTACGTCTACCCTTGTCAGTCTGGTTTGTGTATTCTTATACACTACAACTCCCCACTTCCCTGAGTGGGGGAGGGGACAGCTAAGAGTTCTTTTAGGAGCTCAGGCTCTATCCACATACATTGTCCAGACCCATACCTATAATCATCATTGACTCTGCCCCCTTGAGACTGGGGTATTTTATTCAAGTCGTCCGAGGTTTACATCTTCAGTTAAGGGCCATGCACTCTGAGTTAATAGACTGTTATGTGCTAGAGGGTCTGCCCTCACCTGTGGTTTTTGGACTTCCTTGGCTCGCTCTGCACATTCCTGTAGTAGATTGGCAGACTCAGAAATTGATAAAGTGGAGTGAGTATTGTCAAGGACACTGCTTGGGTACCTGGCTTGCTAGGGTGTATACCCAGTCTGTGCCAAAATACCTGTCTGATTTTGGGGATGTGTTCTCAGAGCAGAGGTGCCAAAAACTTCCTCCCCATCGTCATTATGACTGCGTCGTTAATCTTGTTCCCGGTGCCTTGTTTCCTAAGAGCAGACTGTATAATATCTCTGGGCCAGAGAGGCAAGCCATAAAGGACTATATCGTGGAACGTTTGGCAAAGGGTCATATCAGACCAACCTCATCCCCCAATGCCACGAGGTTCTTTTTCGGAAAGAAGAAAGATGGGGATTACGCCCATGCCTAGATCTCCGCGAACTCAATATCACAGTCCAGAATCCATATCCGCTCCCTCTCATCATGGATCTCTTTAATCAGATTGTAGGAGCAAAATGGTTTTCAAAACTGGACCTCATTCGCATTAAAGAGGGGAATGAGTGAAAACAGCATTCAATACACCTGAGGGACAGTATGAGAACCTGGTGATGCCCTTTGGGTTGATGAACCCACCTGCCATCTTTCAGTACTTTGTAGATTACATCTTTAGTCACCTGGTAGGCATATTTCTAGTTATCTATCTGGATGACATATTAATTTATTCACTTGACCTTGAATCACATCAGGTACATCTCAGGCAGGTCTTACATATACTCAGGGACAATAAATTTTATGTCAAACCCAAGAAGTTTATTTTCTCGGTTGAGGAGCTCCTTTTCCTAGGATATGTGTTATCATCCACCAATTTTGGCTTGGATCCGGTGACAGTCCGGGCAATATTGGATTGGAAACATCCTGAGGATTTGAAGGCATTACAAAGGTTTTAGTTTTCGCCAACTACTACTGTGAGTTTTTTGGATGGAGCGGTTCATCCGGCTATGATGATCACAGATCAGAAGAATCTGGTATATTTGGAATCGGCGTAACATCTAACGCCTTGACAGGCAAGATGGGCATGATCTTTAACAGGTTTAACTTTTTGTCACATATAGGCCGGGGAACAAAAACATTAAGGCAGATGCCTTATCACGTTATTTTCCTGGGGGAGGAAATAATTGTGAACATTCTACAAAAAGGGGTGGTTTAGTGTCTATATGCTCCGATCTTGAAAGAGAGGTTGTTTATGCTCAGAGGAACGTTCCTGCTGCCTGTCCACTAGGTAAACTGTTCCTGTTAATCTTCGTCTAAGAGTCCTTAGTGAACATCACGATTTGGTCTTGGCTGGACATCCTGCTAATAAAGCCACCACTGATCTTACTCAATGTTTTTGGTGGCCAGGGGTTCATCAAGATGTCTGGGAGTATGTAGCGAACTGCAGTGACCGTGCGTGTTCTAACAGCTCTAATACTTGTCCTTTGGGGACTCTCCAACCATTGAAGATTCCCCGTAGACCGGACTCACTTGTTGGTCGATTTTATCACGGATCTACCTGTGTTGGCGGGGAATACTGTAATTATGGTGGTGGTAGATAGATTCAGTAAGAATTCTCATTTTATTCTATTACCAGCTTTACCAAACACCAAGTCCTTGGTGCAAATTTTCATCTGGGAAATTGTAGAATTACATGGGAGCCCCACAGATATTGATTCTGACCAGAGGTGGGGTACAGTTTGTTTCCAAGTTTTGGAGGGCATTTTCCACCCATGTAGGGATCCGTCATTTTCTTCTGCATTTCGCCTGCAGTCTAATGGGCAGACTGAAAGAGTCAGGAGGATTGGGTTACCTATTTACCATATCGTTGTCATGAATCTATGGGCAAGTCCCCATTTTTCAGGGTGTATGGGTTACATCCTCCTTCTGGACTACTTGAAGAGGAACGGTTTTCATAATCTATTACGTCCAAATGGCAGGGGGTTTCTAATAATTTGAGGAAGATGGGATCCAAAGATAAGTGTGTGGCTGATCAGAGACGTTTGGTGGGTCCGGACGTGGGTGTTTTTGACCTGTTGTGGTTGTCCTCTAGGAACATTAAGTTGAAGGTTCCATCTTGGAAACTGGGTCCCAGGATTATTGGTCCTTATAAGATTGTAGCCATCGTCAATCCCCAAGTATTCCGCCTTGCATTGCCGCTCACCTTAAGGATCCATAATGTATTTCATCGACCTCTCCTCAAAAAATACGTAACATCTTCGATACCATCACCACTACCATTAACTCCGGTCATTGTCGATGGAAACTTGGAGTTTTAGATTGCGAAAATCATGGATTCTCATTTAGTTTGTCGGTCGCTTCAGTATCTGGTACATTCGAGTGGGTACGGCCAAAGGGAGATGATGTGGGTACCTGCATCTGACGTTCATGCGTCCAGACTGATCCGGTCGTTTCACATGGCACACCCCAATAAACCCGTTCCTGAGGTTCTGGAGGTCCCTCATTGAAGGGGGGTACTGTCACAAGGTTCCTGCAACAGAGAGAAATCAGAAGACCTCAGCATCTGAATGTTCCTACTTCTGCGCTGAAAAGAAACACTTTTTCTTTTTCAATGGTGTTTGTTTTGGCAGAACACGGGTTAATCGGCCATGTTGGAAACTTTGGGAGTATGAGCTCTCAGTTGAATTCGGTTAGCCACTCTTATTCCCTTTATAATCTGGGTCCTGATTCAAACCCATGTCAGAGCTAGCATATGCTGCATGGCTTGTAGGAAAGGTATTTATATGACGGGTCTAGTAGGAGTTATCTGTGATTGTTGCGTGGTTTGTAAGTGTGATATTTCCCTTCCCTCCTCTTACTTTAGTTATTCCCCTGTCCTCCACTCCCTGGTGCATTCCTCTGCTGTATGTGAGTGAATATTTGTATGCTTGGTATTTTCAGTTTACCCTTGTGTTGCCTTGTTCGTTGGGTTGGTGTACTGCGGTGCACAGTAGCGTCCCTCATCCCTGGGTGGGGGAAGAGAACAGACGGACGGCTGTTTATTTAGTCTTTGAGCCTGAGGGTCTCTTTTAAATCATCATTAATGGTTATGTTTTATTACCTTTATTACCTTCTATCTTGCTGATCCAAACTAATTTTTGATTGGTAGTTCCATATATAACAATCGGTTAGTTTTAGTAACGGCTTTTTCTCTTTCCGCACGACTGTCCCTCTGTTCACTAAGTAAGGTCCATTAGGACATGGTGTGTGGAGTTTGGATGAACTCGAGCGGCTGCACACAGTCCTGACCTTAACCCCATCAAATATTATTGGGATACGGAGACTGATATACAAAAGGGAACAAACTCCATATTATAGTAACATAGTATTTAAGATTGAAGGGAGACTTTAAGTCCATCTAGTTCAACCCATTGCCTAATATGTTGATCCAGAGGAAGGCAAAAAAAAAACCCATGCGGCAAACATTAAGCTCCACATTGGGGAAAAAAATTCCTTCCTTCCTCATCATCCATTGTTCTAGAGTGGGATAAGTCCAATACACTCATATAGGTGATTAAGAGTCAACATACCTTTAGCATATCCCTCAATGTAACAACATAGAACTATAAATGGATTTGTTATACTGGAATCTTGAAACATTGGGTAACAACTCAAATGAGAGCAAAATAAAAATTAAAACCATTTCCCCTTGTCATGTTTGGAGTAGGGGGAAGAAAAGAAAATTTGAGAATACAGGAGATTTTGAAGTCTTATATTAATTTTTGCACTGTTTTATTGGAGTGGAGATGTCCTTTAAATCCTTAATGCATTGTTTTGTACTGGACGATTTGTATGCACAACATAGAAAAAGATTTTCCAGCGTCTCCAGGAGATAAAATAACAATTGCTTTATTGAAAATATAAAATCTTCTTACCATCAAGTAAAAACAACATAAAGAGGCATATGGAGGGGAGCACTTTCCTACGATACGATTTGTATCTCCACAGTTATTCATCAATAGAGCTGTCTTGTGGGAAACTTCTTGTTTTTTGCTACCACCATCAAAAAAACGAGCAGTAAATGATTCTGTTTACTCCAGTTTCCTGTAGGGCGTATAGCAAAGATCTTCTTATGAAACTAATCCTATTAATCGGCCGTTATTGATAGCAGATGTCTACTCATTTTTTCCAGTGCTAATTGAGAAACACATTATACAGAAGAAGTGTTTATTTTCAGTGAGTAGCAGGTTAAAACCCAGTTCACACTATTCCTTCCGGGATCACCCTTATGACATGAGAGATAAATCAAGCAGCTTTGCGGGGGTTCATAATCAGTGTTCATTTAACATAGCACATTTACTTATGATTTAGACTTATATCTATAAAAATGGAAGTGCTGAGTTTAGAGGTATAGATGGCATGATATGTTTAGTGTTTTCATTTAGGGTATATTCCCAAGGTCAGTAACCGGTTTAGCTTTGGACGCAGCACATGTCCACTGCCGGCTTTTGAACGCCGGTGATTCCGCATGTGTTTAATGAACCGTGCGGAATCACCGCATCCTATACTTTGCACTGGTGGTATTTATCTTGCGGAGACTCACGTCCATGCACATAGTGGGCATGAGAGTTCTTGAAATCCCATCCACTATGCTGTAACATCTGGCCGCTATGGGTTGGACGCTGCGGATGTACGCAGCGTCCAACCCGCAGCGTTTACTGACAGTGGGAACATACCCTTATAAAGCTATGTAAAGAGTAGGGGCCTACAGGGCAGCCATAGGAAAATGAGCTCATAAATTTTCAGGTAACTCCTCAGCGTAAGGGCCGGTGCAGACACTATTTTCATCGTATTTTCAGTCTGAGTGCGATCCGACAAAACATTGGATCGCACTAGGACCAATGTTAGTCTATAGGGCCGTGCACAGCACCAAGTTTTTTCTTGGACCGAGTTTGTCTGAGCAAAAAAAATCACAGCATGCATGATTTGCATATGATATTCAGATCACACTCGACCATGCAAGTCAATGAGTTTGTGGAAAAAAAAAATCAGACCACACTCGGATGACATCTGAGTGCATTTCGATTTTTCATCCAAAAATTGTATCATACTCGGCCGTGCAAGTCAATGAGTCCATGGAAAAAATATGACACTATTTTCAATTTTCTCATGCTAGAAAAGCATGAGAGTGATCCGAGTGTGAGTAGCATAATTGGACCGATTTTATCGAATGAGACAAAATATGATCTTGTGACCCTAGCTGTAACGTCTGCATGAAGTCTCAGGTTCAAAAGGCTATCTTGGATAGGCTTGGCACCAGCCACTCCATCTGGCAGACTCCAGAGAAATCCAGTACCCTCTATCCCAGGGATCTGGTATTACAATACGACCCAATGGAATGCTACCATAGAAGGGCTGCCGTTCTCAGGTAGGAATTGTCGCCAAGCAGGGTCAGAACCGAGAGGTCACGTCAAGGACAAAATCAGTATCCGTAAGAATAGTTAGAAACAAGCTGGGTTCAAAACTGGATTATACTAAATAAAACAGGACTGGAAGCCACACACCTAGCTAGGGAAACACAAAGCTATATGTGGCAACTTCCAGCAGAAAGGTGGAAGCTCTCCAATTGGCTAGAGCAGAGAACTGATAACTTAAGCTAGAAGCACACACACCTATACTGCCAGACTCTACCGCACTACAGGGACTCTCAGCCACTCTATTCTTAGTGGCTGGACAGGGCCTGACGTCCAGAGCTTCTGGTTCTGACATTTCTATCATCAGGGCCACCTGCAGAGTCAATACAGTGGCGTCTGGCGAGAGAAGCAGAAGTCGCAGGGCCAAGCCCTAATGGAGATGAGACACTAGCCGACACTAGCCTTATCACAAATTGAATCTTAATCGTCCGGCATGTGAAAATGGTTTTTGGCCACACTTTGGAACATTACACAAACACAGAAGATTCCCAGCATCTTGGAAAATGTACAAAATCCATCCTGTCCCATGTATGGGCGAGCGTTTTCAAGTACAAATGAAGGCTGATACTTGAGGACATCATAGATTTCCAATAAAGTTTTATTAGTACAATTTAAAAGATGTTGGCAAACTTGTTTTTCTAACTTTGTGGATTTTGTCTGGATCTTCCGGACTGTTTGACCTTGCATCTAAGCACAATTGGTGTTGACTCTTCGCTGGTGTGGTCTAACGGCTGTTTTGTATTGGAACCCTATATAAACACTGCCAAAATCCTACCCAAAGACTGCCAGAACCCTACCCAAATGCTGCCACACCCTACGCAAATGTTGCCAAAATATTACCCAAATACTGCCAAACCCTACATAAATGCTGCCAGAACCCCACCCAAATGCTGCCAACCCTTATAGAGAAAACCTGTAAGTCCTGTAACCCACATATAGTGAGGCAGTACTCAGACTTTCTCTGCAAGTCTTTGTACCACTTAAACCTAACCACTGTTAGGCAGTCCCTGCATGTGTTCCAATTGTCGAACAGCTGAGAGAAATGCAGGTGCGGGGACGCAAACATATTTTTTGAGCACACCAAAGTCATTTGGTTAGCATCCGAGCATACTCGGATAACACCTTGTTCATCACTACTTATAAGCCTTTTCTAATAACACTTCTACTCACTGCTCTGATGCTGGTCTGATCGATCCAGCCAAACAGCTTCCGTGTCATTGCTCTCCTCCGATGCTGCAGCATTGGAGAGCACATAGTTGTGGACCAGTGGCACAACAACGCTGGTAACCAATACTGTCAATCAATCAATCAGGTGAACATCACCCCCCAGAAGTGCAAAAAGTCGCATGGATTCCAACATACGGTATGCCTTTTCTTGTAGCAAAAACAAATCTTAATCACAGGTGCACCAGATTATACACCCTAAAATAAATGAAAGGTCAGAAGTGAAAAATATTTGCATATGATGGTACAAGAACATAGTGTAACTCTCTGCCTAGTTTACAAGTCCTCTTCTAGAATTTATACATCTGTTTTTCATTAGTTTCATTGTTACAAATAATTATTGTAAATTGCCTAAAGCTGCTGCTGTTGTGTCATCTGCTTGACGTTCAGCAGCTACTAGATTTCAATAAGTAGACTATCGCTGAAGATTTATCCCCGACTCCTTAAGGAGCAAGGATTTAAGCCGAGATAACAAATTAATGCCCATTAGCGTTTTCCATGCTTACGTACGCCAGTTAAACCTGATTGTAATGTAGCTGCTTACAGTTTACATATCTAACCGGCTTCTCGTTAAGCATCATTAACTGACAGTATTCATCTACTTCCAGTCAAGCCTAAAAGAGGAAATCCAATAAAGGATTGTAATGTAGCCATTACCAAGCCGACTACACTGTGACTGGCACAAGGCCAGTGGTAGATAAGGTAATAAACTGATCGCTGACTTATGTGCTTCAAATAAGATTAGATTTTAGTGCTCAGAGAATGAGAAGGTAACTTGTGGTGACCTCTCCCCTGACCTTAGATGACGAGCAGTTTCTTTGTGGGTCCAGATTATATTTCTCAGGACTCACACTGATCTGCGAGTAAAACGGACGAGTGCAATCCGATAAAAAAAAAAAAATCGGATTGTTCTCTAACCAATGTTAATCTAGGAGTCCCTGCACATCTGCGATTTTTTTTTCCTCAGCTGAAATCGGCCTGAGAAAAATATCCCAGCATGCTGCGATTGTGCTCGTATATCGGACGAGACTCGCAAATACAAGTCAAAGGGTGCGAGAAAAAACAGACATGGTGTGAACATGCCCTTAGAGTTACACTGTGATGTGCAAGTGCACCCTTTATTTTTTTTTAGCAAGAAATACATGTTCTTCAGTTTGTCTACAGGAGTTTTAGGAGTCATTAAAACTTTTGACTATTTTCCAAAAAAGAAAAGTAAAATAATGAGTCTGGAAGATAATGTATTATAAATACCGTAGTTGTGATAGAAGGTAAAAGAAGTGGCTGATACGTAATGTGCGAGCAAAGATTTATTTGTGTTTTTTTTTTTAACCTACTCTCATTTTGAATGTTGGATAAAAGCCAGTAATTCTGAGTGGAATCAAGTTTCCCTAGAGTTTATTTGGCACTCAGCACCGACACTAGTCATCACTTTCATCTCAAGTCTCAAAAATAAAAAGTTATAAGACATTACGCAACACAGTCGAAATACTTTTTTTCTGCTGTAGCTGAGGGTTTTTTTTACTTTTCAAGTACATCTAAAATAGGAAAAAAAAAAATAAAACATTTTTCAACAGGTTTATGAAAACCATTTCCTTCTGTTTGCATCTACAGTTCCTATACCGACCTATGTGTCTCCATGATTACCAACTACAAACAATCCCTGTGAAGTCTCATCCTGCAGATATAGGGCAGATTTATTACTGAATTTGTGCCTCTTTTTGATTAGTTTTTAGTCTTTTTTTTACCTGTTTTTCATTTGCACTTTTTTTTTTTATACTTGCGCCCTTTTCAAAGTCTATTTGATAAGTGTTTGCTTTTTATGTTTGCCTTAGGCTACTTTCACACATCAGGTTTTCGGCGTCAGGCGCGATCCGGCGTCGTGCCGGAATGCCGGATCCGGCAAATGTTTTATAAAACCTGAAGTGCCGGATCCGGTTTTCTGCCGGATCCGTCTTGTTCTTGACAGACAAAACCGGATCCGTCTCATCCGGTTCATCCGTTTTTCTATCCGTTTTTCTATCCGTTTTTCGACGGATTACGCCGGATCCGGTTTTTAAAATTGACCCTTGTGGCCTTCCGAACGGGATTGGCTACTGGAAAACTAGATATAGCATGTTCCTACAGCCCTTCTTTGACAGGTTGTAGAGAAGAAAGTGCAGGTTGGAGAGAAGAGCAAGTTACTGGCGAAGATGGATGTTGTCATTGGAAATATTACCACTAGAAGTTCTGTGACGGTTTCAGGGACAATTTTCCACTATACTTTATGTCACCTCAAGGCAGAGTACACTGGGATGACAGAGTGTGAAAGATTTGTGCCCTAAACTTGTGTACCTTCTGGACCAACAGTATATACCTTTGCCAACCAAAGTTGGCTATCTTGTCATGGTCTTACTATTTTTACCTTTAGGCCACAGGTGTGTACCTGGTTGTGTTTTATGCAAAGTATTTCACCTTTTAACAAAAGTTGTATACATTGGTAGGAAATCACCAACAATAAACACAACTTTTTAGGTGAAATACTTTGCTTCAAACACAACCAGGAACACAACTGTGGCAAAAAGCTAAAATTTACCCACAGTTATATACCTGGTTTTGAATACCTTTTTACCTTTGAAATACCCTGTATTTAACCTTTTTTTAAAACATAGTTCGCCGCAGAAAGAAATGACAGACAACCATTGTGAAACGATAATTTAACTTTTATTTAAATTTTTTTTTTTTTTAGTAAAATGTTTTTAAAGTGCAAAAAACTTTTTTAATAAAGGTTTTAAACCCAATGGGCATTTTTATTACAAAAAACACACATTACAAATCTGTGTACTGTGGGGTGGAAATACTGCTGGAGGGGCTGCGGGACACTTCGACACTGGGTGTGTGGAGAGAGGACTGGGATCGTGGTGGGGAAGGAACAGTTAGAGGTGAAGGTGTGGAAAAAGCTACAGAATGGGTGGACGTGTGGGAGGCAGAAGAGGTGGTGGGCGGTGGAGTGGAGGGTTGGGCAGGGACTGTAGGAGCAGATGATGTTGATGGAAAGTTGTATGGGGAAGGAGTTTGGTACGGGGAAGGAGTTTGGTACGGGGAAGGAGTTTGGTACGGGGCAGGTTGCTGGAAGTGGGGAGATGTCTGGTACTGGGGAGGTTGCTGGTACTGGTGAGGTTGCTGGTATGTAATAGGAGGGGGAGAATGGAAAGTGGCTGGAGGGGGTGCAGATGTAATAGGAGGGGGAGGATGGAAAGTGGCTGGAGGGGGTGCAGGTGGAGGAACTACAGTGGTGGGAGGTGGAGGTTGGGAGGTAACCTGCTGTAGAGCACCGTGGCACGAATGCATTACATGCATCTGCTGGGTAGGAGATAGTGTTGCCATGCGCTCCACAACAGACCTGAAAAAGGTGTGGTTTGGCGAAGATCTTGCTTCTGAATGCATGGTTTGCAGAAGTGTCTTCACCTCCAGAATGCTGGAGTTGATCTGCTGAAAGCCTGCGGAGATTTGCTCTGACAAGACTTTGAGACAGTTCTGGAAAGATGCATTCAGATGCAAGAACTCTTGCGCATAACTCTTTTCCTGACCCCTCTGCCGCTGCAGCCCAGTACCCGCAGGTGTACTAGAGGTGGCAGGGGCAGAAGGGTGGGGTAAAGGGAAAGCGATCTCCTCACCAGCAGCTTCATGTAATGTAGGCGGCCACGATGCTCCTGTGCTGGTGGATGGGACAGATGGGTCGAATGTGTGGGAAGGCTGGGAAGGTGCAGATGTACCGGGGCGGTCGAAGTGTCCCTCGGTGCCAGTCTCCTCAGGGATCGCCTCAGAAGGGTCCAATCGTGCAGGCTCCCGAGTGCTGCTCACCGTGCTGTGTAATAAAGAGAAAAAAAAACAATTAAAATACTGACATGGTATGGCCCTGGCTGAAAAAAAAAAGTTACATCTAACATTTTTTTCACATGTGGTGTGTAATATTTACCTTCTGGTGAGCATTGTTTCCCGGAGGAACGACAGGGCTTGTGCGTACTTGTACTTGCTCCTGCGTCCTCCAGATCCACTCGGGGCCCGCATCTCTTTATTGAACTCCTTCTTGAAACGATCCCTCACAGACCGCCACCGATTCACAATTCTGTTCCCTGAAATGAGAAAGGAGTGGTTAGTATACAACATCAGTGTTTCACAAACTCCAGTCCTCATGGTCCCCAGGGGTCATGTTTTCAGGATTTCCATAGTAAATAGAAATCCTGAACACATGATCCGTGGGGACCACGAGGACTGGAGTTCGGGAAACACTGGTTTACATCAAGCAACCGGTACTGTATATACTTACGCTCTTTAATCTGGGCCCGAGCTTCGAGGTCCTCCCAGCGGCCCACAAGGAGAGAACAGATTTCCTCCCAGAGTCGTCGGGTAACGATCAGGTCAGCGTGGCGGCGGTCAGCCATATTCCAGAGCGGCTCCCTTTCTCTGACGAGATCGATGAGGCGGTCCACATCAATCCCTCCATCCTCACCGTCAGAGTCGGGAGCACGCTGTGAAGGCTGTTAAAGAAAAAGACAAAAATAACATAATTAGCCTCCACAAAAGAAATGAAATAAAAAGTGCAAAAAAACAAAGCAAAAATATTTATACTTACACGCTGGTGACCGCCGCGTTGCTGTCGCCGACGACCCTGGGAGGCACTGCGAGGACCTCTTGGCCGAGCACCAGATTGGGAAGACTAGAGAAGAAAACAAAAAATGTTATGTCTTTGGATGTAGGCATTTGTTTGCTGTGTGTGGTCTGCAGAACATTGTTTTCTATGTGTTGTGTGTAGTGTGATGTTGTGTTTCTGCGTTTGATGCAAAAAACTTACCAATTGTGAGCCCACTCCAGGTGTCTGTCCACCCCTTCCTTCTTCTTCTGGGAGCTCCTCTTCATCTTGTGATTCCTGTTTTGAAATAAAAGTCAATGAATAGACATATATTACAGAGATGATGGATTTTGGAAATAAAAACTTACCGTCAAACGCTGACGATGCGAGGGAGGGCTCCCAGAAGAAGATGTGCTGTCCTGTTGATGGCCAGACTCCATGGCTGTGGGTATTGCTGCTGCTGTTGCTGCTGCCAGTGATGCCATTTCTGCTGCTGCTGCTGCATCTCTTTGGCGGCTGTTGAATAAAGAAAAACAAAGGGCCAATGAATATCTTGATATTCCATGGCCCTAGTTTGGAGGAATGGGGGATTTGATAATTACCGTCTCTCATTAGCTTCTGGACTCCCCTCCTCAGCATGTTCCATTTGCTGCTCCATTTGGGGTGGTGGTGGTGCTGATGGTGCTGCAGATGTCTGCTGCCTTCTCCTGGTTCTTAGCTTGGGTGGCATGTTGGATGTGGCTGTGGGTCCAACTGTCTTGCTTTTATATATGTCTTGTGGGCAGAGCTACTGAGCATGCTCAGACCAAAAAAAACGGATCCGGCCACCGGATCCGGCTTTCGCCGGATCCGGCGCATTGCGGCGCTCATAGGCTTTCATTGTGTGAAAAAGCCGGACGCGCCGGATCCGGTGTGTCCGGCTTTTTCGCCGGAGACAAAAAACGTTACAGTAGACGTTTTTTCCAGACGCCGGATCGCGACACATTGCCGGATCCGGCGAAAACCGGATGAAACGCATGGCCATCCGGCGCGATCCGGCGCAAATGCAAGTCAATGGGGGGGAAACCGGATCCGGCATTGCATTTCGCCGGATCCGGTTTCTGTCAAAAGCGCCGGATCGCGCCTGACGGCGAAAACCTGATGTGTGAAAGAGGCCTTAGTGGGACAGGTTTGGGTTTTGGGGTTCCCAGATTTTATGTGCGTTTTTTATCGTCTGCTTTCACCCACTGCACTTTTTGAGACATTTTAGCCAGATGTGTGACTTTTTACTCTTAAAAGCTGCAAAAAAGGTAGAAAACAAACACAAAGAGAATTTTTGAGTTTATACAAAGTTCGTGAACTATACTCGACATTTTGAAGATTTTGGAGAGAAAAAACATCAACGAAAACCCAAAGACAAAATAAGAAAAGTGACTTGAAAAAAAAAAAACGGTATACACAAATGATGAGCTGGGCCCAAGGATCTCCTCCACCTACCCCTTACATTAGCAGTTTTTTAATCTAACTTCCTAATGAGGTGCTGGTCTTCATCTGTCCTGAGTATCAGAAGGAAGAAATAAATGCTGTAGTATATTCTGTTGGTGTTAGGCCTCTTTCATACATCCGTGTCTCCGGTACGTGTGGTGACAGTTTACACATAGCAGAGACGCTGACATACGTAGACCCATTCAAATGAATGGGTCTGTGCACATGTCAGTGTGTTTCCAGGAACCGGGTGTCTGAGGGCAAAACACACTGACATGTCCGTTTTTTACCATCAGCACGGGCCGCAAAACGTCCCGCACACAGAGAACACACATTGATGTCATCCGTGTGACATGCATCGGCACAGGGGAAGAAGCGCTACAGTAAGCGCTGTTCCCCGGCGGCAGGAACTGAATGCGCTCTCATCATTCTCCCCTGCTCTGCTGTCAATTGGCACGAGCAGGGGAGAATGATGAGAGGTATATTAAAGTCAGAACGATGACAGCAGGTGGGGGCTTTTGGGACTATTACTCCCATCAACCTACACTTGCTGCCGCTAAGAACAGTGACAGCAGGAGCGGATGATCGGGGTATTCCTCACCCGCCGCCTGCGCTATAACTAAATAAATGAATGAAAAGCCCCTCGTGGCTTTCCCCTATTTTCTATAACCAGCCTGGCAAAACTCACAGCTGGGGGCTGCAACCCTATTAGATGTGCCAATTCTGGCGCTTTACCCAGCTCTTCCCACTTGCCATGTAGCCATAATTGGCGCATCTAATAGATGTGCCTTTTCAGGGCTGCTGTTTAGGCTGGGGGGCCTATATCAATGGCCCCTTACCAGCCTGAGAATACCAACTCCCAGCTGTGAGCTTTAGCAAGGCTGGTTGTCAAAAATGTGGGGGACCCCATGCTGTTTTTTAAAAAAAATTATTTATTTAAATAATGAAAAAAACATTGTGGGGACTACTCTATTCTTGATAACCAACCTTGCTGAAGCTGGGGGTTGCAGCCCCCAGCTGTGAGTTTTGCCAGGCTGGTTATAGAAAATAGGGGGAAGCCACGAGGGGTTTTTCATTCATTTAGTTATAGTGCAGGCGGCGGGTGAGGAATACCCCGATCATCCACTCCTGCTGTCACTGTTCTTAGCGGCAGAAAGTGTAGGTTGATGGGAGTAATAGTCCCAAAAAGCCCCCACCTGCTGTCATCATTCTGACTTTAATATAACGCTCATCATTCTCCCCTGCTAGCGCTGATCGCCGGCAGAGCAGGGGAGAATGATGAGAATTGTCTTCAGCTCCTGCCGCCGGGGAACAGTGCTTACTGCAGCGCTTTTTCCCTGCTGTCCGTCTGGTACTGATGCGGCACACGGCTGCCACATTTGCACCGCAAGTATTACACACACGGACATCTCCGGTACCAATTTTTCCAGTACCGGAAATAAACGGACGTGTGAAAGAGGCCTTAAGGTGGTTGTCTGGCTATAGGCTACACGTCTACAGTCACTCTGTGTGCCTACAGACTTGTTATTCCTCACATCACGCCTATTATGACCTGTAAGGATTCTCAGATGCCAGAGGTGGGCGATCACGTGACTGGACATGGACGATATGCATGCTTCTGGCCACATTCCAACTAGACGTATCTGGCCTCGCTCAGTGCACTTGCATTGAGAGAGGCCACACACGTCTAGTCGGCACATGACTGCATGTAAGCATAGTGCAAACTTGTGGCACCAGAGAGACCTTACTGCGTGCAGTCTGGGCGATTTTAGGATTCATGTCCACTATGCTGTAACATCTGGCTGCAGCGGTTTTGATGCTGCATAAATATGCAGTATTTGTAAGCCAAACTCAGGAGAGAAACAATCAGAGGAAAAGTATAATAGAAACACGTCACCACTTCTGCATTTTTCATTCACTCCTGACTTTGGCTTACATATACTGATGTAAAAAATTGACCAAATACTGATTGTGTGAACATGGCCAAATCAGCAAAGAAAAAATAAGCAGTGTGTGCATGAGATTTCAGAAATGTCATTCACTTTGCTGGTAGTGTAAAACAGCAAAAACCTACGAGAAGAAAGAAAGCGCGTCAAAAGAGCAACGTGTGAACAAGCCTTTACGGGGAATCTTACATTGCTAGGAGTATTTCCTACAGCACAGTCACACGTGTTTCTGAAGACTTATTTTATGCATCAAAGGTATATACCCATATACCATGTATACCCACTCTGGCACGGTGGAGATGTTCAATGCTGACCTGTAATATTTGGTGCTGCTTTGGATGTATTTTTGTACCTCACTGTGGTAAGTAGTGCTGTATGTACATGGAGCTGTCATAAAGGTTATATGGGCACAGGTGAGGATTAGTGATGAGCAAACATAATAATATTAATCTTTATTTTTATATAGTGCTAACATATTCCACAGCGCTTTACAGTTTGCACACATTATCACCACTGTCCCCGATGGGGCTCACAATCTAAATTCACAATCTAAATTCCCAGAGTACCTGGAGGAAACCCATGCAAACACGGGGAGAACATACAAACTCCTTGCAGATGTTATCCTAAGTGGGATTCGAACCCAGGACTCCAGCGCTGCAAGGCTGCATTGCTAGCCACTGATCCACCATAAGGTGTTATCTGAGCATGCACGGATGTTAAAGGGAATCTGTCACCCCATTTTTGGCCTATGAGCTGCAGCTACAGCCATCAGGGGCTTATCTACAGCATTCTGTAATGCTGTAGATAAGCCCCAGCAATAACCGGAAAGATAAGAAAAACGAGTTATATTATACTCTCCCGGGGGTCCGGTCCAGCGCCTCCCATCTTCTAGCGATGACGTCCAACTTCTTACTTCTCGGTCCAGCGTCTCCCATCTTCTAGAGATGACGTTCTCTTCCTTACTTCTGCCTCAGCTCCTGCGCAGGCGTACTTTATCTGCCCTGTTGAGGGCAGAGTAAAGTACTGCAGTGCGCAGGCGCCGGACCTCTCTGACTTTTCCCTGCGCCTGCACACTGCAGTACTTTACTCTGCCCTCAACAGGGCAAAGAAAGTACGCCTGCGCAGGAGCCGAGGCAGAAGTAAGGAAGAGAACGTCATCTCTAGAAGATGGGAGACGCTGGACCGCGACACACACCGGACCCGCACAGAATGCTGTAGATAAGCCCCTGATGGCTGTGGCGGCAGCTCATAGGCCAAAAATGTGGTGACAGATTCCCTTTAAGAGCATCTTGGGTGTGCTCGAATAATATACTGCTCAAAAAATATAAAGGGAACGCTATAACATGAGAAAGAGAGAAAGAGAGAAAAAGAGAGAGAAAAAGAGAAAAAGAGAGAGAAAAAGAGAGAGAGAGAGAGAAAAAGAGAGAGAGAAAAAGAGAGAGAGAAAAAGAGAGAGAGAAAAAGAGAGAGAGAAAAAGAGAGAGAGAAAAAGAGAGAGAGAAAAAGAGAGAGAGAAAAAGAGAGAGAGAAAGAGAGAGAGAGAAAGAGAGAGAGAGAAAAAGAGAGAGAGAAAAAGAGAGAGAGAAAAAGAGAGAGAGAAAAAGAGAGAGAGAAAAAGAGAGAGAGAAAAAGAGAGAGAGAAAGAGAGAGAGAAAGAGAGAGAGAAAGAGAGAGAGAAAGAGAAAGAGAAAGAGAGAGAAAGAGAAAGAGAGAGAGAGAGAAAGAGAGAGAGAGAGAAAGAGAGAGAGAAAGAGAGAAAGAGAGAGAGAAAGAGAGAGAGAGAAAGAGAGAGAGAGAAAGAGAGAGAGAGAAAGAGAGAGAGAGAAAGAGAGAGAAAGAGAGAAAGAGAGAAAGAGAGAAAGAGAGAAAGAGAGAAAGAGAGAAAGAGAGAAAGAGAGAGAGAGAGAAAGAGAGAGAGAGAAAGAGAGAGAGAGAAAGAGAGAGAGAAAGAGAGAGAGAAAGAGAGAGAGAAAGAGAGAGAGAAAGAGAGAGAGAAAGAGAGAGAGAAAGAGAGAGAAAGAGAGAGAGAAAGAGAAAGAGAGAAAGAGAAAGAAAGAGAAAGAAAGAGAGAAAGAGAAAGAAAGAGAGAAAGAGAAAGAGAGAGAATACAAACACGAACGTGGCCTGAGAATGCCAAGTGGTTAAATGACGTGACACCCACTCTTCTGGCCTTTGCTGCTCAGAAGACGCTCAATACAATTAACAATTACTGGAAAAGCCAAGAAACCGCAGAGACGATTTTTGAGCATTTTTCTTTTACGTTTAAGATGCAAAATAAAAAAAACCCCTGCATCTTCTTCATGGCTTATCATACTGCAAGAAACAAAGAGAAAACACCAAAAATGGCAAAAAAAAATAAATAAATCACCAGTGGCAAAAAAAAAAAAACACTGCAAAAATATTTAGGAAACAAATAACGCAAAAAAATAATGACGCTTCAGGTTTACAAAACTCCAGAGACCAGCAGCCAGGTTTTCATGTGAATTTCAGCGCAGAATCTGCCTCAAAATCCACATGAAAACCCCTCTGTGTGAACAGTGACTTACACCCCGTGTTTCTGACACCCTTGCTGCTGTTTAGCGCTCTCACGTGTTCCCATGGCAGCTGCACCTCCCGCTGCTCAGCAGCCCGTCATGTGCCACAACAACAGCACATTCCCGCAGCGCTGCCACTAAACTTCACTTTCCTTCCTGGCCACGCCCCCTCGTCCTCCCTGACAGACAGGCCCGGCGAGATGTTTTGGCGAAGACGATGACGTCACCGCAGCTGTTGATTGGCCAGTGATGATCTCATGTTACATCCGGGCTCCTCGCTTCCCCCCACCCTCCTCGACTCGCATTGAGGAAAACAACATTCGCTCTGCGTTTCTTGACTCTCACTCTAGCTTGAGCCTACTGCTAAAGGCCATTGAACTTTTTGTCCGTCAATCAAAACGTCTAAACCAATCCGAATTCAAACCCCAAAGACCGCCTCTTCCTCGGCGACATACAAGGTTGGTTGACTCTTGAACGGCAAGAACTTGCTTCAGCGCTTTAGGCCTCAAAACCGAACTAGTGGGAGTCCGACGAACGTGACGTGTTGAGTAATACTGATCTGCGTGAAGCTCGTGTTAATATGATAAAGAAATAGCAGTACGGCTTCGACTATATAAACTTCTACAAGCGACAGCCAATCACAAGCGCCGTACTAGGGAACGTCGCTTTTGATTGACGTGCTTACTGACCAATCGGATGTCGGTTTATTTCGGCGCTCGTCCAATCAGAGGCAGGACGGCGTTATCTCGGCTCCCATCCCCCCTCACGCCGCTGCGCTCGGTCGTTGGAGAAGAGTCATGCTCGTTGAATGGCCCGTGTAACGTCATGTTAGTTGTGAGGCCTGCGTGCTTGTCCGTCACGATGAAGCAGTGAATTCAACGTCCTATCGCGACAAGGTCCTCGGTTTACCTCAGGGAGGCGTTCGTTTTATATATATATATTTTTTTTTTAACCTTCGTTTTGGCCCAAGATGTTCTCGGCGGTTTCCTCCTTCAGTGCGGCCTCAAAAGGCGTCCTGGTGTGACAGGAGCAGGAGACAAGACAGCGTGCGCTTGCCGTGTAGGGAGGAAAACACTGAAACTTGGGCTGTTCGGTAAGTGAGAGGTCACACACACTCCTCAGGCCGGGGCTGCTGTCATGGCCGCTCTCCGGAGCAGCTCACGGCACGGTGCGACATATCCGGGCCCGAACTGAGCGCCTTCTGGCAGGGAAACTTAGCTGCCCCCTAGCAACCAATCACTGCTCAGCTTTCATTTCTCAAGAGCAGAATTTAAAATGAAAGCTGGTTCCCTGATTGGTTGCCAGGTGCTAAACTAGACAGGTGTCCTTTCAGAAAGTTTTTATCTTCCCTCCATGTATTTGAATGCATCTGGATGAGAAAATGTATGGATGGGGAAGGGTCACATGTACACATGTGCTCTGCAGGACGTGTGCCCGGATCGGAGCTAAAATTACCAACATACACTGCCCCATTCCTCATTTGCTTGTCTTTTTTTTTTTTTTTTTTTTTGCTGGAAGTATATTTGGACTTTTTTTTTTTTTTTCTCCTGCAGTAAATTCACCAACCTAGAATGTGCTTCGAACAAACGCAAAGAAAAATATATAATTTTTTTTGTAACTTTAAGTGGGTGAGAGAAATTCTTACTCAATTACTACATTGTAGGACTGGATTACATTTTTGTGATAAATGTTGAGTCTTTTCTTAAGACTGGTTTCACACTTGCTGGGTTTTTTGCGGGCCGTATTGCCGTGATTTTTGCGGTCTTCCGCAAAAACGGGCCGCAAAAAACCACCTTGGATCGCATTTTTTCCCTATTTTAACCAATTGGTGGGAAAAATACGGCGATCCGCAAATACAGAGTACCGCAAAAACAAGCTACCGTTGTTTTAGCGGTACCATTGAAATGTATTGCAGCCGTGAAAAATATCGAGAAAGCTAGATATTTTTTTCATGGCCATACGGCGCATTGCCCTCCTACTAATTTTTGCGGGCCGATATTGGGGCCGCAAAATTGGCCCGCAAAAACTCGATAAGTGTAAAAGCAGCCTAAAAGTCACAAATGATGGATCTGGTATAAATTATCCAGAAACCTTAAATCCTGCCTAGTGTGAGGCTGGTTTCACATTTGCGTTTTTTTTTCCGCGGTAATTTAGCGCTAAATAGCGCATGCGTTTTTTTTTCCTATACTTTGCATGGGATGCGCTTATGTGCGCATACACATGCGTTTGTACGCGTTTTACCGCGCATGCGTTTTTTTGCGGAATGCGCTCGGGCGCACAAAATGCAACTTGTTGCATTTTTTGTGCGTCCGATTTGCCTCAAAAAAACGCATGCGCGCGCAATGCGTTTTTTTACAGCAAGACACCCATTATAAGTCTATGGTGAGCATATGTGCGCATTGGCATGCTTATGTATGCGTTTTTTTGCACATGCGTTTTTTTTTTTTTACCATTAGTTTAGACAATGGAATTTAGGGGTTTGGGTAAAGTTAGGGTTAGGGTCAGGGTTAGGGTTAAGTATGGTTTGGTTAAGGGTTTGGTTAAGGGTTTGGTTTAAGTATGGTTTGGTTAAGGGTTAGGGTCAGGGTTAGGGTTAAGTATGGTTTGGTTAAGGGTTAGGGTCAGGGTTAGGGTTAAGTATGGTTTGGTTAAGGGTTAGGGTCAGGGTTAGGGTTAAGTATGGTTTGGTTAAGGGTCACGGTTAGGGTCAGGGTTAGGGTTAAGTATGGTTTGGTTAAGGGTTAGGGTCAGGGTTAGGGTTAAGTATGATTTGGTTAAGGGTTAGGGTCAGGGTTAGGGTCAGGGTTAAGTATGGTTTGGTTAAGGGTTAGGGTCAGGGTTAGGGTCAGGGTTAAGTATGGTTTGGTTAAGGGTCAGGGTTAGGGTCAGGGTTAGGGTTAAGTATGGTTTGGTTAAGGGTTAGGGTTAAGTATGGTTTGGTTAAGGGTCAGGGTTAGGGTTAAGTATGGTTTGGTTAAGGGTTAGGGTCAGGGTTAGGGTTAAGTATGGTTTGGTTAAGGGTTAGGGTTAGGGTTAGTAAAGTCATGGTTTGGGTTAGTGTGAGTGGCCACCTAATGTTGGAAAAAACGCAAACGCGGTAAAAACGCACTAAAAACGCATACAAACGCTTAAAAACGCTGCGTTTTTTTCATGCATGCTCATAAAAATGCTTGAAAAAAACGCAGCAGTTGTATGCTTTTGTATGCGTTTTTCAATGCGTTTTTTTGCGGGAAAAACGCGCTGCAAAAAAAAGCAAGTGTGAAACAGGCCTGACAGACTAAAAAAAAAAAAAAAAATAATAATTAAAAACCACAGGTGTATACCTTTTTTAAAATGAATTTGAAAAAAAAAAGGTGCAAAACGCTAAACTTAACAAAAAATGGGCACAAATGCAATACAGGACCCTTGGTGTAAAAAATAAAATAAAAAATGTTTTTATTTTTCTCTTCGTTTGACTATTTTGACAGGTGTAATTCGTGTTGGATATTTTTATGTTGGGGTACTTACAGAATAATGTCAATATGTTTACAACATATACGATTTTAAAGAGAGCCTTTTACCAGTTGAAATGTGACCAGTTTTTGCTCACAAGTCATTGCTGCTGCTACCCTCAATCAGTTAACATTATTTTTTTTTTCATTATTTTATATAATACTTTATTTACTGCTGCTTTTTAGGCGATTTTCACACGTTGCGGTTTGTATGCTACTATTTAAAAGTTAATATACAAAAAAAACACCAAAGATACATTTCAAACACATATAGTTATATCCAAAAATTATTGCCTCATGAAGTACCCATAGCAACGACTAACTCAAATGAGAAAACTGGAGAAAATAAGAGTCAAAAAAACTATATAATGAATATTTTATTAATCCATAGAAGACATATAGGTGAGATACAGGACATGTATTATTAAATAAGGTGGTCAAAGGGTAAATTAGCCTGGAACAAAAGAATAGGCCAGCGACAGGAACAATAGAAAAGGCCAAGTATAGCAATGATGATAGGGTAAATAGATATATATCAAATGTGCAGTAAATTACTGAAAAATCATATGAAAAAAAATAAAGAAATTATTATCAAGATGCTGGCTATAGTCTATCGTGCTCATCCTCTAAACACAATAGTGTAATTGAACTGCTGACACGGTGGCAAGACATACAGCCACAGCCAGTGGCGGATTATAATGAGGTCAATTTGGGCAGTTGCCCCGGGCCCAGTGGGGTTAAGGGGCCCACAGCCCAGGCCAGTAAATTGCCCCATTATAATCCGCCACCGCGCAGGGCCGGATTATAGGCAGGGCAGGCGGGGCTTCAGCCCCGGGGCCCCCACCACATTCCTGCTGGCTGCTGCAATGGCACTCCATCTTCTCCCCACCTAAAAGTGAGTGACCGTGGGGGCGGCATTATGTGCTCTGCTACCAGCAGCATCTACAAGTAGCCTGAACGCTGATGCTGCTGGTAGCGTGCAAAGGCTTGTGATGAGATCACAGGAGGGAAGGTGTCAGGGCCCCCGATCATGTGACCACTGTCTCCTCCCCTCCTGTGACCTCATCACAGGTCCTGTGCGCACAGCACAGAGCACTGAGAGCAGCCATGTATGTGGAGTGCGGCTCTGCGGGTGGAGGTCGGTGCTGGAGGCCCCATTATTCTCTATGTGGAGTGCGGCCCTGCGGGTGGAGGTAGGTGCTGGAGGCCCCATTATTCTCTATGTGGAGTGCGGCTCTGCGGGTGGAGGTCAGTGCTGGAGGCTCCATTATTCTCTATGTGGAGTGCGGGTGGAGGTCGGTGCTGGAGGCTCCATTATTCTCTATGTGGAGTGCGGGTGGAGGTAGGTGCTGGAGGCCCCATTATTCTCTATGTGGAGTGTGGCTCTGCGGGTGGAGGTCGGTGCTGGAGGCCCCATTATTCTCTATGTGGAGTGTGGCTCTGCGGGTGGAGGTCAGTGCTGGAGGCTCCATTATTCTCTATGTGGAGTGCGGCTCTGCGGGTGGAGGTCGGTGCCGGAGGCTCCATTATTCTCTACGTGGAGTGTGGCTCTGCGGATGGAGGTCGGTGCCGGAGGCTCCATTATTCTCTATGTGGAGTGTGGCTCTGCGGGTGGAGGTCGGTGCTGGAGGCTCCATTATTCTCTATGTGGAGTGCGGCTCTGCGGGTGGAGGTCGGAGCTGAAGGCTCCATTATTCTCTGTGGAGTGCGGCTCTGCGGGTGGAGGTCGGTGCTGGAGGCTCCATTATTCTCTATGTGGAGTGTGGCTCTGCGGGTGTAGGTCGGTGCTGGAGGCTCCATTATTCTCAATGTGGAGTGTGGCTCTGCGGGTGGAGGTCGGTGCTGGAGGCTCCATTATTCTCTATGTGGAGTGCGGCTCTGCGGGGGGAGGTAGGTGCTGGAGGCCCCATTATTCTCTATGTGGAGGTCGGTGCTGGAGGCTCCATTATTCTCTATGTGGAGTGTGGCTCTGCGGGTGGAGGTCGGTGCTGGAGGCTCCATTATTCTCTATGTGGAGTGTGGCTCTGCGGGTGGAGGTCGGTGCTGGAGGCTCCATTATTCTCTATGTGGAGTGCGGCTCTGAGGGTGGAGGTCGGTGCTGGAGGCTCCATTATTCTCTATGTGGAGTGCGGCTCTGCGGGTGGAGGTCGGTGCCGGAGGCTCCATTATTCTCTATGTGGAGTGTGGCTCTGCGGGTGGAGGTCAGTGCTGGAGGCTCCATTATTCTCTATGTGGAGTGCGGGTGGAGGTCGGTGCTGGAGGCTCCATTATTCCCTATGTGGAGTGCGGCTCTGCGGGTGGAGGTCGGTGCTGGAGGCTCCATTATTCTCTATGTGGAGTGTGGCTCTGCGGGTGGAGGTCGGTGCTGGAGGTTCCATTATTCTCTATGTGGAGTGCGGCTCTGCGGGTGGAGGTCGGTGCTGGAGGCTCCATTATTCTCTATGTGGAGTGCGGCTCTGCGGGTGGAGGTCGGTGCTGGAGGCTCCATTATTCTCTATGTGGAGTGCGGCTCTGCGGGTGGAGGTCGGTGCTGGAGGCTCCATTATTCTCTATGTGGAGTGCGGCTCTGCGGGTGGAGGTCGGTGCTGGAGGCCCCATTATTCTCTATGAGGAATGCGGCTCTGCGGGTGGAGGTCGGTGCTGGAGGCCCCATTATTCTCTATGAGGAATGCGGCTCTGCGGGTGGAGGTCGGTGCTGGAGGCCCCATTATTCTCTATGAGGAATGCGGCTCTGCGGGTGGAGGTCGGTGCTGGAGGCCCCATTATTCTCTATGAGGAATGCGGCTCTGCGGGTGGAGGTCGGTGCTGGAGGCTCCATTATTCTCTATGTGGAGTGTGGCTCTGCGGGTGGAGGTCGGTGCTGGAGGCCCCATTATTCTCTATGTAGAGTGTGGCTCTACGATTCGTGACCCCCGTCACGTGACGAGGGGGGCCCACAGAGTCTGAACTGCCCCGGGCCCTGGCTACCCTTAATCCACCCCTGGCCACAGCAGATATAATCGTCACTAATGACATAAAATGCTTACAAATAAGGTATGAGTCAAAATTGCCCGTGGTGAAATCAGCCGTGGCTGTGAAAATGCCGCCACACGAGTCAGAAACATACAGTATAAGAGGGAGCCGCAGTATGCTGTATACCCGAGTATTGCAGTCATATGGAAAAATGTATTGCACAATGCCCGCACATGTTCGAAAACAGTGTAATAAGTCAGCACATACCCATCATATCATGAACCGGCCGCTGGTCAGAAGACCCCTACGCGCGTTTCGCGGTATTAATACCGCTTCCTTCCAGGCTAATTTACCCTTTGACCACCTTATTTAATAGTACATGTCCTGTATCTCACCCATGTGTCTTCTATGGATTAATAGAATATTCATTATATAGTTTTTTTTTTACTCTTATTTTCTCCGGTTTTCGCTATTTAAAAGTTGTTGTGTTTTTTTTTTCAGCGTTTTTGCTCCTTTTTTTACCCATAGAAAGCAATGAGAAAGTGAGAAAAGCAACTACAAATGCAACAGCATTTTGCAATGAATTTAAAAGTAACTTTACATGTACTGTAGAAAAAAGCGCACATGTAATCCACACCCTGAAAAAAGGGCTGCATAAATCAACACTCTTCTAAAATGCTCTTTGTTTCTTGCCAAGAGAGCACATTTTGGCTGTAGGGAAAAAAAAAAATGCTGCATGTAAATTTAGCCTTAGGGCAGCATTTTTTTTCCCATGGAAATAAGCCAAAAACGCTAACGAATCCTATGCCAGCAAAGTCAATAAGAATCCTGAAGTGTTGTGCACATAATCAATATTTTTCCTTTCAGGATTTGCTGTGTATTTAAATCCGCAGCATGTCAATTCTTTGTGCGTTTTGACCATGGAATGCGCAAGGGGAAAAAAAACACATGCAAAAATGCACAAAAAAATACCGTGGTTTTTTGCTGCCAAGAGATGCAGAAACCTTGGAGTACTTTCTGCAAGCAAATACTCAGTGTGCCCATAGCCTTATGGTCTTTACAGTGGGGTGCGGCTGACTGGATTCTCGGGGCAGGTCTTTAAGACTGCTCTGCATTGTGAGCAAGTCCCACCTGTAAAGACCATAACTTCACATTAAATATCAAGGCCCAGATCTCTGGAACCGTACAGCAAAGTTAAGACAAAACAAAAAAAAGCAGTAATGGGAACAAAATCTAGGCAAAAAACTGGCCCAAATTAATCTGTAAATGAATTTCGTGGGGTGAAAAAGATTTACTTTAGCTACAAACCGTGCACATCCCCACAAACTCTGTGCAGAAGTTCAAGGGGTGTCTAGGGCATGTCTAAACCAGTAAACTAGTTGGAACAAAATTTTATTATTTTTTTTTTTTAATCTTAAACCATAGATGTCCTCATAACAGTGTATTTGTTTCAATTTAGGTAGATGTAGTTGGAAGTGTTTGACACGACTGTATACTTTTTGACATACAAATGTAAACCGAGCTTTAGATTTGGTTATCTAGTGCCGATGCAGTCCGCACAGTCATACATTTAATCATCGCTCACCAATGTCGTAACATGAAGGTCTTGGGCCCCACTGCAAAATCAGCATCAAGGCCCCTCAAATGTTTCACGACTAATAATCTTCCCTTATGAGTGACTGCAAACACTGCACTAATGCCTGCCGCTCATGTTGAAAATCTTATTTCCTCCCGAAAACTAAAGTCTGGAACAAGAATACATATTAGATGGTTGGCTAAAAATGGCAAGTGTTACATTATTTCAATCAATTTGCCCTTCTGAGGGGTTTCCCACTTTTAGTAAACTGACCCCAAACCCTTTGAGGCATGTAACATAACCGAATTAGTCTACTCCAGTTTTTGTTTTGACTGCAGCTGTGATGTAATATTGAGGGTACGTGCACACGCTGTGGTTTTGCCCTGCGGTTTTTCATTTCCTCAATGGAGGAGATGGCAAACCGCAGCGGAATCTGCAGAAAGAAGTGACATGTCAATTCTTTCTGCAGTTTCAAAACTGCAGAAAAACCGCGCGGAAAAATCCGCACCGTCTGCACTGCGGTTTTGTATTCCCGTAGGGAATAATGGTACTGTACACCGCAGCAAAAACTGCTGCGGACCTGCAGCGGCCAAATCCGCTGCGCAACCGCAGCAGAATCCGCAGTGTGTGCACACACCCTGACAGTACACATTACCGCTGCAACTAATTGCTGAGCGCATTGTATCAATATTGGCAAAGCCATTGTGATCAGCGATTGCCTGCAGCAGTGATTCACACTAGAAATCACTGCTGCAGTCAAAACAGACATCTGAGCAGCAGATGGGGGAATTAATTTGAGGTCCACTTGGCGAAAATGGAACAGCCCCTTTAAGGCTCTGTTCCTTTTGGATATGCCATTACTTTGGTATCTGTCTGACCTCTAGAACGCCAACTTCCAGAATTGGGATAGTCTTGGCATCTGCTCATGCATTCCAGTCAAATGAAGTAGGGCCGACTCCAATTTGTTCAGGGACAATTTGTAAATGGGTCATAGGGTTAGTTCTCTTGGTTAGTGGGGGAATCCCAGAGGTTGGATTCCCACTTATTGTAAAACTAGTGGAGGCCCGATGCTATCGCATCGCGAGAGCGGTAATGTCACGATGGGGGCAGGCTTTGCAGCGTTGAGAATTCCCCTCACATGACTCGGTGGGTCAAAATACGGAAAAATTATAGCTCTCAATATGTGGTGATGCAAAAACTATTTTTACAATAAAAAGCGTCTTTTAGCATGCGACAGCTGCCAAACATAAAAACCCGCCATAAATAGTAAATCAAACCCCCCCCCCCCCGTTATCACCCCCTTAGTTAGGGAAAAATAATAAAATTAAAAGAAAATGTCTTTTATTTCCATTTTCCCATTAGGGCTCGGGTTAGGGGTGTGTTGGGGTTAGGGTTGGAGTTAGAATTGGGGGGTTTCCACTGTTTGGGCACATCAGGTGCTCTCCAAATACAACATGGCGTCTGATCTCAATTCCAGCCAATTCTGAGTTGAAAAAGTCAAATGGTGGTCCTTCCCTTCAAAGCTTAGTCTACTCAGGATAAATTGCAAAACAACTTTTGGGGTCCAATTTCTCCTGTTACCCTTAGAAAAATAAAAATTTGGGGGCAAAAATATCTTTTTTGTTGGAAAAAAATGAGTTTTTTTATTTTCACGCCCGGGTGTTATAAACTTCTGTGAAACACTTGGGGGTTCAAAGTGCTCACCACACATCTAGATAAGTTCCGTGGGGGGTCTAGTTTCCAAAATGGGGTCACTTGTGGGGAGTTTCCACTGTTTAGGTACATTAGGGGCTCTCCAAAGGCAACATGACACCCGCAGACCATTCCATCAAAGTCTGCATTCCAAAACGTCACTACTTCCCTTCCGAGACCCGACGTGTGCCCATACAGTAGTTTTCTCCCACATGTGGGGTGTCGGCGCACTCAGGACAAATTGGACAACAAATTTTGGGGTCCAATTTCTCCTGTTACCCTTCGGAAAATAAAAAAAGGGGACTAAAATATAATGTTTGTGGAAAAAATAAGATTTTTTTATTTTCACGCCCGGTCGTTATAAAATTCTGTGAAGCACTGGGGGGTTCAAAGTGCTCACCACACAACTAGATAAGTTCCTTGGGGGGTATAGTTTCCAAAATGGGGTCACTTATGGGGGGTTTCCACTGTTTAGGTACATCAGGGGCTCTCCAAATGTGACATGTCGTCCGATCTGAATTCCAGTCAATTTTGCATTGAAAAAGTCAAACAGCGCTCCTTCCCTTCTGAGCTCAGCCATGCGCCGAAACAGTGGTTCCCCCCCACGTGTCAGGTATCAGCGTACTTAGGACAAATTGCACAATAAATTTTGCAGTCCAATTTCTCATGTTACCCTTGGTAAAATAAAAAAATTGAACCTGCAGTATTTTTTTTTGTGAAAAAAAAAGTTAAATGTTCATTTTTTTTTTTTTTTTAAATATTCAAAAAATTCCTGTGATGCACCTAAAGGGTTAATAAACTTCTTGAATGTGGTTTTGAGCACCTTAAGGGGTGCAGTTTTTAGAATGGTGTCACTTTTGGGTATTTTCTATCATATAGACCCCTCAAAGTGGCTTCAAATTGTGATGTGGTCCGTAAAAATAAAATGGTGTTGCAAAAATGAGAAATCGCTGGTCAACTTTTAACCCTTATAACTTCCTAACAAAAAAAACTTTGGTTCCAAAATTGTGCTGATGTAAAGTAAACATGTGGGAAATGTTACTTATCAAGTTTTTTGTGTGCCATATCTCTGTGATTTAAGGGCATAAAAATTCAAAGTTGGAAAATTGCAAAATTTTCGCCAAATTTCAGTTTTTTTCACAAAACGCAAGTTGTTTGAATGAAATTTTACCACTAACACGAAGTACAATATGTCACGAGAAAACAATGTCAGAATCACCGGAATCCATGGAAGCGTTTCAGAGTTATTACCTCATAAAGGGACAGTGGTCAGAATTGTAAAAATTGGCCCAGTCATGAACGTGCAAACCACCCTTGGGGCTTAAGGGGTTAATGCAATGTTGCGGCGACCAGTAAGCCATAATTGTGGCTTTTTGACTTTTTTTTTTTTTTCGTTACGCTGTTTACCGTTCGAATTAACTTTTTTTTTTACAGCTTGATTGGGCGATTCTGAATGCAGCGATACCAAATGTGTATTTTTTTAATTTTATTTTGAATGGGGGTGCTTTGAACTCTTTTATTTTTAAAAACATAAATTTTTTTTTTTTTCCTTTTGCATGCTTCAATAGTCTCTTTGGGAGACAAGAAGCTGCAGTTGTCTGATCACCTCTACTACACATAGGCGATCTAATCATCGCCTGTGTGTAGCAGAAATGCTCACTTGCTATGAGCGCCGACCACTGGGCTGGATTAATGATGCACTTTCGGCACGATTACATTAAGTGCTGCTGTCGAAGATTAACAGCGGCATTTAACGGGTTAACAGCCGCGGATGGATCGCGGTTCCACCTTTTACTGTTAAGGGCACATGTCAGCTGTTCAAAACAGCAGACATGTCAGGAAAGATGTGGGCTCAGCGCCGGAGGTCACATCAGAGAGACACGACATGCGCCATATATGTGCGGCGCATGTCGTAACGGGGTTAATGGTGCTCTGATGAATAAGGCTGTGTGCCCTTGATGCGATTTTTTTTTTTTTTTTTTTTTTTTTTTTTTTATTTATTTTTTTTGCGTTTTTGCTGCTGTTTTCGGCGCGAAAACGTTTTAAAAACTTGTACAGAACGCACCTCATGCATTCCGCACATGCTGTGCTAATGCTGCGCTTTTTTCCGCGGCGGAATCGCATCGCGGAAAAAACGCAGCATGCTCATTCTTTTGTGCGGAATCGCAAAGAATTGCAGCGATTCTGCACCCATAGGAATGCATGAGAACCGCTTACTTCCCGCATGTGGCTATGCCCACCATGCGCGAAGTTAAGCGTCTCGTGCGGTTGGTACCCACGGTGTGGAGGAGAGGAGACTGTCCTCCAGGCCCTGGGTACCATACCCCTGTAAAAAAAAAAAAAAAATCGGGGTATATTTACCTCCCGGTGTCACGCGCAGCCTTCCTGGGCCTCAGCGTTCCCAGTAATGCCTTGCGGCAAGGTCCTGTGATGACGTAGTCTCGCGTTACTCTAGCGGTCTCGTGAGATCGCTATAGCAACGCGAGACCAATGTCATCACAGGTCTCGCAGAGCATCGCTGGCAACGGGAGTGTCGCTTAGACTGCGTGGGACGTCGGAAGGTAAATATACCCCGATTTTTATCATTTTTAACATTCTATCTTTTACTATTGAGGCCGCATAGGCGGCCTCAATAGTAAAAAGCTGGTCACACTTGTCAAACACTATGTTTGACGTGTGTGACCAACCTGTCAATCACTTTCCAAGCGATGCTTCAAATCGCTTGGAAAGTGCTTGAATATCGCATGTGAAAATCGCGACATAATCGCGGAAAAAAAGTTTGACTTCTGGGAATGAGTCCGGTTTTGAGTGTCCGGATTAAAACGCAACGTGGGCACATAGCCTCAAATGGTGGCTTTAAAAAATAAAAATAAGTCTTGTCCAACAAGGTTCTTGATAAGCAAGGATAGAAGCTGGCTGCGGTGCCAAAGGGTAAATGAGTCTGTACATAGACTTTTTGTAGCTCGACAGCTGCCCTAGGACGTGAAGTTTTTATTAGATTGCACTAAAAATATATCAGACATGGCTTGATAACGTTGCATCACAATTACTATTGAAGTGCTGCAGGAGGCCTGTAGAGCTCTCGTGTAACACAGATCAGACCACAGCCAGCCAGTGTCTATAGTAATGGCATAACCAATACAGTAATGCCGATTACTGTAAATGGAGATTATTATTGTGCTGAGGAATTTTCAATGTTTTTGTGCTTTTGACAAATAGCGACTTCCTGTTACTAATGTCAGCTCTGCAGGTGACAGTAGAAATAAGACCGTGATTGTGACACCCAACTACTGGAGCACGTCTGGGTTTACTTCACTGCTTTATTATGTAGCTCAAAAGACATAGTTTTGGCGTAATTCAATAAATTATCAGATACATTTCACTCACAAGACGCTTCTCCAGAGTGATAAGTGTCTATAAAAAAAAAAAAAAAAAGTGCCCGTTTTTGGATGTATAATTTTTGCATGATTTCTTTTCCTAAATAATGTGGTCTTAGTACTTCAAAATTTATTTAGGCTCTAGCTGGGGATGATTCCACTGTGCAGGTGAGATTGTTTGGAAAGCATACGTTGGCTTGCAGAATGTCGGCCTCCTTGTACAAACTGTTGACCGTGGCATTTGTTTGCTACATGGACATGTCTGCACTGGCTTACATGCTGCGGGGCAGCTACATGGATTCCATGCTAGGAAGCGGCACATTATTTGGAGACTCACATACTTTACTTTAGTTACATCAGATAGATAATTTTCTGCTTATGCTGGAAAACTTGTGATCCTGTTGGATGAACAATGAAAATTATCCTTGAAACCTAAAACTGTGGCTATTCAGTGAGCTGACTGCAGACTACAGTGATGTTTTTGAGGCTAAATACTTCTTAGTTTATGCATTAGAACGATCAGTTTTTCAGCCCATGGTCCTTCTGTTGAAAGGGAATCTGGCAGCTGCCTTATTGCAAGCACTGCCAGCTCTGTGTCCCCTGGGCATGCACAGTGAACCTACGAAGCTGGGGAGAGGACAACCCATGCCATTGCACATTCCCACGAAGGCAGAGAGTTTGTATACATATGCAACATCTGCAGCAATTCGGTGGTGATGCCGCTCTTGCAGATCATTTCACTTACATCGTCAAGGAAGTACGTGCACAATGAGAGGGAGGAGTAGTCAGGAAATCAACGCCCTACCCTGAAATGGTTTCTTACTGATTTACATAGCACGAGTCCAGGACCTTTTGCCAAATATTTCATTTTGATCTGGACTAATCGTGTAAAATTGGCTGCAGAGCAGAATAAAGCTTTTGTGTTGTTGTTTGTTCTTTTTTTTTTTTTGTTTTTTTTTAACTACAGTTTAGTTAAGTAAACTGATCACTGAGGTGGCTGCACTTCTCCCTGTTGGCGTAATAATAGGAATATTAATTTTATTCCTAACATTCCGCAGCGCTTTCGTTTTGCACACATTATCACATTACTGTCTGGTAACACCCAGTTGTATTTAACATGTTACCTCATTAGGTACCAAATACTTTGCTAATATCTCCTTCAGAGAGGCAAAATAATACAAAATGGTTTATTTATCTCTGCATCTACTATTACATTGTGTCCAGTTCAGTGTGAAAGATTTGATGAAAGGTCCTCTTTAACCCCTTTCTGACATCAGACGTACTATCCCGTCCATGGGACCCGGGCCCCTATGCCCATGGACGGTATAGTACGTCTAGCGCGATCAGCGGCGCCCACGTGGTGAGCGCCGCTGATCGCGGCCGGGTGTGAGCTGATTATCACAGCTGACACCCGGCACTATGTGTCAGGGGCGGTCACGGACCGCCCCCGACACGTTAACCCCTTGCACGCCGCGATCAAAAACGATCGCGGTGTATTGGGGGTTAAAGGGAAGCATCAGCAGGTAGGGGGCTCCCTCCGTGCTTCCCTGAGCCCCCCCACAGCAGCGCAATGTGCAGCGCTGCTGCAGTGGGGGCTCTTTCCCTGCAGGTCCCCGGATCCAAGATGGCGACGGGGACCTTCGGGGGGCCTGCAGGGAGCTGGCTTCCTCAGTGCTTGCAAAGTGCAGACATGAGGAAGCCTTCTGCACTGCCTGTGACAGATTGCTGATCTGTCACAGTGATCTGTGAGATTGTACACATATTTGGTATCGCCGCGTCCGTAACGACCTGCCCTATAAATCTGTCTCATTAGTTAAGACCTTTAGCGAACCCCTTAAAAAATAAAAATAAAAAATGAAGCAAAAAATGATTTATCATACTGCCGAACAAAAAGTGCAATAACGCGCGATCAAAAAGACGCATATAAATATCCATGGTACCGCTGAAAACGTCATCTTGTCCTGCAAAAAACGAGCTGCCACACAGCGTCATCCAGAGAAAAAATAAAAAAGTTATAGCTCGAAGAATAAAGCGATGCAAAAATAATAATGTTTTATATAAAATTGTTTTTATTGCATAAAAGCGCCAAAACATAAAGACATAAATGAGGTATCGCTGTAACCATACTGACCCGAAGAATGAAACTGCTTTATCAGTTTTGCCGCACGCGGAACGGTGTAAACGCACCCCTCCTAAAGAAATTCATGAAACGTTGGTTTTTGTTCATTCTACGTCCCAAAAATCGGAATAAAAAGCGATAAAAAAATGTCACCTGCCCGAACATGATACCAATAAAAACGTCAACTCGTCCCGCAAAAAATAAGACCTCACATGACTCAGTGGGTCAAAATACGGAAAAACTATAGCTCTCAATATGTGGTGATGCAAAAACTATTTTTACAATAAAAAGCGTCTTTTAGCGTGTGACAGCTGCCAAAAATAAACCACCATAAATAGTAAATCAAACCCCCCCCCCCCCCGTTATCACCCTCTTAGTTAGGAAAAAATTAATAAAATTAAATGTATTTATTTCCATTTTCCCATTAGGGCTAGGGTTAGGGCTGAGATTAGGGTTAGGGGTGTGTTAGGGTTGGAGTTAGAATTGGGGGGTTTCCACTGTTTGGGCACATCAGGTGCTCTCCAAACGCAACATGGCGTCTGATCTCAATTCCAGCCAATTCTGCATTGAAAAAGTCAAATGGTGCTCCTTCCCTTCCAAGCTCTGCCATGCGCCCGAACAGTGTTTTACCCCCACATATGGGGTATCAGCCTACTCAGGACAAATTGCAAAACAACTTTTGGGGTCCTATTTTTCCTGTTGCCCTTAGGAAAATAAAAAATTCGGGGCAAAAATATTTTTGTGGGAAAAAAATGATTTTTTTATTTTCACACCCGGGCGTTATAAACTTCTGTGAAGCCCTTGGGGGTTCAAAGTGCTCACCACACATCTAGATAAGTTCCGTGGGGGGTCTAGTTTCCAAAATGGGGTCACTTGTGGGGAGTTTCCACTGTTTAGGTACATTAGGGGCTCTCCAAAGGCAACATGACACCCGCAGAGCATTCCATCAAAGTCTGCATTCCAAAACGTCACTACTTCCCTTCCGAGCCCCGACGTGGGCCCATACAGTAGTTTTCTCCCACATATGGGGTATCAAGGTACTCAGGACAAACTGGACAACAACTTTTGGGGTCTATTTTCTCCTGTTACCCTTGGGGAAAATAAAAAAATTGGGGACTAAATGATCATGTTTGTGGAAAAAATACGATTTTTTTTTTTTTTTTTTTTTTTTTTTTTTCACGCCCTGGCGTTATAAACTTCTGTGAAGCCCTTGGGGGTTCAAAGTGCTCACCACACATCTAGATAAGTTCCTTAGGGGGTCTAGTTTCCAAAATGGGGTCACTTGTGGGGGGATTCCACTGTTTAGGTACATCAGGGGCTTTCCAAACGCGACTTGGTGTCCGATCTCAGTTCCAGCCAAAAAAGTCAAATTGCGCTGTTTCCCTTCCGAGTTCTGCCATGCGCCCAAATAGTGGTTTACCCCCACATGTGGGGTATCAGCGTACTCAGGACAAATTGCACAATAACTCTTAGGGTCCTGTCTTGGGAAAATAAAAATTGGGGGTGACAAGATCATTTTTGTGGAAAAAAAGATTTTTTAATTGTACCGCTGTACGTTATAAACTTCTGTGAAGCCCTTGTGGGTTCAAAGTTCTCACCACATATCTAGATAAGTTCCTTGGGGGGTCTAGTTTCCAAAATGGGGTCGCTTGTGGGGGGTTTCCACTGTTTAGGTATATCAGGGGCTCTCCAAACGTGACATGGCGTCCGATCAGAATTCCAGCCACTTTTGCATTGAAAAAGTCAAACGGCGCTCCTTCCCTTCTGAGATCTGCCATGTGCCGAAACAGTGGTTCCTCCCACATATTAGGTATCAGCGTACTCAGGACAAATTGCACAATATCTTTTCCAGTCCAATTTCACCTTTTACCCTTGGTAAAATAAAAAAAATTGAACCTGAATTATTTTTTTTGTGAAAAAAAGTTAAATGTTTTTTTTTTTGTTTTTTTTTTAAATATTCAAAAAATTCCTGTGAAGCACCTGAAGGGTTAATAAACTTCTTGAATGTGTTTTGAGCACCTTGAGGGGTGCAGTTTTTAGAATGGTGTCACTTTTGGGTATTTTGTATCATATAGACCCCTCAAAGTGGCTTCAAATGTGATGTGGTCCGTAAAAAATAAAATGGTGTTGTAAAAATGAGAAATCACTGGTCAACTTTTAACCCTTATAACTTCCTAACAGCATGATTTTGGAACCCAAATTTTTTTTTGACGTAAAGTAAACATGTGGGAAATGTTACTTATTAAGAAATTTGTGTGACTTATGTCTCTGATTTAAGGGCATAAAAATTAAAGTTTGAAAATTGCAAAATTTTCACCATATTTCTGTTTTTTTTCATAACGAAACACAAGTCGTGTAGAAGAAATTTTACCACTAACATGAAGTGCAATATGTCACGAAAAAACTATCTCAGAATCAGCGGGATCCGTTAAAGCGTTCGTGTTATAACCTCATAAAGTGACAGTGGTCAGAATTGTAAAAACTGGCCTGGTCATTAAAGGGAATCTGTCATCAATTTTTTTGACTATCAGCTGCGGCCACTGGCATCAGGGGCTTATCTACAGCATTCTGTAATGCTGTAGATAAGCCCCCGATGTTACCGGAAATAAGAAAAATGAGTTGGATCATACTCACCCAGGGGAGTTCAGGGTCCGGAGGGAGTCGCAGTCCGGCACCTCCCATCTTAGGGTATGTGCACACGTAGTTTTTTGGCTCTGCGGATTTTGTATAGAAAACCGCAGGTAAATCCTCAGGACAAAGTCCTGCGGTTTATCTGCGGTTTTGCCCTGCGGTTTTACACCTCATAATGGATGAGGTGTAAAACTGCAGCGTTTCTGCACCAAACAATTGACATGCTGCGTTTTGAAAACCGTGCGGAAAAAAACGCAGCATGTGCACAGCTTTTTTTTTTATTTCCATAGGAAATAAAGGTACTGTACAACGCAGCAGAATCTGCTGCGTTTCTGCAGAGCCAAAACCGCTGCGGAAACGCAGCAGAAACCGCAAAGTGTGCACATACCCTTACAGCGATGACGTCCTCTTCATTCCTGGTCGTCGCAGCGCAGGCGCACTGCTCTGCCCTGTTGAGGGCAGAGCAGATTACTGCAGTGCACAGGCGCCGGAAGAGGTCCTGCGCACTGCAGGACTCTGCTCTGCCCTCAACAGGGCAGAGCAGTTTGCCTGCGCCGCGACGGCCAGGAATGAAGAGTACGTCATCACTGCAAGATGGGAGGCGCCGGACCGCGACTCCCTCTGGATCCGAACTGCACCCGGAACGCCCTTGGGTGAGTATGATCTAACTCATTTTTCTTCTCTTTCAGGTAAAATTGGGGGCTTATCTACAGCATTACAGAATGCTGTAGATAATCCCTTGATGCCAGTGGCCGCAGTTGATAGGCAAAAAAAAATTGATGACAGATTCCCTTTAAGCTGCAAAATGGCTCTGTCACTAAGGGGTTAAATGCAGCCGATTTTCTACATAAAAAAGACACAATGTTTACGCCCTGATCACAGTGCACTGTGGAGCGCAGCAAGTTTTTGGCCAAACTACAGCGTGGTTCTTCTCTAGTAACACGCCAGGCTTCAGCTGAGCAGTATACATTCCTTATTCGAGGACCATAGTATTGTACAAACAGAGACTTGTTAATATCATGTGGTGACAGCGCTGCTTCATTTGGAAAGGAATGTTGTCTATACTACAAATAGCCCCGTTTGTTACTTTGCTGCCGGTTATGTACCATTGTGTAAAGTAATCACATATATATTCCAGTGTGGTGTAGGTTTGATTTACCATTCTCCTCTAAAATTACTGACCTCAACTTACTAATAAGAAATATTAACAGCCTTTCATTATTCTAAGATGCACCAACGAGCCTATGCCAGGTTCATACATGGAATTTTTCTGCCACAAATATTGCTGCAAATTCACAACAGTATCCATTGTTTCCCATGTTACATGCCAATTTTGACTGTAAAGAGCTTCTGCGGCATTTATATCCATGACATGCTCATTAAATGGAAGAAAGTAATCATTTTTTTTTTTTTTAAAAGTGAAGACCATAGATATTCTTCTAAAGGTTGTAAGTGATAGAATACCCCACTGATCCGATGTCCCAGTCACCTGAGCCTGAGGGTTGGGATGTCACCACACCTATTCCCACTCAACAAAGCTATCCAACACACAAAGTTGGTACCCTGTAGGATTTTTTTTCAAGCAGAGACTTTTTCAAAATTGCTAAAAATCTCTTTAACCTCTTCAGCCCTGATCCTGTTCTCACATTCCTTACCCGGCCGGATTTTACAGTTCTGACTAGTTTTACATTAAGGCAATGACTATGGAACGCTTCAAGATATCCCAGTGACTCTGATTATTTTTTTCATGACATGTTGTACTTCATGTTAGTGGTAAGCTTTGATTGATATGACTTGAATTTAATTAGGAAAATATCTAAAAAATATGACAATGTGAAAACTTTACAATTTTAAAACTTTTATTCTTTTGCCCTTAAATGAAATGGTTATACCACAAATTGTTAATAAATAATAACACCACATGTCTACTTAACATGAGCATCTTTTTAAAACACTTTTTTTTTTGTTACAAGGGCTGTAATTTTTCATTTTTTCAACAAGGTTTTTGAAACTTATTTTAGGTAACGCATCACATTTGACGTGACTTTAAAAACTTCACCCCCTCAGAGTGCTCAAAACCATATTCAAGAAATGTATTAATCCTTTAGGTTCTTCGCAGTATTTAAAGCAATGTGGAAGGAATAAATGAAAATGTTAGTTTTTCCAACAAAACATTTTTAGCCCTAAATTTTTCTTTTTTCACAAGGGTAACAGGAGAAAATGGACAGTACAACTTGTAAAAATATACCCCATATGTAGTTGAAAACTACTGTTTAAAGCGTACTGCAGGGCTCTGAAGGAAAGGAGCACAGTTTGACTTTCAGAGTTCAAAATTCGGTGGAACAGATAGCAGACACAATGTTACGTTTGCAAGGGCCCCTGATGTGCCAAAACAGCAGAAATCCTCACAAGTGACCTCATTTTGGAAACTGCACTTTTTGAGGAATCCATCTATGGGTGTAGTAAGCATTTTTAACCCTCAAACGTTTAACAAAATTTCATAACTTTGAGCAGAGTCACTTGAAAATTACCGTACTTTTTTTTTTTTTTTTTTTTTTTTCTCTAACCAATGGTTGAGTAGTCCTAAAGGAGGAAAATTGTTGCGCCATCTAAGGCTGGGTTCACATTGCGTTGGGGGCAATGCGCTGACCGATCCGTTACATAGCGGCACTAATGCTATGTAACGGATCCGTTAACGCCGCCATTGCCCACAATGAATGTAGTGCATGCCGATTTTGGCATGCTTTAGGAAGTATGCATTAATTCATGACTCACCCTCGAACGCTGATTGCAGCGTTTTTGGGTGCGTTGGCAGTAACGCACAGCGAGCGGACCCGATCGCTGTGCATAGAACTGCATGGTAGCGCATGGTACCTTAGCGCTACCATGCGTTAACGCATACCGTTAGCGCTAGGTCACTAAAGATCTCAAAAATTACATCAGCGTTAGCGCATCCGTTTAATGGATCCGTTAAACGGATGCCCTAACGCAATGTGAACCTAGCTTAAGGGCCCCGTCACATAGCGACTCACCAGCGATCCCGACAACGATATGAACTTGTCAGGATCGCTTGTGTCGCTACATGATGCTGGTGAGCTGTCAAACAGGCAGCTTCACCAGCGATCAATGACGCCGAGCGGGCACGTCGCTGTGTACGCTAGTTACCAGCTCCCTGCATCACCGCGCTGGTAACTAAGGTACACATCGGGTTTCTAAGCACCTCGCGACACTTAGAAACCCAACGTTTACCTTGGTTACCAGCTAGCTGGTCGTTGTTCTCCCGCCTGCCACGCAGCGATGCGTGCTGGCCAGTGGGAGACCAACGACCCAAACAAAGTCCTGACCTTTCATGAACAATCAGCGATACCCAGCAGGGGGGCCAGTCGCTCATAGCTGTCACACGGTGATCTCGCTGGTGAGATCGCCGTTGCGTCACAAAACTTGTGACTCAGCAGCGATCTCGCTAGCGAGATCACTGTGTGACGGGGGGCTTTAGAGTACAGGAAAGATATATATCTTTGTACCGTGTTAGCCAGTAGATAGAAGAATATTTAGAATTGAGAGTCCTCAGTGGTAGATACCTTTTAATGGCTAACTGAAAAGATGGTAACACATTGTGAGCTTTCAAGACTACTCAGGTTAGCCTGATGAAGAGACCTGAGTAGTCTCGAAAGCTTTCAATTTGTTACCTTTTAATGGCTAACTGAAAAGATGGTATCAACCACTGAAGACTCTCAATTCTAAATATTCTTCTAGCCTAAGAGTAGTAAGATTTGGTAAAAGAGTTATAAACAATTGCTCACCTGATACAGTTATTTATTATAGCACCATTTATTCCATGGCGCATTACATGTGAAAAAGGGTATACAGTGCCTACAAGTAGTATTCAACCCCCTGCAGATTTAGCAGGTTTGATAAGATGCAAATAAGTTAGAGCCTTCAAACTTCACACAAGAGCAGGATTTATTAACAGATGCATAAATCTTACAAACCAAAAAGTTATGTTGCTCAGTTAAATTTTAATAAATTTTAAACATACAAGTGTGGGTCAATTATTATTCAACCCCTAGGTTTAATATTTTGTGGAATAACCCTTGTTTGCAATTACAGCTAATAATCGTCTTTTATAAGACCTGATCAGGCCGGCACAGGTCTCTGGAGTTATCTTGGCCCACTCCTCCATGCAGATCTTCTCCAAGTTATCTAGGTTCTTTGGGTGTCTCATGTGGACTTTAATCTTGAGCTCCTTCCACAAGTTTTCAATTGGGTTAAGGTCAGGAGACTGACTAGGCCACTGCAACACCTTGATTTTTTCCCTCTTGAACCAGGCCTTGGTTTTCTTGGCTGTGTGCTTTGGGTCGTTGTCTTGTTGGAAGATGAAATGACGACCCATCTTAAGATCCTTGATGGAGGAGCGGAGGTTCTTGGCCAAAATCTCCAGGTAGGCCGTGCTATCCATCTTCCCATGGATGCGGACCAGATGGCCAGGCCCCTTGGCTGAGAAACAGCCCCACAGCATGATGCTGCCACCACCATGCTTGACTGTAGGGATGGTATTCTTGGGGTCGTATGCAGTGCCATCCAGTCTCCAAACGTCACGTGTGTGGTTGGCACCAAAGATCTCGATCTTGGTCTCATCAGACCAGAGAACCTTGAACCAGTCTGTCTCAGAGTCCTCCAAGTGATCATGAGCAAACTGTAGACGAGCCTTGACATGACGCTTTGAAAGTAAAGGTACATTACGGGCTCGTCTGGAACGGAGCCATTGCGGTGGAGTACGTTACTTATGGTATTGACTGAAACCAATGTCCCCACTGCCATGAGATCTTCCCGGAGCTCCTTCCTTGTTGTCCTTGGGTTAGCCTTGACTCTTCGGACAAGCCTGGCCTCGGCACGGGAGGAAACTTTCAAAGGCTGTCCAGGCCGTGGAAGGCTAACAGTAGTTCCATAAGCCTTCCACTTCCGGATGATGCTCCCAACAGTGGAGACAGGTAGGCCCAACTCCTTGGAAAGGGTTTTGTACCCCTTGCCAGCCTTGTGACCCTCCACGATCTTGTCTCTGATGGCCTTGGAATGCTCCTTTGTCTTTCCCATGTTGACCATGTATGAGTGCTGTTCACAAGTTTGGGGAGGGTCTTAAATAGTCAGAAAAGGCTGGAAAAAGAGATAATTAATCCAAACATGTGAAGCTCATTGTTCTTTGTGACTGAAATACTTCTTAATACTTTAGGGGAACCAAACAGAACTCTGGTGGTTTTAGGGGTTGAATAAAAAAAAAAAAAAAAAAAAAAAAAAATTTCTCCTCTAATATTGCCCTGAGAGGCGGAGAAAGAATCACCCGCATCTATCACTTTATTTTTTTTTTTATGAAATGGAAAGTTATTTTATCACAATTAATAATTCCTGAAACAATATAGCAGTTTAACATCCTAGTTTGTTAAAAAAAATAAGTAACAAAATATATTAAGTCGTCATGAAGCTGTATTTTCATCCATTAAAATGTTGTTTTGGCCTCAAGATTTTAATTTTCAAAAGGGATAATGGGAGAAAAGGAGCTGTACAATTTACTGTGCAATCTCTCCTGAGTACTCCAATACCTCATATGTGGTCTACTTTTGAGGCAAAGTTCAGAAAGGAAGAAGCGCCATATTAGTTCAGATTTTGCTGGCATGGTTTTGAGGATGCCATGTCACATTGGCAGAGCCTCTGAGGTGCCAGAACAACAGAAACCAGGGCTGTGGAGTCAGTAAGCCAAACCTCTGACTCCTCAATTTCCCTGACTCACAACTCCGGCCCCACAGCCCTGCTTCACTACTGAGCATGTACATAAAGTGCAGCACAGATTCATCCCCACTACGACTCCACAGCACCGGTCACTACCGAGCATGTGCATAAAGTGCAGCACAGATTCATTTCATCTACAACCCCACAGAACTGGTCACTACTGAGCATGTGCATAAAGTGCAGCACAGATTCATCCCTACTACGACTCCACAGCACTGGTCACTACTGAGCATGTGCATAAAGTGCAGCACAGATTCATCTCATCTATGACCCCACAACACTGGTCACTACTGAGCATGTACATAAAGTGCAGCACAGATTCCTCTCATCTACGACCCCACAGCACTGGTCACTACTGAGCATGTGCATAAAGTGCAGCACAGATTCATCCCTACTACGACTCCACAGCACTGGTCACTACTGAGCATGTGCATAAAGTGCAGCACAGATTCATCTAATCTATGACCCCACAACACTGGTCACTACTGAGCATGTACATAAAGTGCAGCACAGATTCATCTCAACTAAAAGCAGAGATCATTAGATACAGAACAGACCTTTATAAGACATTTCATAACTTTGTCAAATTCTTATGAAAACATTTACAGCATAATTTACATTGAATTACTGCATTCAATTTATTATACAGGGTGGGACATTAAAAGTTGGAATCCAAAATGGCCGACTTCAAAATGGCTGCTATCGTCACCACCCATCTTGAGAAGTTTTCCCCCCTCCTATTTACTAATGTGCCACAAAGAGGAAGCTGATATCACCAACCATTCCCATTTTATTTAGGTTTATCCATATAAATGGCCCACCCTGTATATTGTCGGAGTCAGTTCGTTTTATACTGACTCCACCAAAATGGACACAGACTCCACGAATCTGAATCCACAGCCCTGTCAGATACCCCTCCCCCATAGGTGAGCCCATCTTACAAACTACACCCCCACAATGGATTCATCTAGGGGTGCAGTGAGCATGTTGACACCTCATGTGCCTCCCAGGATTTATATCATTGGTCAGTGACAAAAGAATTCTTAAAACTACAAGTCTAATTTTTATAAGGGTCAATAGGAAAAAGTGGACCTCAGTTTTTTGTTACATTTCTCCTGATTACATCAATCCCCTGCATGTAATCGGGAACTACTTTTACAGTGAAAAACTCAGAAAGGAGGGAACGCCATATTGGGGTATGTGCACACGTAGGAAAAGTGGTGCAGAATTTTCTGCACAAAATTCGCATCTCCTTGCAGAATCCGCATCCGCGGATTTGCCGCTGTTTTTATGCGGATTTTCTGCAGCTTTTGCCACTGCGGATTTCTATCATGGAGGGGTCCAGAAATGCTGCAGATCCGCACAATGGAAGTGACATGCACTTTTTAAATCCGCAGCAATTCCGCACTGATTTTTCTGCATCATCTGCACAGGTTTTTTTTTTCCATTGATTTACATTGTACTATAAATCACAGTGCAGATCTGCAGCGTTTCTGCGAGGAAAAATCCGCTGCGGATCCGCAGCAAATCTGCGTCGTGTGCACATAGACTTATAGTGCAGATTTGGCTGTTTGGTTTGTGGGTGCCATGATTCACTGAGGTAGCAGAACAACCCTTCCTCCCCAATTGCATAAGTGACCTCCTTTTACAAACTACACCACTCAATGAATTAATCTAATTTGCAGTGATCATATTGACACCACAGGTGTGTCACAGAATTTCATACCATTAGACAGTGAAGACAAAAAAAATTCAAGTTTTATCACAACATTGTTTTGGCCCCATATTTTACATTTTCATACTGAGAAATGGGTAAAAATGGCACCAAAATTTTTCACACTTTCTGCTGTACGTATAAATACCCCATTTGTGGCCACACGGCGAGACTCGAGAGTGACGGAGCACGATTTGCCTCCTGCACAGATTTTTGTAGAATAGTTTGCTAACTGCATATGCAGAGCCCCTGAGTGCTACAAGAGCAGAATCCTCCCCTCAAGTGACCCCATTTTAGAAATGACACCTCTCTAGGAAGTGATCTAAAGGTGTAGTGACTGTTTTGACTCAACCCATTAATGACAGCCAATACATCTTTTTACTGACCTGAGATAAAGAGAACAGCATCCCCATACAGGTGACAATCCACCAGCTGTCAGCTGTACACTATAGTGGACAATCGATCACTGTTGGCACCATCCTTATCTGTTTAACCCCTTAGATGCTGCTGTCAAGTGATTGCATCATATACATGGTTAACAAAGTGTGTGGGCTCTCTTTTTGTCCCAATCGGAACCCTGAGATCATGATTGTGTGGTCCTGATTTTTGCCATGGCAATTCATGACCAAATAACGGCCTTAGTCTGCCGGCTACAGTAGGTGCAGGCATGGTCTTAACAGGCCAGGGGGTCGTCATCGCCATGATGTTGCTGGGGTTTTGATCGGGTGAGAGAGAGTGCCTTCCCTCTCCCTGCTGTCTAAATTTTGAGATCACTATTGATTACAGCATTTAGAGGGTAAAACAGGCGGAGAAGGTGCGGGCACCGCTCCTGGCTGTGACGGCTAGGGCTCGGCTATCACTTACCGGTAAGTCCATTTGCGGGGAAATAGAATGTAGCAGGACATCCAATGTCGGGAAAGGGTTAAATATCTCCATGTAAAATTTTTTTTTTTTTTTTTTTTTGTCTGTAGAGAGCATATTAGAACACCTTCCACATGTATTGCACTATAACTTTCTGCAGATTTTTGTTGTGAAACCTGCATCATGAATCTCCACGTCTTTACATGGATTTAATGTATCAATTTACACAATCTTCTCTTGAAATGGGAGGGTTTTGGGATCCAGACACCTATCACTTGAGATTTCTTTTTTCAAAAGTAACCTTATTTATTTTATTTACTTTTATCTAGTGTTATTTGACCCTTTTTGCTATTTTTCTCTCTGCAGGCTAATTACTGATCATGGGGGCATTTTTGGACAAACCTAAAACAGAGAAACACAACGCTCACGGAGCTGGAAATGGTTTGCGATATGGACTCAGCAGCATGCAGGGCTGGCGTGTTGAAATGGAAGACGCTCACACAGCTGTGGTAGGGATCCCTCATGGCCTGGAAGACTGGTCCTTTTTTGCTGTTTATGATGGCCATGCTGGATCTCGTGTTGCAAATTACTGCTCGTCGCACTTGTTAGAGCATATAACAGATAATGAGGACTTCAGGGCGACTGAAATGTCAGGGCCCAACGTGGAACCTTCTGTAGAAAATGTTAAAAGTGGCATACGAACTGGATTTTTAAAAATTGATGAGTATATGCGCAACTTTGCCGATTTAAGGAATGGCATGGACAGAAGCGGCTCTACTGCTGTGGCAGTCCTTATTTCACCAAGCCATGTGTATTTCATCAACTGTGGGGATTCTAGGTCTGTGTTGTATAGGAGTGGACAAGTTTGCTTTTCCACACAGGATCACAAACCTTGCAATCCAAGGGAGAAAGAGAGGATTCAAAATGCTGGCGGCAGCGTCATGATTCAGCGCGTCAATGGATCGTTGGCAGTTTCTCGCGCCCTCGGGGACTATGACTACAAGTGTGTCGATGGCAAGGGTCCTACCGAGCAGCTTGTCTCTCCCGAGCCTGAGGTGTATGAGATTGTACGAGCAGAAGATGATGAGTTTATAGTTCTAGCGTGCGACGGCATTTGGGATGTCATGAGCAACGAAGAGCTTTGTGAATTTGTCGACTATAGGCTTCAGCTAACAGATGACCTCGAGAAAGTGTGCAATTCTGTAGTGGACACCTGTTTACATAAGGTGAGTGACTAGAGAAAAATTTGTGCAATTCAAAGATGGTCCTAAATAGAACAAAAGTTTTGTTTGTTTTTGTTTTTTTCTTCCACTATCATCAGTGTCTTTGGTTGTTAAAGGTTTATGATAAGACCCCTTTTATTTTTGTCCATAATATACTTTAATGTATGATCGCTGAGGGCCCCACCGAACACACAAACTCGTACTCATAGCATGAAGGACTAGCAGTAATTTTCCCCCATGGGATTCAACCTCTTGAGCACAAGAATGGGGGTCCCAAGTCAGTGGAAACCCTCCGATTACATATCTATCCTGTAGATTGTTGATAAACGTTAATGGGAAAATACTTTTAAAAGTGGCTGTACTATTTTGTTATTGATGCCCTATTCATTGCAATACCGGTTATCTATTATAATATTTGGGGGGGTCTGGGGTTCTTCTCGGCCTTCCCTTCCCCCTGTCAAGCAGTCCGTGGCAGACACCTCTCTGAATGAAGAGGGGTCTCTCTGAGAGGGGTCCCTCAGTCAATAGCCAGCCTGTGCATCATGAGCAGTAATTCTGATGTGAGGCTGCTTCCCTCTTGGCATTACCAGCTGCCCCTGGTTTTATTTGTGTGGAGCCAGCACAGGTAAGTGCACTTTGGAATCTTGTGTTGATGGCCTAGGCCTCTGGGCTAATGCTAGTCTCATGCCTTTGTACCGAAGCTGGGCCTAGAGCCTCATGCTGAGGTTTGATTTCACATATATGCAGCCAGGCCTTGGATCTCTAGGTTGTGGTAAGGCCATATGTCTGGACTACATCTCATGATTTGACTTCAGTTAGTTGCATGTCATGTCTGCACAGGGCCTTATGATTGGGCTTCACAGTCACTTTTGTGAAGCATGTTTCCATTTTTTGGGTTTAATAACCAAGTGTTTCGCTGTTCTTTGCAACTTAACTATTCCATCCATAGGAGGACACATGGTGTTAATACAGCACCTTGTCTTTATGAAGACTGCCCTCCAGCTGCGACTCATTAATTAGCTTCTTCAGGTGGGGTTAGTCTGACAATTGAGATGTACTATTCAGAGTGAAGGTTTATCCTGAATGCTGATAGATTCCTCACTTGGATGCAGCTGTGCACCTGGTCTCTTGTTTAGCACCTTCAAGTATGGCCATAGGCTGTCTGTGCCTCTTTGCATCATTGCTTCATAGTGCCGCTGTGCATCATATTGCATCATAGTGCCTCTGTGCTTCATGGTGCTTCATAGTACCTGTGGCTTTGTGCCTTTTTGCCCTCTGGCTTAGACCTTCTGACTTGTACCTCATCACTCTGGCAGTGTGGCCACACCTTGTATAGTCGGCCTACCACTTCATATTTTGACTCTTGCCCCAACTCCAGTTAGAGTCCTCGTGTTTCTAGACCCAGGTCCAGCTTTTGTTGCTTCATTCTTTGCAACCGGTCTTAGGCAGAGGAACAGCTATGCTTGGATTGGCCTAGTAATTTAGTATTTCTTCTGTTTGGACCAGTACTCTCAAGTGAGCTACTGCCTAGAGTGCTAAAGGCAAGTCTCTTTCACAGTCAGCTTTGAAGGGAGACATACGTCTTTTGGGTTCATCCTATGAAAGGACCTACTACTGTTCTGGGAGCAGGAATTCTCACGAGGTGCAAAGAATCCTTCCCGACTCCACATACGGCAGTCGTACTAGTTTCCTTGATCAACATCCGGTAGACAGATTCTCGTCCCATAAGTCTGTTGTATTGTGTTTACCAGGGGCCTCATCACTGCCTTCTTTGTACCTTGTCGCAAATCAGCAGCACTGCGTCATGTGGCAGAGGATCCCATACTCGCTGCTCTTACAGCAGTCAGGGCTCCTAAGATAATCTGTATCCAGGACTCATACAGTTGAGAATCCATAGTCCCACTGTCTTACAGTAGATAATCACCTTCTGTGATGGGAAGAAACCTACTTTCCTCTAGTTATAGAGTAGGGTCCCTTGCAGTCTGGGTGTATAAATATCACTGAGAAGATTGCCTTTTAGGCCTTTATTTTTTCTCTGGCTGAGCCTAGGTTGAATAGCCTGTCCTGGCTAATATTTTTTGTTTTTTTTAAAGTGACACACATATAATGTCTGGACTAATGACTGGTATAGAGGCAGTTTCAAATAATCTCTTGTGTCAAAGGATTCCCCTTTCAGTGGCTCTAATGAGAAGCCCGACGTTGGTAATGGCAGGAGATGTTACCTGTCAGACGGCGTATTTCCTTAGTTTCAATAATATCCAGCCCTTTCTTGAGGCCTAGACATCTAAGGATTCGGAATAAACGTGATCTCCTGGATGAGTAAGGTACATGCATCCCAATGCTCTGCCCATTATCCATATACTAGCTGTTATTGGTTTGATCTTCCCGCAGTCCAGTGTCTCTGTCCTGCAGGTCTGCTTGTAGTTTGGTAAGCTGGTCTGTAACCAAGGTTTAATCTGAGCCGAGGTGAACCGATGAAGGAACAGTCCTGTTATTAAGCACATGCAGCCGATTGTTGGTCTGTACAGGCCTCATTGTGTTGTGGCTATCACCATACTTTTTCTGGGCAATATGACTTTTTAGGCCTATTCTTTGGCTGTGGTGTTTATAAGTATCTATCACAATAATAGTAATTCACTGCGATTCATTGTTGTGGTACAACGGGTGTGATTCACTCTCCGTCTCTGCTGTGGTAATTTGTTTATCACATTCATACTGAATTTTGCCATTATAGACATATATCAGACACTCACTAGTGCTACATTGATTACCGTATATACTCGAGTATAAGCCGAGATAATCAGACCATTTTTGGGGGCTGAAAGTCCCCCTCTCGGCTTAAACTCGAGTCATATACCAGGATTCGGCAGAGGAAGGGGAGCGGGGGTGTCAGAGATCATACTCGCCCCCTCCTGGCACGGTGTCTGCAGCCTCTGCTTCTTCCATGGTCACGTGGTACGGCTCATTAAAGTCATGAATATGCGCATATTCATGACTTTAATGAGCCGTACCACGTGACCGCTGAACGCAGGAAGAGCAGGGGCGCCGAGACAATGGAAGAAGCAGGGGCTGTAGAGACCCTATGATTGGGGGGAGGACGGGGAGCAGTACAATATTCACCTGTCCCCGTTCCACCGCCGCGCTTCGCTCTGTCCTCCGCGTCCTCTGACTATGACGTTCAGGTCAGAGGGCGTGATGACGTAGGCAGTGCGCGCCCTCTGCTGAACGTCACTGCAGAGACTCAGGAGACAGTGGCGCCCTGCGATGGAATGGGAACAGATGAATATCGCCAGTGCCAGGGGCCTGAGCCAGCGGTGACACCCGCACCTGTCCCCCATAGCGCGTCGGTGTCCCCACCTGCTCAGTACACCGGCACCTGGCCTCCAGCGACGAGAGGGGAGTGTCATTATTTATTTATTTTTTTTTTTTTTAATTGCAACAGCAGCAATATATGGGCCGTATTTATCTATGGAGCATCTTGTTGGGCCACCATTAACCCTTCTGCAGCATTTTATGGGGGTTATTTATCTATGGAGTATCTTCTTGGGCCACCATTAACCCTTGTGCAGCACCACCCTCGGCTTATACTCAAGTCAATAAGTTTTACCAGTTTTTTTTAGTGGCAAAATTAGGGGTCTTAGCTTATTCTCGGGTCGGCTTATACTCGAGTATATACGGTATCTTTACGGATTTCTTTAGATATCTATATTTCTTTTGATCTTTCAGATCATTTCTAGATCCAGCCTGGTTCTTGCCTGGGACTTTGGTCCTTGGGCTTCTGTACCCACCCTTGGACCTTTTCTTTGGTATTCTCCATGGTGCTGTCCAGAGGAATGTAATGGAAAAAGGGAATTATACCTACCGGAAATTCTGTTTCCAGAAGTTCTTCAGGACAGCACCCTTATTTCCCTCCCTTATGTTTGTCTTTAGGCTCACACAAGATCGACCTTCCGGGAGATAGTTCATCCATCAAGTCGCCTTGGCCTGAAATTGAGATGGAGCCGTTAAAGGGTTTCTTACATATGCGTTTGTAAGGGCGTGTTTAGACCATTTCCATCTATCCTTCTGTGGTACTTTGAAAAAAACACTGGAGGAGAGAGAGGCCTTATAACCTCTGTGATCCCTCTTGTGATTCTTTTAAAGGTCACTGAATTTTGTCACCTGCATTCTTTTTGAAACATCATAGGGATAGAAGTGCTGCAGAATGTTAATTCTATGTATTTTTTAGAATAATCTGATATCAGACCAAATGACACTCAACGATATATCAAAACATTTGATCAAAGGGATTGTCTGACCAGAAACTCGTTGTCAATTAGTTCTTTATTGTAAGTAAAGTTTGATCAAACATTATTTGAGTTTTATTTTTCATATCTCACTCTATATCTTTAAAAAAAACCACTCCTATGAGCAGTGTTTGTATTGATCTTCTGCTCAGATACTGCTCGTAGGAGGGCAGACAGGGTTCGCGTTACCACGCGGCGCATATTGCATGCGTGGGATTTCAGCGACAAACAGGTCAGTGTGATGCTGATATGGGGGGATACCATTATAATGAAGTCAGGAGACAGTGATTTCTTCCAGGCGCCACACGCCCCAGAGCCTGGAAGAAATCATTAACATATAACATAATTTCTCAAGCTATACACCGCAGTTATGATACATGCAGCTAAGACTGGTTTTACTATTCTATTACCTGTATACCCATAGTAATAGCTCAAAATCGTTCATGGAGTGACAGATTCTCTTTAATCCAGGTCTGGGAAGAGATCCCTCAGAACATCCGCCACCTCATCAGGAGCATGCCCAGGCATTGTAGGGAAGTCATACAGGCACGTGGAGGCCACACACACTACTGAGCATCATTTTCTTGTCTTGATGCATTTCCACTGACGTTGGATCAGCCTGTAATCTGATTTTCCACTTTTGAGTATTATATCAAATCCAGACCTCCATGGGATGTTAATTTGATCATTTTTGTTCAATTGTTCTCAATCCTACTAAGTAATGAAAAAAGATTTGCAACTGGGATGTGGTATTTTTGCGTTATCTTTATTTTTTTGAGCAGTGTATTAGTAAATACCTCCAGTAGCCTTAGGCATCCATTTTTACCACCACTCATATGGACAGTAGTCGTAACCATGATTTCTTAATTCCCTGCCCATGGGGTAAGACAGCAAATCGATACTACATTTCTAATTGGAGGTATTTGCTAATATTACACCTACTACATATTGTGATAGGATCTTGGCGATGGAAATACCTATTAGGTGAATAATATTTTGATTGCTAATATCTCAGCAGGGAAATAAAAATAAAAAAAATGGTATTCTGCTCTGCAGCCGGTATTACATTGTTCAACAAGATAGATTTAGTGAGAGGTCCTTTTTATATTACAATTTGTGGCAGGGAGGTGAAGTTGCAGAAGATGGACAAAACTCAACATGGGAGCTAATGTGGTGGTGCATAAGAGATATGATTTAACCCCCTTCTCAACATCTGCTCTGCATGTATAACCAGGGCTGTGGAATCGGTAAGCCAAACCTCCGACTCCTCAATTTCCATGACACAGACTCGGACTCCACAGCCCTGTTATAACGCCAGTTGGGAGCGGTTGTATGGAGCGAGCTCAAGCTACGAGCCCTCCCAATACCCGGCAGATGATGGCTGCTTATTGCAGCCATAACCTGCCACTAACCGCCTGTAATTACCTAGTTAAAAGCCTCTGTCTCTCACAGCGGCATATAACACGCACGCATGTCAGCGTATCATTATCTCCGTCCACTGGCGCGCCCGGGATGTGGTCGCTGGTGTCTGATGGGTTGTCATGACTCCCCTCCACCCTGGTGCCTGTCATTAAAGTGATCCCATGATACCCAGCCTGCTAAATGCAGTGGTGCACCCTAAGGGTATGTGCACACGCTGCGGATTCCGCTGCGTTTCCACAGCGTTTTTGGCCGCTGCGGACCCGCAGCAGATTTAGCTGCGGTGTACAGTACCATTCAAATCCGCAGCGGGTTCCTATCTCCACCATTGTGGAGATGGTGAATCCGCAGGTCCAAACCGCAGGCAAAACCGCTGATAATCTGCAGGTCTTTTGACCTGCGGTTTATCTGCGGTTTTTGCAAAATCTGTGCGGATTCCGCAGCGTCTGCACACACCCTTAGGTGGCTAAAAAAAAATTTTGAAAATGAAAAAACTTGTTCAACTCACACCCCTTTTCAACCTTTGTAAATAAAAGTATAAAAAATTACACATTTGGTATCGCCGCTTTCAGAAAATTCTGATCTATCAAAATATTAAAACTGTTAACCAGGTCTGTAAACACCGTAAAAGAAAAAAAATTAAAGAACTCTAAAATTACATTGTCTCCACAATTCCACAAAAAATGCTGTTGCAATCTATTTCAAAATGGTACTTATAAAAACATTGTCTTGCCCTGCAAAAATTAAGCCATCAGTGTTCCATCTGCCAAAAAATGGCGACACAACACCATTTTTTTTTTTTTTTTTTACCCTAAAATAATTTTAAAAAAATAACATACTGGACATGTTGGGTATCACCATAATCATATTGTGAGGTTATTTTTACCACAAAATGTACATTGCAAAAACCGTTTCCCAAAAAGGTAAATTGTGGGGGTTTTCACAACTTCTCCCCACTTGGAATATTTATTTATTTATTTATTTTTTTAACTATTTTTCAGTTCACCATGTATGTGGTAAAATGAAGTTATTCAAAAGTAGAAAACGTCCCTTAAAAGCAAGCCCCTCTTATGTCAATGTGGACAGATAAATAAGAGTCATGTCTCTGCAAAGAAGGGGAGGAAATAATGGAAGTTGTCAGCGGCGTAAAAGTGTTAGAGAGCATTTGGGGGCATCATGAATAGGAGTCTTGGCTGTAAAGCTGCCAGGTGTATTATTCTCTGAGACCACCTGCCTCCTGGCGCTGCTAGAGGTGATGGACAGCTGTGTTATTAAATGTTTAAGGCTGTGTGCCCACGTAGCGTTTAAGCGTTTCCGCTGCTTAAAAAATGCATTCCATGCATTTGTAATAGAAAACGCACCACATGTTGTGCCAATGGTGCGTTTTTTACCGCTGCGGAAAGGCTTAGCGGTAAAAAACGCAGCATGTTCATTAATTTTGCGGAATCGCCCGCGATTCCGCATACCATCCATTATATGGGCAAATCGCATTGGAAAACGCATGCAAAAATGCTTGACAATCGCGTCAAAAAGCGCATGCGTTTTTCATTTCAAGGGCATGCGTTTCTGCTCAGGAAAAAAACGCATGAAAATCGCTATATGGGCACATAGCCTTAGTGTTTCGGGACAAATATTAAAGTGGAAAACCCCTTTAATATTTGCTATTCTGATTTTGTGGTATTGGGTAGCCACGTTGCTGTTTTTAAAGGTGTTTTCCGAGGTAAATTTTAGCAGTTGCTCCGTGACTTGGAGATTGGCGGTTCACACTGGTGGGATTCCCCAGATCGAGTGGGCGTTCGGCTAAATTATTTGGTCATTGTACTATTGGCTGGTGCCAGACGGATTTGTAGTTTCACATCACTCTTCATTTGGGGCATGCTGTTAGGAGAGGTGGGGGGGGAGAAATGTCTTTACTAAAGGGGGGGTGTTGCCTCAGTTCTATAACAGTGCAGCATTTCTTATACGTACATTACAGTAAGTGTGCCTGCCATTTTTCACTTCCCCACACGTTTATACACAAGCCACCAACTCTAACACTAATGTTTGCACCTTGCACAGTCCACATGTCTGAGATCTCACAATGGTTGATTCAGGCTCATTCTTTTTGCTGATGTACTGCACAATAATCCACCTTTCCTGTTAGAGATGGTTGTATGGACACGGGGCCTATAGGGACAGCTGTGCTATGAGGCCTCTGTGCAACCAGATGCGTTTTACAAGCTTCTCAGTGACAGTTGTAGAGTTGCTTTTGGTTGGCTTGGGTCATGAAATGAACTCCCTGTTGGTGAGTGGCGCACAGCTCCTGAGGGTGCAGCAAGGTGGGTAATGTCTATGCTTCTTGCAGTGCACATTGGGCATACACACCAAATATAAAATCTCAACATATTCATCTGTAATACAACTTTAGTTGCATGTGTCTCCCATTAAACGTTTGTACCTGTGTTTGGCGGGGTCACTTAGTATTGCAAAGAACATACAGCATCTGTTAAGATCACTGAAGTCCATGGACATATTCTCTGGCAGATCTACAGGACATCCACATATAACCATAAAACATGGGAACTTCTGTTTCTAAAGCATACATGACAGAATTTGTCTCCATGCTGCTGCTTTGCTGTGTTTAATGCTGGAACAGTCAAGTGTTGTCAGCGGTAATTTTGCTGCTTGCTTGACTACAGTGGTCTTTGGTGCTTCTAAACTATGTTTCCAACATAAACCCTTCTATCCACAGTGGTGTAGAGCTACAGCACACAAGCAGTTCTGGGGTCATACCATCTTATATAATATTTAGGACATGATGTATCCTGGAAGTTAAGATTTCTCTTCTCTCCACAGGGAAGTCGTGATAACATGAGTATCGTACTTGTTTGTCTTCAAAATGCTCCTAAAGTTTCAGACGAAGCTATCAAGAAAGATGCCGAGCTGGATAAATATTTAGAATCGAAAATTGAAGGTACACTTTATTTATTTTTTTTTTCCTGACCCTGTTCCTTTTTACCCCTCTATCCCTTACTATACTGCTGCACTTAATCCTCGGCACTTTCTGAGTTGTAAGCGGCACTTCCCCACCTGACTGCCAGGCAGAGTACATTGGGTGGACAAAGTTCTGTCTCCTTAAATGGCACAGTCAGACTGCTTCACAATACATTGTCAGTATGTCACAGGATCTGCAGACTGCTATGATCATACATGTATGGCTTGCAGATGCTGAATATGAATTAAAAAATTGCTAAAACTGCAATAGTGCAGTGCAGCAGTCTTACTATAGATGTAGGATCAAGAGGGAAGAAATACTGCCTGCACTGCTATCCAGTAGCCCTGGGCTTAATTCCACTGCAGCTGCTTCTGTCAATGTATGAGGAGGACACTGGGAAAGCTGGGGTACATTTCAGTAGTGATACATACTGAGAGTGCTGCTGATACTTGGTAGATGCTGTGCTTCTGTGTACTGATGTAGGGCTTCCTTACAGAAGACCCTGACCTGCCCAATGCCCCATTCTGTTATTGCTGTGTTGCTTTTTATCCATTTAATTTCTGGTGAAAGAATTTGCAGCTTTTATTGGCCTGTGCTGTGGATTTGAAATCTGCAAGATTTTTTATGCTGCAGATATTCACTGGGGAATCACAGGGAATCTGTTAGTAGGATCTACTCTCCTAAGCTGTTTATATGGACATGTAGGTCATAGAAAGCTGAATGAAATGCAAATGTACAGTACAGACCAAAAGTTTGGACACACCTCCTCATTCAAAGAGTTTTCTTTATTTTCATGACTATGAAAATTGTAGCTTCACTCTGAAGGCATTAAAACTATGAATTAACACATGTGGAATTATATAATTAACAAAAAAGTGTGAAACAACTGAAAATGTCTTATATTCTTCAAAGTAGCCACCCTTTGCTTTGATTACTGCTTTGCACACTCTTGGCATTCTCTTGATGAGCTTCAAGAGGTAGTCACTGGAATTGGCCTTCCAACAGTCTTGAAGGAGTTCCCAGAGATGCTTAGCACTTGTTGGCCCTTTTGCCTTCACTCTGCGGTCCAGCTCACCCCAAACCATCTCGATTGGATTCAGGTCTGGTGACTGTGGAGGCCAGGTCATCTGGCGTAGCACCCCATCACTCTCCTCCTTGGACAAATAGCCCTTACCAAGCCTGGAGGTGTGTTTGGGATCATTGTCCTGTTGAAAAGTGATGGTCCAACTAAACTAAAACCGGATGGAATTGCATGTCGCTGCAAGATGCTGTGGTAGCCATTCTGGTTAAGTATGCCTTCAATTTTGATAAAGTCCCCAACAGTGTCATCAGCAAAGCACCCCCACACCATCACACCTCTTCCATGCTTCACGGTGGGAACCAGGCATGTAGTCCATCCGTTCACCTTTTCTGCGTTGCACAAAGACACGGTCGTTGGAACAAAAGTTCTCAAATTTGGACTCATCAGACCAAAGCACAGATTTCCACTGGTCTAATGTCCATTCCTTGTGTTCTTTAGCCCAACCAAGTCTCTTCTTCTTGTTGCCTGTCCTCAACAGTGGTTTCTTAGCAGCTATTTTACCATGAAAGCCTGCTGCACAAAGTCTCTTAACAGTTGTAGAGATGTGTCTGCTGCTAGAACTCTGTGTGGCATTGACCTGGTCTCTTATCTGAGCTGCTGTTAACCTGCGATTTCTGAGGCTGGTGACTCGGATGAACTTATCCTCCGCAGCAGAGGTGACTCTTGGTCTTCCTTTCCTGGGGCTGTCCTCATGTGACACTTTCAAAGTTTTCCCAACTTTTCGGACTGACTGACCTTCATTTCTTAAAGTAATGATGGCCACTTATTTTTCTTTACTTGGCTGCTATTTTCTTGCCATAATACAAATTCTAACAGTCTATTCAGTAGGACTATCAGCTGTGTATCCACCAGACTTCTGCACAACACAACTGATGGTCCCAACCCCATTTATAAGTCAAGAAATCCCACTTATTAAACCTGACAGGGCACACCTGTGAAGTGAAAACTATTTCCAGTGATAACCTCTTGAAGCTCATCAAGAGAATGCCTAGAGTGTGCAAAGCAGTAATCAAAGCAAAAGGTGGCTACTTTGAAGAACCTAGAATATAAGACATATTTTACTCTTCGCCACGACAGCACCCACTTGGAGAGAGGGATCCGCCCATAGGAACAGGAAACCTACAGAGATAAAAGAGGGCGGTCCGCCTCTCCCCCTCAGTTGGTTTCCTGTTCCGAAGGGGAACCGCAGGATACGCTAGAGTCTTACCTGGGCCAAGGAACCGCCTGTGCAGTGTCTGCGAGAACAGCAGGGGTTCCGGTCCAGAAGCAGCGACGGGGGAGTGCTGGAATCCGGCTCCCTCCTCGGCTGGTATGGATGACGGGCAGAAACCCCGGTACCGGGTGGCGCCGACCGGGGTTCTTCTGTGGACAACATGACACCGGGCGGGAGGATCCATTCCGGTCCATGTGGGGGCGCAGGAACCGGAGAAAACGGCAGCCTCCGGCGTTCCTAAAGGGCTTCAGCGTCCAGGAGGACGCACAGGCAGCGCGGCAGGAAGTGGTAAGGAGGAACTTCCGGGTTACCGGAGGTTCCTCGGCTCAGAGCGCACGCGCGGCTGGGCGGCGCTGCAAGCAGAGAGGCGCTCCCCGCCCCCTCCAGAAAAAAAAAAAAAAAAAAAGAGCGATTTGATCTGCAGAGCGCGGGCGGCTAGTCTCGGCGCTGTAGCGAGGAGCCGCAGATAGGAGGGGGAGGTACCAGGTATGAAGGGGCTTATAAAAGGCCTGGGGCACAGAAATATGGCGTGCAATCATGTCTTCACCAAGACAGGACACGCATCCCCAGGCAGGCGACGCAGCAGCAGCCAAGGACCACGCAAGACGAGGGTCCTCGGATCGTAGCCATGCCAACAAGCCTCCTTCTCAGCCTCCTTCTCAGCCTCCTGAGCCGGTACCTACAGCTTCTCTGGGTGAGTGGACGACGCTCTGCCTATCAAGCTGATAAAATGTGTCTCCCCCCCTCCCTCTCCCTCTCCCCCCCCTCCCTCTCCCCCCTCCCTCTCCCCCCTCCCTCTCCCCCCTCCCTCTCCCCCTCCGTCATGATGTCTCTATCTCAGACTAAGAGGAAGGAAAAATCAAAAAATAAAGAATGTGCCCTGTGTACACGTCTGCTACCGGACTCTTACACAAAAAGACTGTGCAAGGATGCATAAACGAAACGGCAAAGCAGGCGTCCACATCAGCCGCAGACATAAGGGCTATAATTAGAGAAGAACTACAGGCCCTAAATCAGTCTAGCAGGCCTACTAATATCGAAACAACTAGGCCAGCAGACGCCGTAGACACCGATGAGGGCGAAATAGCCTCGGATAGTTCTAATGCATCTACATCGGCATCCTCCTCAGAGATATAGGGCCGTTGCTGTTTTCCATTAGATCATATGGATAATTTAGTTAAATCTGTGAGGAATACAATGGGTTGCACAGATACAAAAGAGCCGCAAACGGCTCAGGAAATTATGTTTGCAGGTCTAACAGACAGAGGAAAGTTTTTCCGGTTATTCCAGCAATAAAAGCTCTGGTTAAGAAGGAGTGGGAGAGACAGGACCAGAGAGGGTATCTTCCCTCAACTTCAAAGAGAAGGTACCCCTTTAACGACGAAGACTTGTCGACATGGGTTAAAGTCCCGAAGGTAGACGCGGCAGTGGCCTCCGCCTCAAAGCAAACAATCTTACCAGTGGAGGACTCGGGCGTGCTAAAAGACCCTCTGGACCGTAAAGCTGACGCCTCATTAAAGAGGGCATGGGAGGCAGCTACCAGCACGTTTAAACCGGCAATAGCTAGTACTTGCACAGCTCGCTCTATGCTGGTCTGGATCGACCAACTAGACCAGCAAATAGACCAGAAGATCTCCAGAGACAAGCTACGTGCCGCCATACCTCTAATCCGCGGCGCAGCGGCATATATAGCAGATGCTTCGGCTGATTCCTTACGTTTGGCAGCCAGAACAGCAGGGTTGGCTAATAACGCCAGACGTAGCCTATGGCTAAAAAGCTGGAGAGGTGACACCCAGTCCAAAGCAAAGCTTTGTACCATTCCTTGCGAGGGTGAGTTCTTATTTGGGAAAGCCTTAGATGAAATCCTTACGAAGGCAAAAGAAAGGAAAAAAGGATTCCCTAACCCTCCTCTCCCATTTTATAGGAGGGCGTTTAGGAGACCATTTGGCCGAGGAAGACCAGCAGAAAATCAAAACCGCTGGTCCACAAAGGAAGGAAAGGGCAAAGGTGCCATGTTTAGGGGATCCTCCTTCCGCAGGGACAGGAACTGAGGAGCCAGTCCCTCCAGTAGGGGGGAGGCTAAAAAATTTTTTTTCGAGAATGGGAGAAAATTACGCTTAGCCCTTGGGTCATGGGCATTATTAAAGAAGGGTTAAAGATAGAATTTCATCAAGTACCCCATAATTCGTTAATCATAACATCCTTCAGCTCGCCAATTCAACAGCAGGCCCTGGAGGCTGAGATTTGGAGCCTTCTGGACAAAAAAGTTTTGGTCCATGTACCTAAAAGGCAGGAAGGGAGAGGATTTTACTCCCCTCTTTCTGATACCTAAACCAGACGGGTCATTCCGGACGATAATCAACTTGAAGAAATTAAATTCCTTTATAATCATAAATTTAAGATGGAATCCATAAGATCCACGATTAAGCTCCTCTTCCCTAATTGTATGATGGCAGGCTTGGATCTGAAGGATGCTTATTATCATATTCCCATCCATTGCAGATATCAGAGATACCTCAGAGTGGCGGTCCTCCTCGATGGCACCATACAGCATCTCCAGTTCACAGCCATGCCATTCGGCATTTCCATCGCACCACGAGTATTTACAAAGGTGATGCTGGAAGTGATGGCTTTTTTACGCCAGAAGGACACACTAATAGTACCCTCTCTGGATGATTTTTTAATAGTAGGGAATTCAATTCGGCAATGTAATGAGCGGGTTGCTGATACAATCTTGTCCCTACAGGCCCTAGGGTGGATAATAAACTTCAAGAAGTCCAGAATCGAGCCTCAGTCTGTTCAGTCCTTCCTAGGTCTCGAGCTAGACTCCATACACCAAAAATGTCTACTGTCTCAGGTAAAAATTTCAGCAATTAAAAAGAAAGTGAGGATAGCAATAGATCGGCCACACATATCTTTAAGGGAAGCAATGTCCCTCCTGGGATCCCTTACTGCCTGCATCCCTGCAGTTCGCTGGGCCCAGTTCCACACGAGGGAACTACAACACCAAATTCTCTTAGAGGAATCCCGGGATCGGGGTAATCTGACAAAGAAAAACACGCTATCCCAGGAGGTCCTAACCTCCCTTACATGGTGGCTAAGGGATGATTAGCGGGAGGAGTACCTTGGGTTATAACACCCTCCCGTATAATTATCACGGACGCTAGCCCCACAGGATGGGGAGCCCATATGGGAAATAGTTTTGCCCAAGGCCTATGGGATATAGGCGAAGATCAGGATTCGTCAAATTTAAAGGAACTAAAAGCAGTCTATCATGCATTGTGTCATTTTCTTCCGCAGTTACAAGGGGAAAACGTGAGAATCCTTTCGGACAACACCACAGTAGTCACATATCTGAACAGACAAGGCGGAACTCGATCAGTCACCTTAATGTCTTCCGCAAGAAGGATTTTATCCCTAGCAGAAAAACAATTTTTGTCTCTCTCAGCCCTCCACATAAGGGGAAGAGACAATTGGGAGGCAGATTTTCTAAGTCGCCATACACTGCGACAAGGAGAGTGGTGTCTAAGCCGGGAGATATTCACACGCATCGTGGCACTATGGGGTTGTCCCCAAATAGATCTCTTCGCCACCAGAGAGAACAGACAGGTGCGAAGATTCGCCTCTCTAAATATGACAGACAATCCGGAAATTCTGGATGCCCTCCAGGCCCCGTGGCAATTCAAACTGCCATATGCATTTCCCCCAATCATACTTCTACCGCAGGTGATCAGGAAAATCAGAGCAGAGGAAGCACGAATAATCTTAGTAGCACCATTCTGGCCCAGGAGGCCTTGGTTTTCTTGCCTGCAAGCAATATCATTGACAGACCCGTGGGTGCTTCCTTCAACCCCCAGGCTCCTCTCACAGGGACCATTCTTCCATCCTCAAGTGGACAATCTCCACTTGACGGCTTGGAACTTGAAAGGGAAATGTTGAGATCAAGAGGTTTCTCGGAGGGATTAGTCAATACACTCCTACAAAGTCGAAAAGTGACAACGACAAAAATTTACACCAGAGTATGGAGAAAATTCCTAGAGTCCCACGCAGAGCCGGATTTCGGAGAAATTCCGATTACAGCGATCCTAGAGTTCCTACAGAAAGGGAAGGAATTAGGGTTAGCTGTTAACACACTAAAGTAACAGGTGTCAGCTCTAGGGGCCCTCTATAGTTATAATGTGGCAGGCAATAGATGGGTAAGCAGGTTCATCTCGGCCTGTGAGCGGAGTGAGCCGGTGCACATACCTAGAGTTCCTCCTTGGGAGTTAAACCTAGTTCTGGAGGCTCTAACACGTCCTCCCTTTGAACCTTTAGATTCAATATCCCTTAAACACCTATCCTTCAAAGCAGTACTGCTAGTTGCACTAACCTCAGCCAGAAGAGTTAGCGACATACAAGCCCTTTCAATAGAACCTCCTTTTCTGTTGACATTTCAGGATCAGTTAATATTAAAACCAGACCCCTCATACTTACCAAAGGTAGCAGGGAAGTTTCATAGATCACAAGAGATCCACCTCCCTTCATTTTTTAGTAACCCTTCTACTCCAGAGGAAGAAAAGTTCCATACACTAGACGTTAGAAGAGCTGTATTACAATACATCGAGAGGTCTAGCAGCTGGAGGAAGAGTAGGGCTCTGTTTATTTCCTTCCAGGGCCAAAAGAAGGGACATGAAGTCACAAGGGGTACTTTGTCTCGGTGGATCAGAGACGCAATTGGGCTGGCATACTCCGAGAGCAATGAAAATCCTCCGGAGGGTATCAGAGCACATTCCGCCAGAGCTATGGCTTCCTCCTGGGCAGAGAGGGGAGACGTCGCAATCGAGTCTATATGTAAGGCGGCAACCTGGTCTACACCCTCTACCTTTTATAATCACTATAGGCTTGATTTATCATGCTCATCCGACCTAGCCTTTGGTAGAGCGGTCCTCAGCACGGTGGTCCCTCCCAGGTGAAAGTCTCTGAAAGTCTCTCCAAGTGGGTGCTGTCGTGGCGAAGAGTAAAAAGCCGGATTACTTACCGGTAATGCTCTTTTAATGAGTCCACGACAGCACCCGTTCACTAACCCTCCCTAGAAGTTAACATAATGTATATACACCTTCTTAGTTGTAAAGTTAATAAATTTATAATACTGGATAATATAATGGCCTAATAATTGGCGGTCCTCCTGGTACTCTGAAATCTAACTGAGGGGGAGAGGCGGACCGCCCTCTTTTATCTCTGTAGGTTTCTTGTTCCTATGGGCGGATCCCTCTCTCCAAGTGGGTGCTGTCGTGGACTCATTAAAAGAGCATTACCGGTAAGTAATCCGGCTTTTTCAGTTGTTTCACATTTTTTTTTAATTATATAATTCCACATGTGTTAATTCATAGTTTTGATGCCTTCAGAGTGAATCTGCAATTTTCATTGTCATGAAAATAAAGAAAACTCTTTGCATGAGAAGGTGTGTCCAAACTTTTGGTCTGTACTGTATGTCCGTTTGATTTCTGTGATCCTGTGTTTTATTCCCAATAGTTTTTTTTTTTTCCTTAATATGTAAATGAGTTGTTAAGATCTATAGGTGGGACATCTCCGTGAGAATCTTCTTCCAGAGCTGCTTACAAATGAAAGGAGGCTTTACCGGTGTGAGACATGTAATGACTGACAGTCTGATCTCCTGACCTTCATGTCTCACGCTGGTAATGTCTCTTTCGCTTGAAATATGCTCTGGAGACAGATTATCAGGGAGATCTATATGCCACCCATAGATCTTTAACATCTCATTTACTTACCAGGAAAACATGTTTTTCTCTGGAATAAAACAGAGGATTGCAGATACCAGGGTATCATTTTATTCAGTTACCTATGACCTACATGCCTATATAGATGTCTTAGGAGGGCTGATCCTACTGATAGATTCTCTTTAAAGTGTTTGTCCCATCTGGATAACGCCTTCTCTTAATTAGAAACTCATTTCAATCTTCTGAAAACCCCAGTAAAATGTGGTAGCATATATAGTATAAATGATTGACCACCTTGTGGTTTGCAGCTTCTTTGTTTTGACGTGATGGAGAGCAGACACTTTGTACCTTCACCTCCATGATGTCAATTTGGCTTGGTAGGGTGCATAGACTGGGGTTGTCATAGTAGGATGGTCCTATGACTGCATATAGATAAAATTTGGTCATGGCAAAGGGTGCAGAGTTGGTGCGCAAACACAATACACCGTTTATAACTTCCTACTGCATTGCACGTTCTGTATATGTCTCTGGAATTGCATCTACTGTTTTTGAGATTAAGCCATGTGATCTAAGATACAAATGTCTGTCTTCTAGAAATCATGACAACTGCTGGGGAGGAAGGAATGCCAGACCTCGCTCATGTAATGCGCATATTATCAGCAGAGAACATACCACATTTACCACCTGGAGGTGGTTTATCTGGAAAGTGAGTGTGTGTATAATGTCTTGTGGGTCGGGTCCTGTTATTCAAGTCATGCTAATGGCCTCCATTTTGTAGTTTGGATGGAGGCCTACAATGTATTCCTCTGCATAGGCGTGTAGGGTCCGAATTAACAAACATAAGCCAAATCCATATACTCTGCTTATGTTTCCTTTATTACCATGTAGAAATATGTATAGATCCCCATTATTATTTTTTTTTTTTTTTTTTTTTTTTTAATTTTCCAATTCCATATGATCTTTTTATGATCTTTTTAATGGGGTAGTCTCAAAGGAACCAAACCCTTTTTCAAAATGTGTATAGTTTTACCACTGGCTTTGGGATTTATAATGGATATCATACATTATAAGAAAAAGAAAACCACAAAACATTCTGCCAATGCATGTACAAACCTCCAGATCAAGCAAAAAAAAATGGGAGGCAGCATGTCCTTCAATAACACTTTGAGAAATATTTATTCCATGCCCAAGGCATGCGACGTTTCGGCTCGAACATTGAGCCGTTTATTGAGCTGATACGTCACGTGTTGGGCATGGAATAAATGTTTTTCCAAGTTTCATTGAAAATTTTTTTTTTATGTTGCCGAAACATTACATTACGTGTACACATGCAATGTTATACAAAAACACAACGTATAGTGATGTTTTCTTAGGTGATTATCCTATTCAGTAAATGAGTGTGGAACCCTGACCTAAAAACATCCATGCGTTTACAAACCCTTTTCTTAAAGTAGGCATTGCCTTTATGATTTTAAGCATGTTTCCAGGCCGAATCAAGCTTAAAGGATTGTCCGAAGGCAAACGAAATTTCAATTTTAAATCGCTATCTATTTGATGTCGTAATCGAAGTCTTCTGACTCTCCCTACAGATGATGTTTGGAGAACAAAGTATCAAGTGGGTTGAATGTAAAACTCCAGAGCTTTTTGCGTTCTGGCATTTGAGTTGCCGCTTGACGTGCCGGACAGCGGCTTTCTCCTGTGTTGAGAACACATGAATGCTTGACCAAGTGTAATATGTATGGTGGAGTCGGGAGAGATGGCTGATGCCTGCCACCTCTGAGGAATTTGGGAACATTTTAAAGGGAACTTGTTAGCTGGTGCATGCTGTCCAAACAGCGAACATGAATCAAAGTTTGGCTTCACAAATGCACTCAGGTATATTTGCCAGAAACACTCTGGTGCTTCAGGAAAAATATAGTTTGGAGATCCTCTTCCCTGAGTCCCCTGTAGTTTAATGGCAGGACTATACATTGTGTGTACTTGGCAAGGGGCCTGTCAATCACCCAGGCAGTGCTGGGAAAGGGAGGCTCAAACTATATTCTCTTTAAAATGCTAGAACGGATATCTGCATGGCAGCTTTCATTCAACTAGTCTGATTCATGCTGCTCATGGTTTGGACAGCATGACTAGAGTGACCGATTCGTTTTTTAAGCGTTTCCGCCGTGTTTTTGCCGCTGCGGAAAGGCTTAAACGCTAACAAAACGCATCCTATGGGATTCCGCAGTTGCTGTGCCAATGCTGCGGATTTTTCTGCTGCGGAATCGCGTAGCGGTAAAATCCGCAGCATGTCCATTAATTCTGCAGAATCGTGGAAAAAAACTCTGCCGCCATAGGATTGCATGGAAACCCTCACTTTACGCATGTGGCTATGCCCACCATGGGTAAAGTGAGCGCTTCATGTGTGGATGGTACCCATGGTCTGGAGGAGAGTAGACTCTCCTCCATGCCCAGGGTACCATATCCCTGTAAAAAATAGAATTTAAATAAAAAATAGGGATATACTTAACCCTCTGTCGGCCCCGGAGTCCTCCCGGCCCTCATCGGAGCTGCCGGCAACTTCTGTTCCCAGGGATGCATTGTGCGAATGACCTCTGATGACGTAGTGGTCTCACGTGACCGCTACGTCATCAGAAGTCATTAGTGCAATGCATCCCTGGAAACGGAAGTTGCCGGCAGCGCCGATGAGAACTCCGGGGGCCGACAGAGGGTAAGTATATCTCTATTTTGTATTTTTGTTTATTTTTAACATTCTATCTTTAACTATTGATGCTGCATAGGCAGCATCAATCGTAAAATGTTGGTCCCACAAGTCACAAGTGTGACCAACCTGTTAATCACTTTTCCAAGCGATGCTTCAAATCGTTTGTAAAGCGCAAGCATTCTGCAAGCTAAAAACGCTTGTGTTTTGTGGGAAAACGCATGCAAATTCCACATGCGTTTTACCCGCGGCAGAGAGTTAAGGAAATGCTGCGAACAATTCCGCAGCATTTCTGCAACGTGGGCACATAGCCTAAGGCTCTTGCTCTTTATCCAAGCTAGGTAATTATAATGTGGGGGAGATGTGACATGGCACCACGCACACTTGATTTTCTGACATGGAATTGTTTTTCACCCTTTTCTGTTTTTTTTTTTTCTTTTCTATAGACGCAGTGTTATTGAAGATGTTTATAATAGGTTGAATCCACATAGAGAGACCGATGGGGTAAGTTACTTATCTGCCTCCTGATCGCCTCTTGACCTGTGCAAGCAGGATCCCGTGACAAGCACACCAGGGTGTCTGTGCGTGCCGAAATTCTCGTTATAGCAAGGATAAAAATGTTATAAATTGCGTAAAAGCTAAACCTACTGATGGAAATATTAACTTTAATGGGACTTTTATAAATCTTTACAGGGTACCACTTCTTACTAACAATTAGGCTACATTCACACATCCATGTGAAATGTCGGCGTGCAGTCTGATTTATTTAGGACACAGACCCACTGAGTGTCCTCTTCTAATCCTCAAAATTGGATGCGATTAGTATCACAGATTTCATACTCTGGTACTTCATTATCACAGATTTGTCAATAGTTTCATGAAACTTTTATGGTTCCAAGTGCCTTTTGATAGAAATCGGGCATCACACGGACATTTCACAGTGATGTGGGAAAGCAGCTTTAATGAGATGCACCCGTCGGACCCTTGCCACCAATCACCAGTTTCTATCTGGAGTCAACCCATTTAAAGTGCATATCCTATAAAGGAACTTGACCCAGCAAAACTGCTGACAGTGATAGATTGTAGACCAGCCTAAATATAAATATGCCGGTGTGCGTTGTTTGTTGCGCTGCCAAAGTGATGGCGATCTCTAACTCTAAAATGCTCTCCAGACTTCTCAATGAGCGCTCCACAACCCCCCTCTATCTGCTTTTGATTGATGGCTGTATTGTTTTTCTGGTTGGGCTCCAAAGTCGTAATCAGGGCTGTGGAGTCGGTGCTCATTTTGGTGAAGTCGGAAAAAAATGGACCGACTCCTAAAATATGTAATAAATTGGGTACAGTAGTTCAATGCAGAATGTGCTGAATATTTTTCATAGGAATTTTGTAAAGTTATGAAATGTCCTATAAATGGCTGTTCTATTCCTGATCTAAGGCTACATTCACACACAGCGTTTTTGCTGCGTTTTTTGAGGATACGTTTTTCAGCTTTTTTAAAAAAACTCATCCCCTGAAAGGTTTTTGAGCTCATAGATAATGTTTTCAATAGCAAAAGCAGACTAGAAAACTGCTCTATCTATCCATTTATCCATATCTGTCTATCCATATCTTATCTGTACCAAAAAGAATGAAAGCCGGGTAGCACACAGACTAAAGGGCCTGTCACACTGAGCGATATCGCTAGCAATATCGCTATAACTTGTGACGTTATAGCGATATTGCTAGCGATATCGCTGTGTATCGCTGAAAGCGCGAGAACGTCCTGGACCGTTTCTCGTCGTCAGCTTCCTACGGCGCTTCCTGTGGAGAGACGAGCGTGGAGCCGGGCGGGAGGACATCCGGATCGCCTAGTGTGACAGGTAAGTAGCGACCCCCGTCCCCAGTGATGTCGCTGGTGAGATCTGCCTGTGTGGCAGCTCACTAGCGACTACTTAGCGATGCACCAGCGATCCTGACCGCGTCATATCGCTGGTCGGGATCGCTGGTGCATCGCTAAGTGTGACAGTACCTTAACACTCCTTTTTTAGCACCAGTCAGGTACACGACATAGCTTCCCAAAAGGACGCCCAGGACAGGCATTGCTTGTCTTCAGTAACACATCAACATCAATTGATAGTTGGAATAAATAGACTGCATTCACCACATCTTCTTAAGGTGCAGGCTTTATTTTCAAGTGTAGGGGTGTGCAGTATGAGGTTCTGCAGCAGCTGAGGTGTGTAGTATGAGGTTCTGCGGAACAGTGTGGGGTTCTGCCCCCCCCCCCCCCCTAGTTTTGATCCCGGCTATACCCATGTTGTGTATGTAGCCTGAGGATCTAGTCTTTGTCTTAGCTGAGAAGTCAGTGCTGCACTCCAGCACCAGTGAAGCGCCTCCTCTACAGACAAGGGTACAAAGTAAACACACTCAGAAAGAAGGAAGGCCTGCACTCATCTCAGAAGAATTGCTAGAGTGAACAGGATAACAAGAATAAGGTAATTACTTCTTAAAGCATATTTAAACTTTCAATAAACTGTGCATAAATCAATAGTCCAGTATACTGTATGTTCTCTCTGTATGTTTGTTTGTTTTATCTTTGAGCTCATATACTTTTGGGAAGCTAGCTTTTATACAATATACATACAATATACAGGGAAAATACAGCAACAGGATTGATGAGGACTTATGAGGACTTGTATAGGTATAGAAGCCAAAACATCAAGTTATTAGCTGTTATCAGTTTTTGTTCCTGGAATATGATACACAACAAACTTGCTCCCTCCCTCCTCCCCTCTTCATAGACTGTGAAGCATTTAGTGAGCTGTACCCTAAGAAAAGCCTGAGATTGGAAATTCATGGGAATTCAAAGTAAAGCTATCTACCGTATATACTTGAGTATAAGCCGACCCCCCCCCCTCTAATTTTGCCACAAAAAACTGGGAAAAATTGACTCGAGTATAAGCCTAGGGTGGAAAATGCAGCAGCTACTGGTAAATTTAAAAAATAAAAATAGATAATAAAAGTGAAGTTAATTGAGACATCAGTAGGTTAAATGTTTTTGAATATCCATATTGAATCAGGAGCCCCACATAATGCTCCATACAGTTTGATAGCCCCAAAGATGTTCCATAGATTATGGCCCCATAAGATGCTCCACAGAATAGGCCCCATATACTGCCCCCATAAGCAGCTCCATAGATTATGCCCCCATATGCTGCCCCATAAGATCCTCCATAGGTTATGCCCCCATATGCTTCCCCATAAGATGCTCCATAGATTATGCCCCCATATGCTGCCCCTATAAGATGCGCCATAGATTATGCCCGTATAAGATGCTCCATAGATTATGCCCCCATGTGCTGCCGCTGCTGCATTTAAAAATAAAAAAAAGACATACCTCTCCGTCGCAGGGGCCAGTTGCCGGTATCACTGCTGGCACCTGAGATATTCACCTGTCCCCCGGTCCATCGCTGCTTGCTGCTGTCTGGCACGTCATCTGTCAGTGACGTTCAGACTGCACGGGGCACGGCGAGTACTAACTACGTCACCGTGCCCTCTGCTGTCTGAGCGTCACTGACAGATGACGTGCCAGACAGCAGCAAGCAGCGATGGACCCCGGACAGGTGAATATCGCTATACGTACCCATCCTGGCGCAGTCTCTGAAGCCCCCTGGTTCTCCACGATCTCCCTTCCTTCCTTCAGCGGTCACGTGGTACCGCTCATTACACTCATGAATATGTGCGTATTCATGAGTTTAATGAGGTACCATGTGACCGCTGAAGGAAGGAAGGGAAATCGCGGAGAAGCTGGGAGGCTGCAGAGACCGTGCCAGGACGGGTAAGTATGACATGAGTAGACCCCCACCCCCTCCGACCCCCTGGTGTATATGACTCGAATATAAGCCGAGAGGGGGACTTTCAGCCCAAAAAAGGGCTGAAAATCTTGGCTTATATTCGAGTATATACGGTAGTAAAATACTTTACAGACTTTATATCTGTCATCTGTACTATTGATTTATGCAAAGTTTGATTTATTTCTATCTAAAATTATACAGTGGGGAAAGTATGTATTTGATACCCTGTCGCTTCCCACCTACAAAGAATGGAGAGGTCTGAAATTTTTAATCACAGGTACACTTCAACTGAGAGAAACAGAATCTACAGGGAATGTCTGACCTCTGTAATTGCAAACAAAGGTTTCTGTACCAAATATTAAAGGGAATCTGTCACCCATTTTTAGTGATATCATGTAAAGATATCACCCAGTTGTGCATCCCATAAGGATTCTACTAGGACTTTTGATTCCCCCCAACCCCGCACCTTTGATGCAATAATACCTTTTTTTTTTTTATCTTGGTGGAGATGTATGGAAATCGACGCTGTCCGATGGGCGGGGCTTATTCGCGCCCCCCCTCGGCTAGCTGAATGTAATCTTCATCTGTGAATATCACATATGCCGTAGTTTTTCCGCGCTTGCGCATTGAAAAGGCCTCCGACGCTTGCGCAGTATACTTTGCCCAACTGTGGGCAAAGCATATAATCGCTACTGCGCATGCGCCGGTATTTCAGCGCGGTCTATGCCCCGAAAGTGTGTCCTGCATGTGAAGACTTCCGGGGCATAGACCGCGCTGAAAAATACCGGCGCATGCACAGTACCGATTATGTGCTTTGCCCGCAGTTGGGCAAAGTATACTGCGCAAGCGCCGGAGGCCTTTTCAGTGCGCAAGCGCGGAAAAACTACGGCATCTGTGATATTCACAGATGAAGAATACGTTCAGCTAGCCGAGGTGGGGGGCAGAGAAGGCGAATAAGCCACGCCCATCGGACCGCTGCGATTTCCATACACCTCCACCAAGATGATAAAGGGATTTATGCATCAAAGGTGCGGGGTCGGGGGAATCAAAAGTCCTAATAGAATCCTTATGGGATTCACAATTGGGTGATATCTTTACATGATATCACTAAAAATGGGTGACAGATTCCCTTTAAGTTCTGTTTCTCTATTGTATCAAATACGTATTTCATGCAATAAAATTCATATTTAAATCATACAATGTGATTTTCTGGATTTTTTTTTTTTTTTTTTTTTTTTAGTCTGTCACAGGTGAAGTGTACAATTGCAGACCTCTCCATTCTTTGTAGGTGGGAAAACTTGCAAAATTGTCAGTGTATTAAATTCTTATTTTCCCCACTACATGGTTCCCTGTTCTTGCTGGAATTATAATATACATTATTTTATTTTATAGGACAAAAGTATTTTGAGAGTGAATTTATATGATTACAAAATGTCTAAGAAGCTCCCCTTTAAGTCAGCTGTATTTGAGCATTTCACAGTGACTCAAGATGAAAGATATTTTGCGTGTCAATGTATGACAAGTGACCCAGAGGAAAACAAATGCTGTGATGCCAAAATTAGTGCATACTCAGGCAGTGATAAAAATGCTCCTACAAGAGCTTCTAATCTAAAAAGACATTTACAATGCTTCCACCCAGAAGTTTTCAAAGCTGTGAGTGAGAAAGATAACAGCAGCACCAAGAAACCCACGCCCAGCACTTCCTGCCAGGCAAAGGAGGAGGAAAGAGCATCGCAAACATCATTAACAAGATATTTTGTAAGTGACAAAGTTACTGTAACAATGACAGCAGATATGTTTAAAAGACAGCTCATACAGCTTGTTGTGAAGGACGGTGTACCATTATCATTATTTGCACGACCAGCTTTTACAGCTCTTAATGGAGAAATGGCCCGCAAACTTGGTGTTTCTCTGGAAAGAGAAAGTATTAGAAAATTAGTGATTGAAGAAGCCCTTAGGCTACTTTCACACATCAGGTTTTCGGCGTCAGGCGCGATCCGGCGTCGTGCCGGAACGCCGGATCCGGCAAATGTTTTGTAAAACCGGATGTGACGGATCCGGTTTTCTGCCGGATCCGTCTTTTTCTTGACAGACAAAACCGGATCCGTCTCATCCGGTTCATCCGTTTTTCTATCCGTTTTTCGACGGATTACGCCGCATCCGGTTTTTAAAATTGACCCTTGTGGCTACTGAGCATGCTCAGACCAAAAAAACCGGATCCGGCCACCGGATCCGGCTTATTGCGGCGCTCATAGGCTTCCATTGTGTGAAAAAGCCGGACGCGCCGGATCCGGCGTGTCCGGCTTTTTCGCCGGAGACAAAAAACGTTACAGTAGACGTTTTTTCCAGACGCCGGATCCGGACACATTGCCGGATCCGGCGAAAACCGGATGAAACGCATGGCCATCGGCGCGATCCGGCGCAAATGCAAGTCAATGGGGGGGAACCGGATCCGGCATTGCATTTCGCCGGATCCGGTTTCTGTCAAAAGCGCCGGATCGCGCCTGAAGGCGAAAACCTGATGTGTGAAAGAGGCCTTAAACAAAAGGAAGATCTTAAAAAGACTCTCAAAAGACGCTTCCTGTTTCTTAAAATGGATGTCTGCACACGTCACAGAGTTTACTATTTTGCCATGAATGTTCGATATGTTTGTGACAACAAAGAAATTGTTACCAAGACACTGGCAGTAAAAGATACTAAAGCTCATCACAGCAGCCAGTTTCTCCAGGCCTTAGTGGAAAAAGTTCTGCAAGATTACGAACTCAAAAAAGAACAGGTTCTTGCTATTGTAACGGACAATGCTTCAAACATAAGTACAATTAAACTGATGAATGAGAGTAATGAACAACAGCTAGAAGAAAATTTAGGATTCAGTATGTTTGAGATGGAAGGCCACAGTGCTGTTCATGTAACTGAGGAACAAACAGATATTACAACAGAAGAACAGCAAAATTATACTTTAGAAATAGATGATCTTGTTGAAGCTGCTTCAAAACACTTTCATATTCATCACATGTGCTGTGTTGTGCACACGCTGCAGCTGGCAATAAGAGATAGTCTTCGAGAGGGACATGCTGGAAATCTGATTGGAAAAGTGAGGAAATTGGTTATTGCCGCCAGAACCCCTAAAATTGATTCCATCTTGAAGAGACGTGCTGGGAAAGGGGCAATTGTCGATCAAGCCACTCGGTGGGGCAGCACTTATTTAATGATTGAGCGATTACTTGAACTAAAACCGTTTCTTATAGATATGGCGAACCCTCAGGTAACCCTAAATGAAGGTCAATGGACACAGGTGGCTGAATTGAAGAAATTGCTTAATCACCTATTTACTGTGACTAAAAAATTACAAGCTGAGGATTTAACTCCTGGCATTTTCATAAGGGAGTGGAAGAACTTGCTATTTTGCCTGTCCGAAAGAGGAGGTTTAATCGCAGATGGCATTTCTGCTTCAATGAAACGGAGAGAGACACAGCTATTGGAAAACAAAATTTTTCTGGCAGCTGTTTATGTGGACCCAAGTTATCGTATACTGCTTGATGATCAACAGCTTACTAAAGGAAAAGAAGCTCTGACTGAGGTAGCGGTTAGGATGAATGGGCTACAGGAGGACTGCCAGGCACAAGAGGACTTGAGTCCTGACAGTGCTACTGTTGCCATATCTTCATCATCAGATGACGAGTTTGACTTTGACAAGTATTTGGATGACATGGAGCAGGCAAAGCGTTGCCGCAAGGAAAAAGATTTCACTCCGTCTCCTATAGCAAGCAGATTGACCATATTTCAGCAAAATGTTTCACTTGCTCTCAAAGAAATAGAAAAATTCAACCGTTCATCAAAACTGACTGTGCATGAGGCAATTCCTTTATACCCGGAAATTGATAGAGATGTTGCCCATGCGGTTACGGCTTTGCCTCCAACCCAAGTTACTGTAGAGAGGTTGTTCTCTGGCCTTAAAATTATTAGGTCAGATGTGAGGTCATCTATGAAGGAGGATCTGATGGAGGCAATTCTATTTCTTAGAGCAAATTCATAGAATGCACAAATGTTATTTAGTATGTTTTTGTTGAAAACTGTTTTTGCCACTTACATAGTTCCATAGTTCAAAATATATATATATATATATATATTTACACACTAAGTATGTGTAATCGTTATTACATAGTGTATTACATATACCAAAAAGATCAAGGAAGCATAATGCCATAAAATGTAATTTACTTTATTGAATGACGTATAACAAAGATAGACATAAAAGATGTACATAAAAAGAGATGGATATATCGGTGGATATCACTGGTACAAATGTGCTAAACATGTACAGATACACAAAAAATAATATACCTAATAATCCGATGTCGAAGATATCGTAACCAAGTGTATCAATAAGAGGTATAAGAAGTATATAACGTATATGCATTCTTAGGCGACTGGATTGTGAAATGCTATAGTAATATTACTATCAAGAAAGAAAGCTATAGGCATCCATGGCAGTGATATGGCCACCACCCAATATATATGACCCACATGGCCAAAAAGAGCTCTTAGCAGCTAATACATTAATAAGGCCAAGTTAAATGCACGACATTACTAAAATACTTAGGACAAAAATTCATGTCCAAATAGAGAGGTAATGATATATGTATTCACCCCCTGTCACCGCTATGACACTGCATAGACACATATGCTATTATAATATAACACTGCTATAATTTGGACAACCCAGTCCTAAAAAGTGCTAATAGTGCAAAATGTAAGTCTGCTGTCACAACTGTAACATAAAGTAAACGTGCAAAAAGAATAGGCCAGAATGTTCAATGATTGTGAATGCGCTATTTTAGGTAATTAGAATGCCAGGTAGCATAAAATGGTATATACCCACATAGTCATATCACAAATATGGTACAAGGAATGGCACAAAGTGTGCATAGCATATAAGTCCCCATAGAAATGCTGATGAGCCCCCTTAATTTAAAGCACATATGACCTGAGATACCGCGGTCCCCGACGCGCGTTTCGCCTTAGCTTCGTCCTGGGAGGTAAGTGAGTATGGCTGTGGGGTGTATTAGAGTGTATATATAGCAACATGATTGCAAATCATTCACCGCTGAGAAATCATCCGGTGCCCGGCGTGTGACGTCATCATGGCGTGCGTCCCCCGGCCGCACAGCCACTCCCCATCATACACGTCATGATGTGGAGACGGCTGAATGAGGCCAGGGTGAACGCGTTGCCAAGGCGACGCACCACGCTGCAGGATAACGCTGCAGATAGGTAAGCCACTCCTCCACCCGACGTGTCAGGGAAGAGAGGCAGGCTTAACCCATCCAACAGACGTATCCGCACAGAGTGTGCACGGTGCTCTGGGAGATGCATAGAGATTAAGGTATAATAAAGAGTCTTGAAATCATGTTGCTCAAATGCATCATTTATAAATAAATGATAGACTTAAATAGCGTCCTGTAAGATATATATACAGAAATACATGTTTCCAAAATTTTCACCATTAAACCATACAATATACATAAGTGAATATCTATTGATGAGATATAAGGAGAAAATTCTAAAGATTATTACTATAGAGAGAACTGTATGATTAGAAAGTTGAGCAGTAATATATATAGCAGCAAAGTTGAAAATTTCAACTGCATACAATATGAATCACATCGTACACTAGAGAATTGCAATCAAAGGCATATGATGTCATGAATTATCCCCCTAATTGTCAACATACCCAGAGCAACATAACACCGTTAAGTAAAGGATGGCCATATGGAGATGTGAAAATATAACATAACGTATCACTACGTATTCCTTCCCTAAATACTTTGTATGGAAATATAATTATAACCAGGGTGTCAACCATGTGCAAGTCAATTAGCACATGACTATATTGAAATTACAAAGGTGAGGGCTCCAAAACAGGTAATGTGTGAACCCAAGAACGTACATGGATGTACTGATGAGTGCGCACTCTATCTAGACATCAGAGTCCACAGTGTAGACATACAGCAATCCTGAGAAATAAATCCCACGATGATCACATTCTCTCTTGATTTCCCATGAGTGTCGACCAATAGATATTCGAGTCCCTCCAATATCAGAAGGGATGTAACAGCTTCTCAATCAGTAGGCTTGAAGGTATCGTCCTGACCCGATGTCCAAATACACCACACACCAATGTAATACAGAAAAGCAATCCTGAGAAATAAATCCCACGATGATCACATTCTCTCTTGATTTCCCATGAGTGTCGACCAATAGATATTCGAGTCGCTCCAATATCAGATGGGATGTAACAGCTTCTCAATCAGTAGGCTTGAAGGTATCGTCCTGACCCGATGTCCAAATACACCACACACCAATGTAATACAGAAACTAGGAATAAAATGGGAATAAAATGAGAATAAAATAAAACAAAGAAACCCAACCTACACCTTACAACAAGTTGTGTTCCAATAAATATATTTTCTATCTATCTTCATTATTGTATCAAAAAAATGATTAAATGTCTGATGTTCACATTGTACTACAATTAATTTTTCACTTAAATATAAGCAATATATGTCAGTCGGTGTAAGGGAAATTTCGGAGTCGCAGGTTTGGCTTACCGACTCCACAGCCCTGGTAATTCAAGTTCAAAGTAAGAAGGTGTTCTGTAGCGTTCACTAGAGGCTGGTGAGCACCGATGAGTTGAGGACTGCCTCTCATGTGCCAGCATTAGCTTCTCTGCCCACCCTGGCCTACATGTGCATCCTGACACTGGCATATGTCAGAGTGGGATCATGTGATGTGTACAGAACAGGTCTTGACTCTAACATAACAGCAGGGACAGCAGCTCTGATTGCTGCTGTTTATCCATTTAAATGGACAGCGGCATTTTAATAGCTGGTACACGCACTTCCGTCCGTGTGCCCCACCTGTGATGTGATTGAGGGTTGCCATTGCAGCCAGGAGCCTATTGAAGGCCCCGGTCACTGCCATCTTGATCCTCCTATGAAACCTCTGCTTTTGTTGGAGATCTTCAATTTTACTGTATACTGTAAAATAGCTGAATATAGTACAACTATCAAATAATGTCAGGTTTAAGGCCCTTAAGGAGTTTAATAAACTATATTCAAATAAAAGATTTAAAATGCATCTTTTAAGCTGTTTTCTTCCCAATTTAAAAATGTAGGAATTAAAATTATCAACATATTTGGTAAAGTTGTTTTCCTGGTTCAGTAAGCCATTGTCCCCAGGTGCAGAGTTCAGTGTGGACTAAACTTGCCCTCCCCAGGCTCAGCGAGGTCTCTGCCACTGCCCTGGTCTCTCTCTATGCTCTGATGGCACGTCAGTGTAAATGGTACGAGGCACTACACTGTGTTCCAAATTATTATGCAAAAAATATTTCCTCATATTTTCTCTAAATTACCTATATGAATTGCAGTCATTGTTATTTTCCAGTCATCTACTATTCTAGTATAATTGCAATGTTTTTGAGCAAACTGCCTATGAAAATAGTATATTTTTAAAAATAAGAAACACTCAAAATGCACGTTCCAAATTATTATGCACAGCAGAGTTTTAAACCTTTTTATTTTGAACAAAAAAATGGTCAATTGTGAAATTATCAGCTTATTACAAAATGAAATCAAACCGTTTTCAAGTCAAAACTTTATTCTCGGTGATGTTACATTTGCACATAGGACCCCTTGTTCGAATGAAGCTTCTGAACTCTCTCGTCCATTAAATTTGTCAGTTTTTGGATGGTTTGTGCTTCAATTGTTTTGCATGTGGACAGAATACCCTCCCAGAGCTGTTGCTTAGATGTGAACTGCCTCCCGCCATCATAGACACTCCTTTTGATGATGCTCCAGAGGTTCTCAATGGGTTGAGGTCAGGGGAAGATGGTGGCCACACCATAAGTTTGTCCTCTTTTCTGCCCATAGCAGCCAGAGATGCAGATGTCTTATTTGCAGCATGAGATGGTGCATTATCATGCATGAAAATGATCTTGCTGCGGAAAGCACGGTTCTTCCTCTTGTACCATGGCAGGAATTGCTGTTTTAGAAACTCCACATAGATTATGGAGTTTATCTTTACCCCTTCAGGGATCCTAAAGGGGGCCGACAAACTCTCTCCCCATGATTCCAGCCCAAAACATTACTCCACCTCCTCCTTGTTGGCGCCTTAGCCGTGTTTTCATGGGGTGTCCATCAACTAGCCATCCTCCACTCCATCCATTTGGACCATCGAGCGTTGCACGGCACTCATCGGTGAACAAAACGGTTTGGAAGTCAGTCTTCATGTATCGTTTGACCCACTGGAGCCGTTTCTGCTTGTGTGCAGTGGATAGAGGTGGTCGACAGGATGACTTACAGACATCTGCAAACCTCTGAAGGACCCTGCATCTTGTTGTTCGGGGGACGTTGGAGGCACCAGCAGCTTCAAAAACTTGTCTGCTGCTATGACAAGGCATTTTTGCAGCTGTTCTTTTAACCTGATGCAATTGCCTGTTGGAAAGAGTCCTCAATTTTTCCTTATCAGCACGCACACGTGTGTGCTGGGAATCGGCTACATACTTCTTGATTGTGCGATGATCACGATGAAGTGTCTTGGCAATGTTGATTGTAGCCATGCCTTGACCTAAATACTCCACAATTTGTTGCTTCTCAGCAGCCGACACATCCTTTTTCTTTCCCATTTTGGCAAAAAATGTAGGTTGCTTAATGTGGAACAGCCTTCTTAAGTAGTCTTGCCTTTATTTGGACACACCTGCCAAACTAATTTGCACAGGTATCTACAATTGCTTTCAGTGATATAAAGAGCCCTGACACACATCACCATCAATGAGTTTAAATGACAAAAAAATTCTAACCTTATCACTCCTAAACTCTTTTTGCATAATAATTTGGAACACAGTTTTAGTTCAGTCAGTTGGCTGCATCTGTGTTGATGTGATGTCTGCGCTGCAGGCATTGGGTAAGTACAACAGCAGAGACTCTGCGCTGGACCTGAGGTGGGTAAGTAAAGCTCAGTTTGTTCTTTTTTTCTCTGAATTGTGCCTGGAGACAACAATGGCTTTCTAAAACTAAAAAAAACCCTTTTAACTCAAGCCATAAACCTTGAAAAAGATAAAAACCAAAAGACTAGAATCGCTGCTCCTCCCTTCCTCCAAAAAAAAAAAAGCAGTAAAGAGAAATCAAAAGTATTAGTGGAAACGGATTGGCACACAAAAAAACAAGCTCTCACAAATGTCCATCAACAGAAGATACCTTGTGGGTCTCAGAAAATGGCGAAACGTTTTTTTTTTTTTTTTTTTTTGTTTAAGCAAAAAGTTCAGAATTTTGACAACTAAAATTTTTTTAAAAAGACATGTCTAGTATTTCTGTAATTATACTGACTTGGAGTATCCTATTAATTTATGTATATTGAATAAAGTTAAAAACAAGCACATTGGAGGAATTGCGTTTTCCACATCACCACAATTTGGATTTTTTTTTTTTGGTTCACAGCAAAAAAAAGTGTTCATGAATCTTGGGAGAAGGGGAGAAAAAGCTAAAGTGTAGAATTGAAAATTGTCTGAGTCGTGAAGGGGGTTAAACATTGTATATAATGCAATGCCTAATGCTATAGGCACGGGTGTATTTTACACATGTCTCTATCACTGTTCGCCCTTCTGTATGGTCGAGACTGCTGACACGTTAAAACCTTTTGCTGTGTGTGCACCAACTATGGCTTATGTACCAGTACGGGATAAAGTCAGCCATATCCCATTACCTCCCATTTATGTATGAGAGTGTGTGGTTCCCAAATGCATTTGTTAATGTACTTTTTCTTCTCACATCCACATATAATCGTTTCCCGAGTGTGCTTGGTTGTAGCTAATAACCTATCAAATGAATAGCTTGTATGATATGATTGATCGAAGTCTTGCCGATGGAGTAGTAATCCATGTTTAGGTCTTGAGTGTTTTGGTAAATAAGTTACTTTTTATTTTTTTTACTTACTGACTGGGGTCTTTAATCTAAAATAAGGGCCCTACTGGAACAGCGGACAATGCAGCGAATGGGAAGTTGGTGGAAGCTCTCAGGGAGCTGAGGATTAATCATAGGGGAAATTGCCGTCAACTCCTGGAGGAAATGTTGAGTAGTTACAGGCTAGGTAAAATGCAGGGCGAAGAGTCACCTGCTGGATCTCCAGGATCTCCTGCTTCTGACGGTGCGGCCAGCGACACAGTAACCGGAAGCCACACTCATGTGGAATAAAGTGTGTACGGCATGATTCGCTTCCCCCTCTTACATAGTAAATTTGCATGTAAGGTTGTGTCAAGGTGAACGCAACGGAAGATTTTGGTCAGCATCCCTTCCTACAGACTGCATCCAATCCCTGGCTTAAAGCTTAAAGGTTTTTTTTTTTTTTTTTGTAAACCATTTTGTTGCCCGTAGAGGCATTACTAATATATAAAGTCTGGTGTGCATCAAACGTTACCCACCCATCTCCCATAGGACCCGTCCGCTACTTCTGCTAAATGATACCTTGTTTAGTTGATTTTATGCGGGCTTGGATGTAAGTTTTCTTGTTTTTTTTTTTGTAGTATTCAACTTATCCATTTAAGCTTTCTGATCCTTTATAGATGCTGTTTTCTTTTCCTTTGATCAAGTGGGGAGGAGAAAGTACTGGAATCCCATACAGGCATCTTACTTACTGATGTCCCGTAGTGTTTGAGTTTGATAGTTGGTAGTTCCTTTAAAAAAAAAAAAATTCAACACCTCATTCTGAGTATTGCACCAATTAACACCATGAGTCCTCGGAAGGTGGCGATATCAGTAATGACCTTTTTATAATGTTACTCTGCTTTTTATGTACTGGATTTGTACTCCGATTTATTGTAGACTGTTGGTATCAATGTCATTTTTTATCTCTTGTAGATGACCCTCTGTTCTAACTGCAATCAATAAAATAAATGCTCCATTGGTTTACTATCAGACAGTTTCTTTCTTTGTAACCCAAGCTTCTAGCTGTAGTCACCAGTTCAACAATCACTATTTACATATTATTAAAGAGACTGTCAGCACAGAGGGACTATTCAAACAAAGCACAGGCGCTCTGTCAATTATTTATATACACCTTCCCACCTGCTTGTTTTCCCTCAATCTTCATCCTCCCTCTTCACTGATGGTTCTGGCTTCACTGTCAGATAAATGGAGGAGATAGATGGAAGAAAAGCAGGTGGGAAGATGTAGGAATTGGCTCTGCTGAGTAGCACCGAGCGCCTGTATTTGGTTTGAACAGTCATTCTGTGCGGACAGTCCCTTTTTAAAGGGAGTCCGTCAGCACCAAATTAATATTCAAACCAAGCACAGGTGCTCACGGACCTTTGCTGAGCATTTTCCCACCTACTTGCTCTGTGTTTGAACAGTCTTTTTTTGTACCGAGTCAGATGGTAAGACTGCCTGGTGCAAAAGGGGTTTCCCCACAACATGTAATGTCATGATGCATTCCCTCGTGGACCCCCACCGATTATGAAGGGACAGAGGTCCCTTAGCCTTTTATCTGCACAGTTGCACGTCCAATCTCTCTGTAGTGAAGTAAAGGGACGGTGCTGCAGTTGCTAAACGATGGGTGGTTGGGGACACCCTGGGAAGGAGCTGCAGTACTTAGAGATTGTCCAGGACTTTGGGAGGCTGAGTATCGGCACCCAAAAATTGACCACTACACAATGCACAGATGGGCTGTACTCTTTCTTTACACTGAAGGAGCTGCAAAGAACTGATCTTTGGTAGTGCTGCTTGCCATAGTCCTTTGAAAAAATATTTTTGACCTTACATAAGGATTATTCGAAGCATAAATCCTGGACAAACCCTCAGATTAGAACACTGGCCCGTTCATTTTCAGAATCAATTAGGACCCTTGCAGTAATCTTCCTAGTATTGCTATGCCATCGCTTTTTACATTGGAAAACCGCCACACACACATCCCACCTGATCTGACCTCAAACGTGAAGAGACACAATTGTGCGGTGAAGTTGTCAAGTTTGGTACACATGTTGTCCTGATTAAATCGCGCCCCGTGTGCGGTGCTTGTCAGCTGTTCAACGTTTGTCATGCATCTGCGTCACAGCATTTAGTCAGGCATCGCCCTACAGTATCAGAAGGGAGTCTGTCCTCACAAAATGACTCTTCAAACCAAGCACAGGTGCACAGTGCACCCTTAGTTTGGCCGAGCACTTCAGTGCATCTTTTTTCCTTCTATTTTTTTTGTCTATTTCTGCCCCCCTTTTGCAAAGCCAGACAATGTACAAAAAAAGGAGAAAAATCTGCACTATTAATAACTTGCACAACTTGATAGGGTAACTGTACACACCTCGCAATTATTCAGGAACGTTTTGTGCTTCACCAAATGCAAGATTTTCGTGAAACTTCAGAGAGCGTAAAGGAGGCATTCCTTCCAAGAAAAAGGTCTTTTTTTACAGAATCCTTAAAAAATGGATGGAGGAGAATACAGGTCCAAGAGACAAATAGCCGTTTCACGCACACAGATGCTTCAACAGGTGTTTGAACCCATTGAAGCACCATTGTGTGTGAAACGGCCGTCATCAGTCTCTTGCACCTGCATTCTCTTGCATCCATTTTTATAAAGATTCTGCAAAAAACTTTTTTTTTTTTTTCCTGGGACAGACTGCTTCCTTTCCTTTCTGAATTTTTTTGAAATGCCAGAGCTGTCAATCAATGAAGAGAGGGTGGAGATAATTGGAAAACAAGTAGATGGGAATCTGCACCTAATTGAAGGGCTATGACTGGTTCAGTCACTTTGTGCAATGTGCCTCCCTTTAATCAGCCAGTTAGAATTTCTTGCATAATAATGTCCTATTTTATCTGATGAGGATAACGTCTAGGTTCACAACAAACTCTGCAATAATAAGTCATGCTTTTTTCTTTTTGTTTGTTTGTTTTTTCCTTGTAGGGTGCTGGTGATCTAGAAGACCCATGGTAGCCTTTCAGAACTCCTTATGTTTTGGTCTGGACTAAAGGGGGAAAAAAAAAAACTTAAAAATCACTGTTTTCTTCAAACCAACAAAGAGATTCTGGTGGAGCGTCAGCTATGTAATAATACAAAAAAAAAACACAAATGGGCAAAATGAGAAATGATTAGTATTTTGCACCATTTATCGGTATGTTTTATAACATTGTCACACTTTAGCAGTATTTTTTATTTTTTTTTTGCCAGCCTCAGGATTTCTGATCACGTCTCAGCAACATTACTCCTTAACACTTAACTGGAGGGTCCTGCTGTGCATTGTCTCGCCGGGCACCTTTGGTGCTAAAGAGCTTAGGAAGAAATCTGATGCCTCGTGCAGTTTATTAGATGTATCGAGGTGCATGTCGTTTGTACATTTAAAGGTGCACCACTTCGAAACTAAACTCCACACGCATGTAAAACACTTAATTGTATGAGACATTTTTTTTTTTTTTTTCAGGATTTTGAGTTTAGTTGTTTGAAAGAAATGTCAGACTATTGCCTTTGATTTCAACCCCCCCCCCCCCCAAAAAAAAAAAAAAAATTATAGTTTTCAAAGATCTGATTACCATTTTGATTTTTGTTGTGGGAGCGCTTGTCCTTTTACTTTTTGGTACCTTCACAGCAATTGAAAAGCCACAAGATGGCTTCTATTCTGGAACATATCGCTCAAAGCGAGGACAGCCCCTCCACAATTTCAGGGTATTTTTTTTTTTTTAAGCTAAAACCCAAGCCTCCTTTTATAATGTATATTTGTGATTTTTGTTCAAGTGGATTTCTAGGTTTTTTTTTTTTTTTTTCTTTCCTCTGGTTTCATTGTAACATGGTAGCAATGTGTAATGTGGATATAGCTTCATTTTTTTTCCCTCATTTTCAGAGCTCAACTTACCAATTTGAAATGACTATATAGAAATATAGATATACAACAAATAATCTATTTTAAATCTTAGCAAATGCAGATATTTTCATGACTTTTTTTCCATTTTCAAAGCAATGAGCATGGTACAAGAGTAGTTGTTGTGAGGTACTTGAATATCGTCTAATTCTATTTTTGCAATAACCCTGATTGCTTTTTTTTTTTTTTTTTTTTTTTTTTTATAATTCGAGTTGTGCATGTCAGACATACTGTCAAATATTGAACGTGGAGTAAAAGTATTTATCTAAGAAAGGAAAAAAATGACAAAAAAAAACTAATGGAGAAGAAATGAGGAATGTATAGATTGGTTTACATGCTGTGGATGCTAGAATGTTAAATTCTTTTTTTTTTGTTTTTTTTTTTTTACAGAAAATGTATGGTATTCTATTGTAACAGATATGTTGCTGAAATTTTGGAAGTCTATTTACCGTATTTTTCGGACTATTAGACACAACGGACCGTAAGGCACACCTAGATTTTAGAGGAGGAAATTAGGGGGACAAAAACTGAAGCAAAAAATGTTTAATTCTGTACTTAATATCCCCAATACACATGGCCCCCTCATCCCTGTCCTGGTATGCATGGCTCCTTCATCCCTATCCTGATGTGCACGGCCTCCTCATCCCTAGTGCCAAGTATTCATTTCCCCCCCCCCCCATCTTTATCCTGGCAGGAATGATCGCCCTCATCCCTATACTGGTATGTATGGCCCCATCCCTGTCCTGGTATGCAGGGTCCCATCCTTGTCCTGGTATGATTGGCCCCACACCCATCTTTGTATGCATGGTCCCATCAGAAAAGATTAAAAAAACCAAACCATTACACTTACCTTCCTCCGCTCCCTCTGTGTCCTGCTCCGTTGCCAACAGCTGCTTAATGCTTGTAAACAGCGCATGGCAGGAACGTCATGCGCTGCTCGCAAGCAGAGCACAGCTGCTGGAATACACATCGGACCTGTTGATCGGAGAGAGCAGTGAGTATTCATTGCTCTTCAGTAGCGCACAGCATCAGCCGGAGCCTTCCTGCTGCTGCTGCCGGCGGTCACGTGTGCCGCTACTTAAGAGAAATGAATATTCTGAATATTCATTTCTCAAGCATCGGCACACGTGACCGCCGGTAGTAGCAGGAATCCGGTGGCTGACACTGCGCGCTACTGAAGAGCAATGAATACTCTCTGCTCTCTGCAATCAACAGGCCCGGTGAGTATTTCGGCAGCTGTGCTCTGCTTGTGAGCAGCGCATGACGTTCCTGCCATGCGCTGTTTACAAGCATTAAGCAGCTGCTGGCAACGGAGCAGGACACTGCGAGGGAGCGGAGAAAGGTAAGTGTAATGTTTTTTTTGTTTTTTTTTTGTTTTTTAATCTTTTCTGATGGGGCCAATCATGCCAGGATGCCAAAAAGAAATGAATATTCATTGCCCTCCATGCCCATGCAGTGAATATTCATTTCTGTTTAGCAGCAGGCACATGAGTTAGCCGGAGCCGCCGACTCTTGACTCTGTGACCCTGTGACCCGCTGTTCTGCAGATACCGCTCCCCCACCTCCCTACCAGAGCCAGTGCATCCAGACAATAAGATGCACCCCCCATTTTCCTCCCCATTTTGGGAGGCAAAGTGTGTCTTACAATCTGAAAAATACGGTCCATACTGGTACATATAGATCAGTTCTGCCAATAACTACTTTATTTTCCTGTCTTTTATGCCTGTGTTTTATTGTCTTAGGATTATTGCTACCATATTTTTATTTATTCATTCATTAGGTTTTAGGTTTGTAAGTTAAGTGTTCTCCATAATAATGCAGAGTTCTACTTGTCCATTGGCTGGGATTTTTTTTTTTTTTTTTTTTGTTTTCTTTTCCCTTCTAGTTTTATTTGGGGAGAAAAAAATGCAGAAAAGCTTGATAAGTGTCCACTCTGGTCCAAATGTACAAATTCCCAGTACCACATTGTGATGTTTCATACAATACAGTGAACATAACCAACTTGTTACATTCAATAAAGAATTGGTAAAATGGTGTCTGGTTTTCTATTTTCTGATTTTTTTTTTTTTTTTTTTTTCTTTTTTTTTTTTTTTTTTCTGTCATAATAGCAAAGTTCCGTGGGTCAACAGTAATTCCTTTCAATGGATCTTTAAAGTGCCACCCTAGCGTTTTTATTGCGACGCTGAAATGATGCTTTAACCCCTTCCTGACATTTGCAGTGTATATACAGGTGCTCACCAAAAAATTAGAATATCATCAATGTTAATTTCAGTTCTTCAATACAAAAAGTGAAACTCATATAGAAATAGTCTCTTCAGAGAAGAAGAGGACTAGAACTCTAGTGCCACCTCTTGGAAGTAACAGTCCTAAAAGTGTTTGTTGACCCTTTTCACATGACTTAGGATAGAAGCCAAACCAGAGTCTCAATTTGCAGACACTGCACTGATGAGGGGCTGTACCCCGAAACACAAAGTGTGAGATCTGGTTTGGCTGTGTGAGGGAGGCGTCTGACCGTAATCCAAGTAGTAATGTTTCTCCTTGCGGAAAGTGACATGTTGACCATGCCGAGATAAGGAGACTTGAAGCCGCAATGTTCCTGGGAAATATGCAAATAGTCTCTTCAGAGAGGACAAGAACTCTAGTACCACCTATTGGAAGTAGCAATATCGACCCTTTAACGAGCCTTTTCACATGACTTGGGATAAAAGCCAAACCAGAATCTCAATAAATAAAGGGTCGACATTGATATGATATATGGTATTGCTGTAATAATCGTACTGGTCCGAAGAATAAGTCTAATCGCTTAAAAATAAAATAAATCTAATTCTTTGCCTGCTGTTGACTTGTTCATTCTGCCTTCCAAAGATTGCAGTAAGGCTTGGTACCCATTTATCCTGCACTCTACGCTGAGCGCTTACATCGGTGTTTCCATGTAAATCTCTGAAATACGGGATTCAGACAGAAACCTCGGCAGAAAATTCCCTATAATGAGGCAGATTGGGGCACTGTGGACGCCTTCTGGCTACCTATGATCCGGCGGTATCCATCTTTTTAGGAGCGCATAAAAATGCGGTCCGCCACAGTTTTGTGCACTTTTTTTTTGGAGGGGGGGGAGGCAACGCTGAACAAAGGCCAGACTGGGTCCAGAGTAACTACTGCTTCATTACAGTGCGTGGATCTTTCGAGTGTTTCATCTGAATTGCATCACTCAAAGATTTAGATGTAAACTCCGGTGTAAGTGCTCAGCGTAGAGCGCAGGATAAGCGTGATCCCAAACGTATTGCAAAATGTTCTTAACCCTGCTATTCTGTTCGTTGCCACTATACACTTGTTATGTTCCGGTCATTTTTGACCGGATCTAATAAAGTCTTGATTTTTAGCTAATTTAAGTGTTTTAATTGAATAATTTTTGCAGTATTACCGTATTTTCCGCTTTGTAAGACGCACTTTTTTTCCCCCAAAATTGAGGGGAAAAAGGGGGTGCGTCTTACAAAGAGGATATACATTTGCGCTGCCACTGAGGGTACTTGCCGCGGCACTCTGTGCCCTGATGCTGCCGCTGCGCTGTCCGCCACCGCCGCGCTCCTGTCCCCCGGTGGTCTCTTCCGCCCCACCGCCGCGCTCTGTCCCGTTCAGCGTGGGGGGGTCTCTGTCGCTCCATGCCTGCTTTCTTCCTGGAAAATGGCCGCCGCGCATGCGCAGACGGACATCTCGGCACTGAAATCTCGGGAGATGAGATTTCAGCGCCGAGATGTCCGTCTGCGCATGCGCGGCGGCCATTTTCCAGGAAGAAAGCAGGCATGGAGCGACAGAGACCCCCCCCCACGCTGAACGGGACAGAGCGCGGCGGCGGCGGTGGGGCGGAAGAAACCACCGGGGGACAGGAGCGCGGCGGAAGAAACCACCGGGGAACAGGAGCGCGGCGGTGGCGGACAGCGCAGCGGCAGCATCAGGGCACAGAGTGCCACGGCAAGTACCCTCAGAACGGGACAGAGCGCGGCGATGGCGGCAAACACCGGGGGATAGGAGCGTGGCGGTAAGAACCGGGGGAGAGCGCGGCGGTGGTGGCAAGCAGGCACCGGGGGACAGCGTGGCGGTGGTGGCAAGCACTGGGGGACAGAGTGCAGCGGTGGTGGCAAGCAGGCACCGGGGGACAGAGCGTGGCGGTGGTGGCAAGCATCAGGGGACAGAGGGCGGCGGCAGTAACAGACACCGGCAGCGGCACGCTGCACATCAAAACACCCCCTCATCCCAGCAGCAATGTTCCACTCCGGCCTCCTCCATCACCACCCCTGGTAAGCAATAAGACGCATGGATTATAAGATGCACCACCATTTTATTAAAAATAAAGTTTTTTTCCTATTTTTCTCCTCAAAATTTGGGGTGCGTCTTATAATCCGGAGCGTCTTATAAAGCGAAAAATACGGTATATTGTATGTGAACCTGGTTGTTTATAAACAAATGAAAAATGGAAAGAAAAAGGAGATTTTTGTGTACTCACCGTAAAATCTCTTTCTCTTAGCCTTTAATTGGGGGACACAGAACCTTGGGTGTTATGCTGCTGTCCACTAGGAGGCGACACTATGCATAATCTGAAAAAGATTAACTTTGGCTCGTCTGCAGTATACACCCCTGGACGGCGTCAGCCTTCTCCAGTTTTGTGCCAAAGCATAAGGAGGAATGTAACCAAATAACATAACCATGCCTGTAAGAAGGCTACTATGTACGAGCTCAAGAACAATATGAGAACTCAACAGGAAACAACGGCCCGTAAGGGCAACAGGGTGGGAGCTGTGTCCCCCAATTAAAGGCTAAGAGAAAGATTTTACGGTGAGTACACAAAAATCTCCTTTACTCTGTCGCCTAATTGGGGGACACAGAACCTTGGGACGTCCCAAAGCAGTCCCTGGGTGGGAAGCAGTGGACGAATATTGTGCTGACAGTCCCCTAGACTTGGGGTACTGCCGCCTGCAGAACCAGTCTACCCAGGCTCGCATCCGCTGAGGACTGGGTATGAACACTGTAGTGTTTCGTAAACGTGTGTAGGCTAGTCCAAGTGGCCGCCTTGCACACTTGTTGTGCCGAAGCCTGATGCCGAATGGCCCAGGAGGCCCCTACTGCCCGTGTAGAGTGCCGTGATACCGGCCGGAAGAGGGGAACTGTTAAGTCGGTAGGCCTCATGTATGGTGGACTTGATCCACCTGGCAAGGGTAGCCTTGGAAGCCGGCAACCCCTTGCGACTACCTTCCGGAAGAATGAAGAGGGAATCGGATTTCCGGAAAGGTGCAGTCCTGGACACGTAAATCCGCAATGCCTTGACTAGGTCAAGCGTATGCAGTGCCTTCTCCACTCTATGGACCGGAACCGGGCAAAGGGAAGGCAGTGAAATCTCTTCGTTAAGGTGAAAGTTGGACACAACCTTCGGAAGGAAGGATGGTACCGTGCGGAGAACCACCTTGTCCTGGTGAAAGGCTAGGAAAGGTCATCTGCAGGAAAGTGCTGACAATTCCGACACTCTGCGTAACGAGGTGATAGCCACTAGAAAAGCCACTTTCTGAGACAGAATGGAGAGTGGAACTCCTCTAAGAGGTTCGCAGGGTGGAGCTTGCAATGCTGTCAGGACCAGATTGAGGTCCCACGTATCCATCGGACGTTTGTAGGGAGGAACCAATCGGGATACTCCCTGGATGAAAGTCCTTACTTGCGGTTTAATAGCAATGCGCTTTTGAAAAAGGACTGAAAGCGCCGACACCTGACTCTTAAGCGAACTTAAGGATAGCTTGGCATCTAGGCCCGATTGAAGAAAACCTAGTACCTTCGGGAGGGAATAAGGGAGTGGGACTTGTCCATGAGATTCGCACCAAGAAAAGAAGGCTCTCCAAGTACGATAATAGAGCTTGGCGGAGGCAGGCTTCCTTGCCCTGATCATAGTTGCAATGACTGCCGGTGAAAAACCTGCCTGGGTTAGAATCCAGGTTTCAAGGGCCATGCCGTCAAATTGAGGGCCCCTGAATTCTGGTGGAAGAACGGACCTTGAGACAGAAGGTCGTGGCGGTCGGGTAGACGCCAGGGGGCGTCAGCCGTAAGTTGGACGATGTCGGCGTACCAAGTACGTCTGGGCCAGTCTGGCGCGATGAGGATGGTCGGAACTCCCTCTTGCTTGACCTTCCTCACGACCCTGGCGATTAGGGGGAGGGGTGGAAAAATGTACAGGAGTCGGAACTGGGACCAGTCCTGGACCAGGGCATCCGCTCCGAGCGACCACGGGTCCTGTGTCCTGGCCATGAAATTGGGAACCTTGGTATTGAGATGGGATGCCATTAGGTCCACATCCGGGGTTCCCCATCGTTGACAGATCTGGTAAAAAATCTCGGGATCAAATCAAAATCAAATTTATTATCGCCAAGTACATATTACATATATACAAGGAATTCTTTGTGGCAAAGAGGCAACATAATATATAACAACAGATACAACAAGTAACATCTAACAAGACAGATACAGTATATAGTCTACACATGACGATTTAATTGTTGAACAGAGAGTGGATAGAAGCTGTTCATATGGCGGTTGGTGCTGCATTTGGGGACTCTAAAGCGACGTCCTGAAGGGAGTAGTTGGAATGAGGAGTGTCCCGGGTGAGAGAGATCGGATGAAATTTTCAATGCGTGGGATCGAATACTCTTATCATAAAGATCCTGGATTTTAGGCAGGGGGGAACCTATAATTCTCTCTGCTGTTCTGAAAGTCCTTTGTAAGCGGAGTTTGTCATGCGCAGTGGCTCCCCCATACCAGACTATCAGAGAGGAACAAATCACAGATCTGATGACAGCATTAACGAATAAGATCAGCAGATTCTTAGACAAACCATATCTTTTCAGCTGACGCAGGAAGAACATCCTCTGTTGTGCTTTTCTTATAACAGCATCCACGTTTTTCCCCCATTTAAGATCATGAGAGATGATAACACCAAGGAATTTGGTCTCTGTGACCCTAAGAACCACTTCGTCATGGATGTAGATTGGAAGTATCTCATGTTGATCTTTCCTAAAATCCACAACCATCTCAGCAGTTTTTTTAGTGTTGAGTACAAGATTATTGGCTTTACACCAGTCACATATTCTTTCCACCTCACTCCGATACAAGTCTTCAGCATTTCCCCTGATGAGACCAATCAGTGTCATATCATCGGCAAATTTCAAGATTTTTACTGAGTCTGCTGAAGAGATGCAATCATTCGTATAGAGAGAAAACAGTAACGGGGACAAAACACACCCCTGGGGTGCCCCGATGTTTTTGACCAAGGTGTCCGAAGTGAATGGTCCAACTTTTACACTCTGTATCCTGGCTGTCAGGAAGTTATAAGTCCACAAGCATAAGTTAAGAGGGACTCCAAGAGCTACCATTTTCTTATGAAGTAAATTCGGATCAATGGTATTGAACGCTGAGCTAAAGTCCATGAAAAGAATCCGGACATATGAGTGCAGTTCATCTGTATGATCCAAAATGTACTTCAGTGCCAGATTGACTGTCGTTTGCCGAACGATTCTCCTTATAGGCAAACTGAAGCGGGTCCCATAGCTTCTGCGTGAATTTTATCAGGTGGGACATCATAATTCTTTCGAAGACTTTCATAGCTACAGATGTGAGTGCTACTGGTCTATAGTCGTTCAACTCAGAGGATCCCACTTTCTTGGGGACAGGGATAATTGTGGAATTTTTCCAACACTGAGGTACAACGCACTCTTTCAGTGACACATTGTATATATTTGTCAGTATAGGGGCAAGCTGGGTAGCACATACTTTCAGACACATTGGAGATACACCATCAGGGCCAGGTGCCTTTTTGACCTTAAGTCCCTTCAGGATGCGTATCACCTCTGCCTCGGAGATCACTACTTGGGTGTTGCACAATGAATGATCTTTATATGAACAGACTGAGGAGCTTAGAGATGAATAGCCACTGTGTGTAGAGCTTGCCTCAAATCTGCAGTAGAATTCATTTAACTCTGCTGCCAGACTTCTGCTGGGGTTCACTATAGTGGGGTGGCTTTTATAATTGGTGACCTCTCTTAATCCTCTCCATGCAGATCTATTATCTTTTGATGAGAACCTTTCCTCCAGAATCTTTGCATACTCGTGTTTGGCTAACTTGATCTCTTTAGATAGCGAGTTCCTAAGTTTCTTGAATTCAGTAATATCGCCTGCTTTATAAGCCTCCTCTTTTCTCTTACGGATCAACCTGACTTTATTTGTAAACCACGGCTTGTTGTTTCCCCGAAAGTGGACAGATTTGGATGGAATAAATGCGCTGTTGCATTTTTGTGCTCTGGGCGCAGCGCCAGCAAAATCAGACCAGCGCACGATCAGCATATCTCACTCTAAATATAGGATACGCTGATCGCATGCAGCCTCATGCGATCAGAGGAGGAACTGACCAGAGGGGGTGTGGCCGGGGGTGGGTCTTGGTGACGGCCCTGTGCTGCGCCCAGGAACGCTAGTGTGAAACTAGCCTTACAAGCAGGGCTGTGGAGTCGGTATAAAATGGACCGACTCTGACTCCTAAAATGTATAATAAATTGGGTACAGTAGCTAAATGCAGAATGTGCAGAATATTTTTTCATAGGAATTTGGGAAAGTTATGAAATGTCCTATAAATGGCTGTTCTATTCCTGATCTAAGGCTACATTCACACACAGCGTTTTTGCTGTATTTTTTAAGGATACGTCTTTCAGCTGCAAAAGCAGATCAGCTTTTTAAAAAACCGCATCACCTGAAAGGTTTTTGAGCTCATAGATAATGTTTTCAATAGCAAAAGCAGTTTAGAATAACGCCCCCCAAACTGACATGTCTATTCAGTCCAAAAACAAATCCTAACAAAACGATGTGTCTGAATGTCATATCTTGAAACCCATTGACTTTGCTGGGATGCCCAGAGTCACTGCATTTTACTGCAAAAAAACGGATCCGCAAAAACGCTGTGTGTGAATCATGGCCGTGGGCAGGGGGGGCAGATGCCCCCCCCCAGAAGCAGGGGCACGTACCTATCCAAACTCACTTGTATGCTGCAGTGATCCCATCCTGCAACGGCTCCAGACTGCAGGGGGCAATCTCCCCTCCTCTGTCCTGTCTTCTGCCGTCTTTACCAGAGAGAGGAGGGGGAGGGGTGCCTGCCCTGCACAGGATCCGTTTCCTGGGCCCCGAGCTGGAGAAAGTTGTGCACACGCAGCTGGCAATAAGACATAGTCTGCAAGAGGGACATGCTGGAAATCTGATTGGAAAAGTGAGGACATTGGTTATTGCCGCCAGAACCCCTAAAATTGATTCCATCTTGAAGAGACGTGCTGGGAAAGGGGCAATTGTTGATCAAGCCACTCGGTGGGGCAGCCTTTATTTAATGATTGAGCGATTGCTTGAACTAAAACCGTTTCTTATAGATATGGCGATCCCTCGGGTAACCCTAAATGATGGTCAATGGACACAGGTGGCTGAATAGAAGGAATTGCTTAATCACCCATTTACCGTGACTAAAAAATTACAAGCTGAGGATTTAACTCCTGGCATTTTCATAAGGGAGTGGAAGAACTTGCTATTTTGCCTGTCCAAAGAGGAGGTTTAATTGCAGATGGCATTTCTGCTTCAATGAAATGGAGAGAGAGACAGCTAATGGAAAATAAAAATTTTCTGGCAGCTGTTTATGTGGACCCAAGTCATCATATACTGCTTGATGATCAACGGCTTACTAAAGAAAAAGAAGCTCTGACTGAGGTAGCAGTTAGGAAGAGTGGCCTACAGGAGGACTGCCAGGCGCAAGAGGTCTTGGGTCCTGACAGTGCTACTGCTACCATATCTTCATCATCAGATGAGGAGTTTGACTTTGAAAAGTATTTGAATAACATGGAGCAGGCAAAGCGTTGCCGCAAGGAAAAAGATTTCACTCCGTCTCCTATAGCAAGCAGATTGACCATATTTCAGCAAAATGTTTCACTTGCTCTCAAAGAAATAGAAAAATTCAACCGTTCATCCAAACTGACTGTGCATGAGGCAATTCCTTTATACCCGGAAATTGATAGAGATGTTGCCCATGTGGTTACGGCTTTGCCTCCAACCCAAGTCAGTGTAGAGAGGTTGTTCTCTGGCCTTAAAATTATTAGGTCAGATTTGAGGTCCTCTATGAAGGAGGATCTGATGGAGGCAATTCTATTTCTTACAATAAATTCATAGAATGCACAAATGTTATTTAGTATGTTTTTGTTGAAAACTGTTTTTTGCCACTTACAGTTGTGGCCAAAAGTATTGACCCCCCTGCAATTCTGTCAGATAATACTCAGTTTCGTCCTGAAAATGATTGCAAACACAAATTCTTTGGCATTATTATCTTCAGTTAATTTGTCTTAAATGAAAAAACACAAAAAGAATTGTCCTAAAGCCAAATTGGATATAATTCCACACCAAACATAAAAAAGAGGGTGGACAAAAGTATTGGCACTGTTCGAAAAATCATGTGATGCTTCTCTAATTTGTGTGATTAACAGCACCTGTAACTTACCTGTGGCACCTAACAGGTGTTGGCAATAACTAAATCACACTTGCAGCCAGTTGACATGGATTAAAGTTGACTCAACCTCTGTCCTGTGTCCTTGTGTGTACCACATTGAGCATGGAGAAAAGAAAGACCAAAGAACTGTCTGAGGACTTGAGAAACCAAATTGTGAGGAAGCATGAGCAATCTCAAGGCTACAAGTCCATCTCCAAAGACCTGAATGTTCCTGTGTCTACCGTGCGCAGTGTCATCAAGAAGTTTAAAGCCCATGGCACTGTGGCTAACCTCCCTAGATGTAGACGGAAAAGAAAAATTGACAAGAGATTTCAACGCAAGATTGTGCGGATGTTGGATAAAGAACCTCGACTAACATCCAAACAAGTTCAAGCTGCCCTGCAGTCCGAGGGTACAACAGTGTCAACCTGTACTATCTGTCGGCGTCTGAATGAAAAGGGACTGTATGGTAGGAGACCCAGGAAGACCCCACTTCTTACCCCAAGACATAAAAAAGCCAGTTTGCCAAAACTTACCTGAAAAAGCCTAAAACGTTTTGGAAGAATGTTCTTTGTTTTCAGAGGTCATGGGTCTTCCAGCAGGACAATGACCCAAAACACACTTCAAAAAGCACTAGAAAATGGTTTGAGAGAAAGCACTGGACACTTCTAAGGTGGCCAGCAATAAGTCCACACCTGAATCCCATAGAACACCTGTGGAGAGATCTAAAAAATGGCAGTGTGGAGAAGGCACCCTTCAAATATCAGGGACCTGGAGCAGTTTGCCAAAGAAGAATGGTGTAAAATTCCAGCAGAGCATTGTAAGAAACTCATTGATGGTTACCGGAAGCGGTTGGTCGCAGTTATTTTGGCTAAAGGTTGTGCAACCAAGTATTAGGCTGAGGGTGCCAATACTTTTGTCTGTCCCATTTTTTGAGTTTTGTGTGAAATGATCAATGTTTTGCTTTTTGCTTCATTCTTTTTTGTGTTTTTTTTCATTTAAGACAAATTAAATGAAGATAATAATACCAAAGAATTTGTGTTTGCAATCATTTTCAGGAAGAAACTGAGTATTATCTGACAGAATTGCAGGGGTGTCAATACTTTTGGCCACAACTGTATATAGTTTATTACATAGTGTTTTATATACTATATATATATACATATATACACACACATACAATATATATGTAATCAATATTACATAGTGTATTACATATTTACAATTTATTACAGTTTTTTGTGTTCTAAAGTTGTATTCCAATAAATATGTTCTATCTAAATATCTTGATTATTGTATCATAAAAATGATTAAATGTCTGATGTTCACATTGTGCTACAATAAATTTTTCACTTAAATATAAGCAATATATGTGGGAGTCGGTGTAAGGGAAATTGAGGAGTCGGAATCGCAGGTTTGGCTTACCGACTCCACAGCCCTGACTCATCAGTTTGTAAGGCTTTCAGCAGATGATGGGTTAATCAGCAGGTCTGAGCAGCAATAGATTGAAATTGTAAAGTCTGTAGAGATGATTACAGCCAAAGGAACTGGATATTGGTTTCTATAAAACAAACAGCAACTGAACACAACACTAACTGATCACATTGCTGGTCATTATGAAGGAATAGATGTCTCAGACCTTGGGTTATGTCACCGGAATATTCCAGGCAACTTGTTAAACCTCGATGTGGAGCACAGCAAATGGCGGTGGTCACAGTGGAAGGTAGCAGAGTCTGGCCCTGAAGCTGAGACTGACGCTTAGCGCTCTGGGGCAGGGTCATCTGTTGTCCTGTTATCATCAAAATAAATCATTTTCTAAGGGTATGTGCACACGATCAGGAATAGCTCAGTGTTTGCTCAGGACTTGACGCAGGTGAAATCCGCATCTGAGGTCACTGGCAGGTCACCTGCATTTTTTATGCGTTTTTTCATTGCGGTTTTTTGTCACTTGAAATAAAGCTAATTGAAAGTTGGCTTCTGAGAAGCAGCGTCCAGCTGTTACAGCATAGTGGATGGGATTTCAAGAAATCCCATGCCCACTATGTACTAATGCACGCAGCTCACCCGCAGAGACATATCAATTTGTGTAGCGGAGATGCTCAGTCTCCTCTGCTTAAATTACCCATACACTTTCATTAGATGCGGTAAAGCTACATTATCTTCCTAATCACATGTGTATTAAGTGCAGGAATGCAGCTTACTACGCATTTGTAAAAATTTAATAATGGTGAATCTTGTGACACAGCCAGACGTACATGACCTAGAAAGTGGAGGAAAGCACAGAGGTCCCCCTTTTTTTAAATAAATAATTTTGAAAAATAGCTTGCGGTTCCCCTATATTTGTTAACCAGCCAGATTAAAGCAGACTACCGGGACTGATATTTCAGGCTGGTAAGGATCCAATATCCATGAACCTTACCAGCCTGAAAATACCAGGCCGCAGCAGTCTACTTGCCTTGGATGGTTAGCAAAAATAGGGGGATCCCCGCCAAAAAAAAAAGTGTGGGGTTCCCTTATTTTTGTTAACCGGCCAAGGAAAAAGCAGACAGCTGCGGCCTTGTATTCTCAGGCTGGCGAGGCTCATGAATTTTGGCCCTCACCAGCCTAAAAAATAGCAGCCAGCAGCCACCCCACAATTGGCATATCCAAAGATGCGCCAATTGTGTCACTTTACCTGGCTCTTCTCACCCTGTAGCGGTGGCAAGTGGGGTTCATATTTGTGGGGTTGATGTCACCTTTGTATTGTCAGGTGACATCAAGGCCACAGCTTAGTAATGGAGTGTCGTCAATAAGACCTATCCATTACTAATCCTATAGTTACATGGTAAATAAAGACACAGCCAGAATAAAGTATTTTATTTGAAATAAAGACACAGACTTCTTTAATAGATCTTAATTAAACCATACTTACTGCATTGCCTATTCCACCGACGCCCTCGTCTCCTGGAAGAGAATTAAAATAAAAAGCAACAATATTCCTTACCTGTCCGCCGAGAAGATATACATACTGTCTCACGATGAGTCCAGCTCTGCTACATCTGGATGTCTTTGGCTGGGCATTATGCCATCATTCAGCCTGACATCCAGAACACAGCTGAGCTTGAAGCTGTTGACAGGAGACAACTAGGTCCCCGGCGGTCACGTGCACTGCAGTTCTCTTGATCAGTTGATCATGAGAACTGCAGTGTGTGTGTACTTCCATCTAAATCAAGGTACACCATTATATAAATTAGTACACATGCATAGTAAGCTGCTTTCCCACTCTTAATAGGCATGTGACTAGGAAGATAATGCGGTTTTACCGCATCTAATGAAACTAATTTACGCAGCGGAGACTGAGCGTCTCAACTGCATAAATACAATATCTAAAAAATTGAGCGTCACATCCAAACATAAATTAGGTCTGAACAGGTGCTTACCTAGAGTCGCCAACTCATATGCAATCAAGCAAGAAGCAGCACTCTGTTTTAGAGCGAATCGCCTTACCGTGGCTGCCAGGTACACATGAATTTGCCAGTTTATGCGCTAAGCATTCTCAATTTTTTCATATTTCTAGTGCAGTAATGCAATTCAATTTTCATATTTCATATTTGCATGCTATAGTGCTAAAACAGAGTGCTGCTCTGTAACATCTGGCCGCTGCGGGTTGGATGCTACAGATGCAGCGTTTACTGACCGTGGGAACATACCCTAACAGTTTTAGGCCTTTTTTTGCACTAAAGTTTTGGTGAAGAGTGCAATGGAGCAATTGATTTTCAAAAAAGTTGCAGAGCTGACCAAGATTGGTGTACAAGAAGCCAAATGCCGCTCAATTTTTTGTGCAACTACTAATTTCACTAAAGTTTTACAAAATTTCAAACAGATATAGGGTAAGTTCACACAGGGCGTTTTTGCTGCAACAAACCTGATTTCTTTCTTGGCAGAAAAGAAGCTGCGGCAAAAACGCAGGTATAAGGTGCGTTTTTTTTGGGCTATCTTGTCTCTTTGTCCATGCTAATGTCCATGACTTTTCTGCAGAATAAAAGCTGCAAATTATGATACCAAGCCAATGGGTGAAAAACGCTGAAAGAAGTGACATGCTCTATGTCCAAAAAAAGCATAAAGCACAAAATCCTGATGACAAAAAAAACAATGTGTGTGCATGAGATTTCTGAAATCTCAGGTTTTGCTGGTACTGTAAAAAGCAGCAAAAAAAACGCCCAGTGTGAACATACCCTTACACTATGATTTCGGCAAAAACTATTTAATGCATCAGGACTTTAGCTTTTTGTGAAGGCTTAGTGGCCAGGGTGGGAATTAAAATATATACTTCTTTTTAATATAGACAGTGACTTAGGAAATGAAAGGCACTAATGCTGTATTAAGTCCAATGGAAGTTGTTACAAGGCAGTGTATGACTTCTATTCTTGGCGTTCATAGCATTGTGCAGGCATAACAAAACAAAAATAAATAAAAAAAAGTTTTTTTTTTTTTTTTTTTAAATTGTAGCCCTTCAAAATTGGTCACTTTCTGAAGATACTTTCCATTTAATTGTGAAAATGCAAAGAAGTCAGCAGTCTGAAAATGCAGACACAGACCCTAAAGGGGCATGGCACTGTTTGTTTGGAAGAGAGAATGTATAGTTTTCTAATCCTTTATAGCGGAGAAAAGAATATACCGTATTTCCAAGACTCAAATTTAATGTAAGTGCATAATAATATTAAATCTGTAGCATAGCGCTACAAAAAAAACCCAAAGCACCATAAATTCTTCAGTTAAAAAGAGAAAACATGCAGCCATAAAGCAGAACAGGCTAAATGTTTCACAGAGCAAAGTCATAAAGTTGAATGGACTCTGTGATTCCTACAAGAACGGAAATCTATTAAATCAAGGTTTACAGCAGCAGTTTTCATGCTACACCTTCAGTCCTTGTCATATACCTGACATATCGTTATCGTATCAGATAACTGTATTCGGATACACAGTCTATAGGCAACTTAACCCCTTAACGACCAGGGGTATTTCAGTTTTTGAATTTCCAATTTTTGCTCCCAGTCTTCTCAGAGCCATAACTTTTTTTTTTTTTTTTTTTTTTTTTTAATTTTTTCAGGTCAAAATGGCCATGTGAGGGCTTGTTTTTTTGTGGGACGAGTTGTACTTTTGAACGACAACATTGGTTTTAACATATCGTGTACTGGAAAAAGTGGGAAAAAAAATCCAAGTGCGGGGAAATTGCAAAAAAAAAAAGTACAATACTGTACCTTAGTTTGTTTGTTTTTTCCCATGTTCACTAAATGCTAAAACTGACCTGCCATTATGACTCTCCAGGTCATTACGAGTTCACAGACACCAAACTTGTCTAGGTTCTTTTTTATTTAAGTAGTGAAAAAAAACTATGGCACCATTTTCTGAGACCCATAGCGTCTCCATTTTTCTTGATCTCGGCTCGGGTGAGGGCTTATACTTTGCGCACCGAGCTGTTTTTATTGATGCCATTTTGGTGCAGATGCGATATTTTGATCACCCGTTATTACATTTTATTGCAATGTCCAAGAAAACGTAGACAAAACCTAAAATTTTTTTATCTTCTTTATGGAAATTATGGAGTGAGGTTTTTATCGATATGATATATAGGAAAGTCATATTTTCAGAGACATGATGTAATGGCGAATGCAATGTATGGTTTCATGGCGCTGGGCAATGATCGGCGTGCCGCCAAATGGGCAAATATTTCATAAAAGCTGAGAATCTCATATCTTTCTAAGACCCATCCTATGGTTCTCTGAAGTCCAGTCCTGTTATGAGTCACCAGAGGGGAGGTGTGTGTATCTTGGGCTATTAAAAAGGCAATACCAATTATGATATTTTTTCAATGCCAGGAAGATACATTGCCGTGTAAGAATTGATCCATGCTGTCACTGGGTGTTTTCACCAGAGTTCTTCCCTCCATAAATCTGAGCCATTTCTGTGACCAGGTTTAGTGACTTTCTTTCGTTATTTCTTTTATTGTATGTAATTTTATATGCTTTATTCTTTTATCCCCTTTGTAAAATATTTTGTATATTTGTATAAATGCTGCCTATTGTTCTGAATTAATTATAAAATGTAACAGCTCTGTTCCTCTTGGCCTCTTAGGCTGTGTGCCCACGATGCGATTATTAAGCGTTTTTGCCGCGATTTTCGGCGCAAAAACGCGAAAACTTTTAAAAAACAGAACGCACCCCATGCTTTCCTATGGCATTCCGCACATGCTGTGCTAATGCTGCGCTTTTTTCCGTTGCGGCATCGCATCGCGGAAAAAATGCAGCATGCTCATTCTTTTTTGCGGAATTGCAAAGAATTGCCGCGATTCCGCACCCATAGGAATGCATGAGAATCGCTTACTTCCCGCATGTGGCTATGCCCACCATGCGCGAAGTTAAGCGTCTCATGTGCGGTTGGTACCCACGGTGTGGAGGAGAGGAGACTGTCCTCCAGGCCCTGGGTACCATACCCCTGTAAAAAAAAGAATTAAAAAAAAAAAAATCGGGGTATATTTACCTTCCGACGTCACGCGCCTTCCCGGGCTTCAACGTTCCCAGTAATGCCTTGCGGCAAGGTCCTGTGATGACGCAGTCTCGCGTGACTCTAGCGGTCTCATGAGATCGCTATAGCAACGCGAGACCAATGTCATCACAGGTGTCGCGAGGCATCGCTGGGAACGGGAGCGTCGCTGAGACTGCGCGGGACGTCGGAAGTTAAATATACCCCGATTTTTAATTTCTTTATCATTTTTAACATTCTATCTTTTACTATTGATGCCGCATAGGCAGCCTCAATAGTAAAAAGCTGGTCACACTTGTCAAACACTATGTTTGACGAGTGTGAGCAACCTGTCAATCACTTTCCAAGCGATGCTTCAAATCGCTTGGAAAGTGCTTGAATATCGCACGCGAAAATCGCGGCAAGATCGCGAACATAATCGCGGTAAAATCGTGCAGAAAAAACGCGCGATTTCTGGAAAGGAGTCCGGTTTTGAGTGTCCGGATTAAAGCGCAACGTGGGCACATAGCCTAAACCGCACTTCTGAAGCCATACGCTACCTGTATCGGGTGTCCAGTCGGCATGTACAGGTGCATCTCACTAAATTAGAATATCATCAAAAGTTAATTTATTTCAGTTCTTCAATACAAAAAGTGAAACTCATATATTATATAGACTCATTACACACAGAGTGATCTTTTTCACGTATTTATTTCTGCTAATGTTGATGATTATGGCTTACAGCCGATGAAAACCCAAAAGGCATCCTCTTAGTAAATTAGAATAACTAACAAAAAAAAAAAGCTGCCAAGGCTTCCTAAGGGTATGTTTCCACGGTCAGTATCCGGAAGCACTTTGGACGCAGCACATGTCCGCTCCGTCCAAACTGCTTCCAGCTTTTGAACACCGGTGATTCCGCATGTGTTCATTGAACCGTGCGGAATCCCCGCGTCATATGCTTTGTATGGGTGACTTTACCTTGCAGAGACGGAGCATCTTCACAAGAGAAATAGACATACTGTGGTCTGGAAAAACGCGCCGCCTGTCCGGATATGCAGGGAAGTCTGAGGCGTCCCTGCACGCATAGTGGAGATGGGATTTCATGAAATATCCACTATGCTGTAACATCTGGACGCTGCAGCTGTACGCAGCATTCAACCCGCAGCATTTACTGATTGTGGAAACATACCCCAAGCGTTTAAAAAGGTTTCGTAGTCTGTTTCAGTAGGGTCCACAATCATGGGGAAGACTGCTGACTTGACAGATGTCTAAAGGTATGTGCACATGTTGCGAATTTGGCTGAATCTGCGGGTAAAATGAGCTGCGTTTTATCTGTGGATTTAGTGCAGATTTCCTGCGGATTTTCTGCAGATTTTGAGCGGATTTCGGCTGGGGTTTTTGCACCTGTGGATTCCTATAATGGAAGAGGTGTAAAAACGCTGCAGATTCTGCGCAAAGAATTGACATGTTGCAGAAAATAAACCGCAGCAAATCTGCGCTGAATTTTCCGTAGCATGTGCACAGCGGATTTGGTTTTCCATAGGTTTACATGGTACTGTACACAGCATGGCAAACTGCTGCGGATCCACAGCCCAATCCTCAACGTGTGCACATACCCTAAGGCAGTCATTTACTGAACATACATTTCAGTAGGCCAACATTTCGGATTTTAAAATCATTTTTCAAGTTATTGTTATAAAGTATTCTAATTTCCTGAGATAATGACTTTTGGGTTGTCATTGGCTGTAAGCCATAATCATCAATATTAACAGAAATAAACACGTGAAATAGATCACTCTGTCTGTAATGACTCTGTATAATATATGAGGTTCACTTTTTGTATTGAAGAACTGAAATTAACTTTTTGATGATATTCTAAATTTAGGGTTAAGCGCTTTTATATACAACTAGATTATGGCCCGATGCTATCGCATCGGGAGGATGCGATAGCATCACACCTCTTGCCATGTTAACCCTCAACACACACACTCCTTTCACGATCTCCACTCACTCTTTCACTCCACATACGACCCCTTCTCTCACTCCGTCTCTCATACTCACGCCGTCATCGCCGCTGCTCCACGATCCCCGACATCTTCCGCCGGCGCCATCCTGGATCCAGACGTTGTCCTCGCCGGCGACATCTTCTTGCGGTGGCGCCATCTTGAGTATCGTGAAATCCCGCGATACTCAAGATGGCGTCGCCGGAAGAACATGTCGCTGGCGTGGACGACGTCGGGATCCAAAATGGCGTCGGCGAAATCTCGCGAGTTTTTGCCGACGCCATTTTGGATCCCGACGTCGTCCTCGTGACATGTTCTTGCGGCGACGCCATCTTGAGTATCGCGAGATTTCACCGATCCAAAATAGCGTCGCCGCAGGAACATGTCGCTGGCGTGGATGCCGTCGGGATCCAAAATGGCGTCGGCGAAATCTCGCGAGATTTCGCCGACGCCATTTTGGGTCCCGACGTCCTCCACGCCAGCGACATGTTCTTGCGGCACGCCATCTTGACTATCGCGGGATTTCGCCGATCCAAAATGGCGTCGCCGCAAGAACATGTCGCCGGCGTGGAGGACGTCTGGATCCAGGATGGCGCCGGCGGAAGATGTCGGGGATCGTGGATCAGCGGCGATGACGGCGTGAGTATGAGAGACGGAGTGAGAGAAAGGGTCGTATGTGGAGTGAAAGAGTGAGTGGAGATGGTGAAAGGTGAGAGGAGTGTGTGTTGAGGAGTTGTGGTGTGTTGAGGGTTAACATGGAAAGAGGTGTGCGGTGACGTCACCGATTACAACTGGACGGAAGTTGTTACAACCGGAAGCTGCTTAGGACATTTATTATTATAGATTGGTGGTGGATGCGAGTAGGTTCTTTTGTTGTGGAGCTGGCAGCGATCGTATGAGGGGTACATACATAAATTCCATGCGTTGGAATCCAAGGAGTATATACCATACACTCACTATTATTTCCCCAATAATCTTTGGAGGGAGCTGAAACTCAATGTTGCCCAGTGACAGTCCTGAAACCTGAAAGACCTGGAGAATTTCTGTATGGAGGAGGGGGCCAAAATCCCTGCTGCAGTGTGTGCAAACCTGGTCAAGAACTACAGGAAACGCCTGACCTCTGTAATTGGAAACAAAGGTTTCTGAACCAAATATTAAGTTTTTCTGTTGTATCAAATACTTATTTCCTGCAATAAAATGCAAATTAATTGTGTAAAAATCATAGAATGTGATTTTCTGGATTTTTTTTTTTAAGATTCTGTCTCTCACACTTGAAGTGTACCTACGATAAAAATTACAGACCTCTCCATTCTTTGTTGGTGGGAAAACTTGCAAAATCGGCAGTGTATCAAATATTTTTTTTTTTTTTTTTTTAAACAAACCTGTCAAAATATTTCACAATACAGACAGGGTACATTATTAAAGAGGTCTCTCACACTTGATGAGGCTGATGTACTTACTTTGATAATCCACGTCTGTATAAGTCAGAACATTTGTACTTAAGAGCGTAAACCCTGCCATTAGGATCAAGTTGTCACTTATTAAAGGGGTTGTTTGACTGCAGACTTGTAGCTTAAAGCCACTCTATGTGACTGCAGACTTGTGAATTTTCACATCGTGTTCACTGTGGGTATTCTCCGGCGTCAGGAGCGTTGTGCTCGTGACCACAAGTACATGATTTGCATATTTGCTGTCTCATGCCGACTAGACGTACTTGGCCTTGCTTAATGCAAATGTATGGAGCTAGGCCGGATACGTCTAATCGGAATGAGACCAAAGGATGTATGGAAATCACATATGTTGCAGTTACAAGCGCCTGTTCCCGACAACAGAGAAACCCCAAAGTGCACATGCACGCAATATGTTGATTCACAAGTCTGCAGTCAGATACAGTGACTGTAGACTGGTAGCATAAGGTTAAAAAACTAAAATAACAAGGATGTGTTCAAAATCCCGGATATCTGATTTTTAGTAATGTTTTTTTTTTCTTTTAAAGGGAATTGAAGGTGATTTCCAGCTGACGGCAGCAAGTCCATCAGTCAAGTCAAGAGCGTATATGGCTTTTGAAAAGATGAGATTGCAGAATTAGCTAAGGCTGACTAACAGGGTAGATTGACATGTTGGTTCATTTTTTAATTATCTCCATTTTTATTGTTTTCTATACATCTTTCCTGTACTAAAAGATGGCGTACTTCTCCACACACCCCAAGTTGTGTTAATTCAAGTTGGAGGTGAAAATCTTTACAAGCCTGTCTCCATTAAATTGTATAAACGATAGTATGTACAGGTGCTTCTCACAAAATTAGAATATCATCAAAAAGTTCATTTCAGTTCTTCAATACAAAAAGTGAAACTAATATATTATATAGAGTCATTACACACAGAGTGATTTATTTCACGTGTTTATTTCTGTTAATGTTGATGATTATGGCTTACAGCCAATGAAAACCCAAAAGTCATTATTATCTCAGTAAATTAGAATAATTAACAAAAACACCTGCAAGACTTCCTAAATGTATAAAAAAGTCCCTTAGGCTAGTTTCACATTAGCGTTTACGGCTGCAGTATCAGGCTGCGCACGGCCGCCGCTAAGCCCCGCCTCCGCTGGTAGCTCCGCCTACAGACGCATGACGCTGCATGCGTCCCCTATCTTTAGCACTGGGGACACAGGCCGTGTGCAGTATGCGTTTGGCGGCGCATGCGTCCTTTTGACGCAACAGGTTGCAATTTGGTGCGCTCGGCGCAGCGTCAAAAGGACGCATGCGCCGCCAAACGCATACTGCGCACGGCCTGCATCCCCAGTGCTTAAGATAGGGGACGCAGTACGCATGCAGCATCATGCGTCCGTAGGCGGAGCTATCGGCGGAGGCGTGGCAGGGGCGGGGCTTAGCGGCGGCCGTGCGCAGCCCGACGCTGCGGCCGTAAACGCTAATGTGAAACTAGCCTAAGTCTGTTTCAGTAGCTCCGCAATCATGGGGAAGACTGCTGACTTGACAGCTGTGCCCTCTAGATGGTAAACAAACCTCTAATAGTAATGCCTTATGAAAGTGCTCTAGAAAACAGTGCCCACATTTTGCCCCCTAGAAAGTAATACCTCTGTGAACCCCTTTGACAATAACCAGAATGCCCCTATAATAAGTGCCCACTTAACTCCCTCTGTACAGCTCCTGTAAACACAGTTTGATGCCCACACAGAGTACTGTCCCCTTAGTAGCCCCCAAACTCTTTCATGGCTCCAACACTGTATGATGGCTCCCACACTGTACAAAACCCCCACATTAGCTCCCACACTGATAGCCCCCTAAGTAGCCTCCATATAGTATAGTGCACTCCTCATAGGCCTCTATATAGTATAATACACTACCCATGAACCTCTATACTGTATAATGCACTCCCCATAGACCTCTATATAGTATAATGCACTCCCCATAGGCCTCTATATAGTGTAATGAACTCCCCATAGGCCTCTATATAGTATAATGCAGTCCCCATAGGCCTCCATATAGTATTACGCACTCCTCGTAGGTCTCTATACAGTGCAATTCACTCCCCAAAGGCCTCTATATAGTATAATGCATGCCCACACATCTCAGGACAGCGGGCGCCATGTAGTGACATCATTGCATCCGGTGTCATTTTCTGCATCAGTGACATCAGATGCAGAGGGGGACTGATGCAACACACTCCCTCTCCCATAATTGCTTTTAACTATATTGGCATCTAACCGATACAGTTGAACTTGCGATGATGGGTGGGGGTCCAGCTGCTGTCACTGGCACCCATAGCGGCCGGGAGACAGTGAAGGGAAATAGAGTCTCCCTGCTCTGCCACGGAGTGTAACTGTAATGGGCGCACTGCACACACTGATACAGTTACAGTAGCGTAGCTCCGGGTCAGCCCCTCAGAGCGCGGGCCCAGAGGCGACCACCCCATCTGCCCCTGCAGGTAGCTACTATACTGGGTCTTGTAAATTCCTGTACTCTGCCAAGGAGTTTGACCGTTTCTGAACTTTTTAATATTCACCCTGCATTTTTCACAAGTTTTTGTTGTCTGCCACCTACCCTGACCTTCAGCTTATATAACCTGTGATCTGTACCCAGTCTTACAGAACCTCTGCCCGCATTGGACATGGGGGGGGGGCTCACCGAGATAACAGTATAGAACAATAAATATACTTGAGGTTTTGTTTTTTTTACAGATCTGTACAAAACATGTATAATACAGTCAAAGCTTTATGTAGGTGAAGTTTAATCCTTATCATCCATGTGAAGGTCTTAAAGGGAATCTATTAGCAGGTTTTTGCTATGGAATCTGAGAGCAGCATGAAGTGGGGCAGAGATTCTAATTCCAGCGATGTGTCACTTGCTGGACTGTTTGCTGTAGTTTTGATAGAATCCCTGTTTTCTCTGTTGTAGATGTAGCAGTGCTCAGAACGTTGAGCTGTGTATAACCCCGCCCACACCGATTTGACAGCTTCCTGTGTACACTGAATTATCAGCAAGCTGCAAATGAGTGGTAGGGGCCAGGTTACACAGATTAGCTAAACTGCTGTGCACATGAGACCTAAGCCCCTGTTACACACTGCGATATCGCTAGCAATATCGCTGCAAAGTCACCGATTTTGTGACGTTGCAGCGATATTACTAGCGATATCGCTGCATGTGATACTTACCTCCGACCGGCTCCCCCGCTGGTTATCGCTGATCGCGCGAGAAGGTCCTGGATCATTTCTCGTCGGTCACTTCCTGCGGCGCTTCCTGCTGTGACGACGAGCGACGCGTGGAGCCGGGCGGGAGGATGCAGGATCGCCGCGTCTGACAGGTAAGTAGCGATCCCCGTCCCCAGCGATGTCGCTAGTGAGATCTGCCTGAGTGGCAGCTCACTAGCGACCACCCAGCGATTCACCAGCGATCCTGACCGCGTCATATCGCTAGTCGGGATCGCTGGTGCATCGCTAGGTGTAACAGTACCCCTAGTCTTCTAGTGAAAATGCCCTTTTGATAAAACACTGATTGTATTGAAACTACAGCACACAACCTAGTAAGTGAGACATATCAGCAATCGGGCTGTCTTGCCCTATATTATGCTGCTCTTAGATTAAATAGCAAAAATCTGCTATCAGATTCCCTTTAACAAGCAGCACGTTCTGCCACAATGAAAAAGAATTCCAAAACAGGTAAATATTTAAATGCATCAGTTTGAAATATAATGTGAAAAAGTACAAAAGAATAGAAGAAATTAAATTTTTTTTCCCCCACGGTATCATCAAGGCTGACTCAAAATAGTGATGGGCGAGCGACGTGTTCTCGACCCTGCTCGATACTCGATCAAGGATTGTGGTGCTCAGTCGAGTTTGGAGTAGTGCTTTGTATCGCGTGGTGCTCGTGTTCCCATAATACGCTCAATTGAATCATCTGAGCCGCACCCCGCACTGATGTCAGGAGGAGAGACAGAGACCCCCAACCAAGATGCCTTCGGAAAAATGCTTGAGTTTCCCGTTCGCCTCAACTATGCTGGCTACTCAAGTTGAGCACATCCGAGCGTCCGACGCACTTGATTCGAGTATCGAGCATTTCAGTGCTCGATCATCGCTCGCTCACAATCAAAAATGTAATGAAGAGTTGGTGGAACGTAAAAAAAAAAGGCCCCAATCTTCATTGTACCTTTGTGCAGTCAGGCAGAGCAAGACTAAGTTACTCCCATAATCAAAACATTTGAAATTCAAATCCATTTTTAGAATGGAGCCATTGTGTGACCTTCATCAGGAATTTATGGGCATCAAACGGCCATTGTTCTTCCTCGGAGAGATCCGACTGCCAAGAATGACTTGTACTTCACTATGTGTTTCCTAGCTGCAGTGAGCACACGAATGCTACTCTTATCATCGCCACACTACAGAGGGATTGCAGACACCCAATAATCCAGGGCGTTATGCAGCTGTGGTCCATCAATGATTACCAGAACTTTGTATTATTCTGCCTCTCTGTACCTTGACCTAAGATCACGTATTTTAAAAGGGAATTTGCAGCGGCTGGCTTGCAGACCTCAGGTAAACTTTACTTTTTGATCTTGGCCACGTCTGTATGTCTGTGGATCAGAGACCGGCTTAGCTGAGACCATGACTGAGGAGGTAAATGCAGTTGAATTGAAGAAGACCGGAGTGGAGAACAATGGTTTTGTTTCTGATCAGGGGAATGATGAACATTCGATGTCAGGAAGCAGAAAAAGTAGCAAGACCGAAGACCAGATCTACACGGTTAAACTGGATTCTTTTGAAGACCCATTCCCCCTGAAGCCATACGCGGGGATGCCCAAAGAGGTTCTACTACATTTTTCAAATAAAACATGCTACAAAGTGACCCGAGAGATTCTTTTCTGGCTCATCATCATAGCCACACTGGCCATCATAGCCGCTACCATCACAATTATTGCCCTTTCTCCCAAATGTCTTGACTGGTGGCAGAGAAGTCCAATTTATCAAGTGTATCCAAAGTCCTTCCGAGACAGTGACAATGACGGCTCCGGTGACCTTAAGGGTACGTGTTTATGTTATATATCTTTATCAGTCTCAAAATATATGTATTCTGTATTTTTTTTTTTTTTTTTTAACTTCTCAGTGTGTGTGTTCTAGAAACTGAAAAACAATTTAGAACGGGGGAACGGTAATGAATGAGAATATTTGGGCCTAATCATAATAACCTCACAAATCAGTCACCCGCATGCGTTTCCAACTTTTGCAGAGATTATTTCGCGGTATGAGTTTGCTATATCAGAATTTTCTTACGGGTCGATGCTTGGTAAGATGAGCGGTCGTACCATTGCTGAACATTACACACAGAGATGTGCAGTCTACAGAGCATTCAGTGGAGTTCTCATGGGATAGTGAGACGTTGGGCCGATGCATCAAAGTCTTTACAACAGAAAACTGACATAAAACACTTTGTAAAGCTGCAACATTTTTGTGCAACGTAGAGTTGTGAAAATGTTGGTGTTTTCATGGCAGTTTTAAGCTACTTTGCCAAAATGAACAGAGCTCTGGAGAAGCCAGGAAGTGGTGTGGCATTTCTTACACCAGAAATGTTACTCCAGACCATGACCGGAGTTGCATTTCTGGCAAAACGCATGGAGGCGAACACCACTGAGAAGATGGGCCAAATTCATTAAGTAGTGTGCACCTAAAAATAAATTAGGCCAGGGGCGGACGTACCATTGGCGCAGCCTGTGCAGCTGTACAGGGGCCCAAGAGGTAAGGGGGCCACTACCACCTCCAAAGCCGCTTCTCTTATAGACAGAACTATTGTACCTCAAAGGGACCATGTACGGTTCTTTTTACACAATGGTCTCTTTTCTATCTGTGTCTGCCACTGAATTTGGCGCATCTCATTCTTGATCACCCCTGTATGAAACACAAGACTTAATCTTTCCAATTTAATTTTATTTTTCTCCAAATTTTCGAAACACATGTCCTGCCGAGAAGCATAAAAAGTATAACTTGTGCTATCTGCTGGCTAAAACCATTACTAAGCAGAACAAATGCAATAACAAATATATGATTGACAACTTCCGACATCTGAGCGGAACAGGAGAATCATCAAGTCGAAGGAGTTTAGACGTTGGATCGGAAACGGATATTTGGGACCATAGTTCTTCGTAGTCTTAGAGGATCACATGCTTTTTTTTAAATCTCAAAAAGTCATATACAAATATCGTCTGTTTACTGCCATGAAAAATTTAATGTACTTGGAAGTATATTAGATTTTAACCACGAACACTAAATTTATATTCCGTGAGATAAAATAAGCAAAAAGCGCAGTTTTGTTGTAATTATACAGTGCACATTTGTTATGCTGACTTATGGAAGTTTGTCAGGTTCACCCTTTGTGGGGCAATGGACATATGTGTTGTAAACTGCCCCCAATTCGATTGAATAAACTTACCATTCTGAAAGGGTTAAAGGGAACTTTTTACCATGAACATGAGCTGAGCAGATGGATATATAATTTTGGGTAAATTTTTTTTTTTTTTTTTCGTAGAACTTGTATTTTATTGATTGAAAAGCCTTGATATTGTGGTTTTAGGAGTCCAGAGGGCGGAGTTACTTAATATCTTGCCAACCCTTCCCTATAGGAGCAGGCATATGTCAGTCAATAATTAGGACCGCCCTCTGGACTCGGCAAATATAGGAAGTGCTAAGATTTAAATGAAGTTATTCCTTTGCACAACAATATAGATCGAAACGCTCAGCAAATTTCAAGTCATCTAATTATTTTAAACAATGTTTTTAAAATTCGGACAAAATTTGTAACATTGTCCCCTGATGATCAGGACCAGCAGCTTACAGGTATACTTCATCCTGGCTAGTAAATAATTCCAGTGGATTAGTGCTGTAAAGTACAGAATGGCTGTACAGGGCACACAATCAGATGCTGCATGATAGCAGTACAGCACTTGTATTGGGTTTATTGTTTTAGGACGGATTATGACTAGCTACAAGACTTTTACTAGGATTACCTTCTCAAATAATTAAGGATGTATTTTTTTTTTTTGGCAATTCCTTTGATTTTTCCTGGATCGCGTTAATGGGGACAAAGCTTTATTTTGTTTATTTTACTCATTTATATAGCGCCATTAATTCCACAGCGCTTTACAGACATTATCATCACTGTCCCCATTGGGGCTCACAATCTAATTTCCCTATCAGTATGTCTTTGGAATGTGGGAGGAAACCCATGCAAACACGGGGAAAACATACAAACTCCTTGCAGATGTGGTCTTTGGTGGGATTTGAACCCAGGACCCCAGTGCTGCAAGGCTGCAGTGCTATCCACTGAGCCGAATGTTCTGATATTGTTGATTTATAGGCTAAACAAAATACATCCCTTGCACATTTATGGTCCTTTAATAAATTAAAAATATTATTGATGGATTGACTGGAGGGTCAGGAACTTAATTACATAATTTTAAGGTAGTTTGAACTAAAATCATGAAAACATTCCTTTAAAAAAAAATAATCAGCTGATAGCCAGAGGGTTGAACTTTCCTAACCCTGGGGATCTGGCCAACATGTAAATGTAATACATTGACAGAACAGGCAAGCCAAATTGAGAGAGCTGCCTCTTGAGTCCTGACATGGGGACACTTCTTGGTGGTCCTATACCCATATAAACAGGTTGGCTTTGTAGATCATTCTTTTAAACAAAAAAACAAAAATCACATTTCCCTGGAAAATATATTTATATAGTGAATAGAGCAATTACAGCCCTATTCTTGGACCTTTGCTTTGTAAAAATCCACAAATTCATTCAGCAAAGTGACATCAAAGTGTTTCACCCAGAGGTTCCATGGGCTTTGTCAGGGGACATTTGAGATTCAAATTGAAAAAATCTAAAGCTTTTGGGAAAAAAAACAAAACAACTCATGGTGTAGTGTGGTTTAGTGGCTGCAGGTAGAGCTGGTGGCTTACTGCAAATTGTCAGGCTGCCCCTGGACTTGCCATTGCCTCAAGATGCAAGTACAGATGCAGAGCCCAATTAGCAGTAATCTGCACACACTACCTGGGGTTACTAACACTTGTGTAGTGTGACCCTAAAAGAGAAATAAAGACAAGTTTACAAATCTGCAGTAATATTTCAAATACAAGTCATAAAAGGCACCACAAATAATAGGACGCTGTATCATGATGATCCATAACTAAGGTTGGGTAGCAATGTTAGCATCCATATAAAATACCTGTTGCGTTTTCAACCTGTAGAGCCCAGTCCTCCATGGTGAGGACAACTGGCCAGAGCTCCTCATGTGGGGCTATCATGTGTAAGTGATGTTCTGAAGGTGTAGAATACAACAGCGCCATGTGACTGATATCAGCAGGTTGGAAGGTACGAAAGTTGTATGGGTCCTACAGAACACCAGAGGAGATTAGAGAGAGCCTAGTCTTCAACTCAACAGTGGACTCTGAAGGTCCAGCAAAAGAGGACCTCTATTTGGAGGTCACATTGACATACTCACTTACCACTAAGGAGGCATGATGCACATTTACCTTACTACGTGTTATTGGCGATATGTCCTCTGTGGTATTGACAACAAAAAAAGATTTGCGGTAAAGATGAGGGTAGACCAAATCATTTTCTTGACTAACTAAATGTATCTATGGACCATTCCTAGTGAGGAAAAATGATTGCAGTCTTTGTAGATGTGAAACCCCTAATTTTACAATGAAAAGAATAAAATTGAATTCTTATTTTCCACCTTTCGCCCACTCACCTCTTTTATAATAATACATTTTATTTTTATAGCGCCGACATATTCCGCAGCACTTTACATTTCAGAGGGGATTTGTACAGACAATAGACATTACAGCATAACAATAATCACATACAGTAGATTATAACAAATACCAAGAGGAAAGAGGGCCCTGCTCGCAAGCTTACAGTCTATGAGGAAAGAGGGAGACACGAAAGGTGGGTGGTAACAGTTGCCCTGATTGTATGGACCAGCCATAATGTTAAGTGTGTAACAGTACAGACACAGAGGGCTAATGGATGCATAAAGCATGTGGGAACATGATGCGGGAAATCTGGTTATGGTAAAACTTTTGGCTGTGCCACACAGGGATAGATTAGGTTAATGTGTTGAGGCGATAGGCCAGTCTGAATAAATGCGTTTTCAGGGCACGCTTAAAATTGTGGGGATTGGGGACTAATCATATTGACCTGGGAAGAGCATTCCAAAGAATTGGCGCGGCACGTGTAAAGTCTTGGAGACGGGAGTGGGAGGTTCTGACTATTGAGGATGCTAACCTCAGGTCATCAGCAGAACGGAGGGTGCGGGTAGGGTGGTATACTGAAACAAGGGAGGAGATGTAGGGTGGTGCTGAGCCATGGAGGGCTTTGTGGGTGAGGGTAATAAGTTTATACTAAATTCTGGAGTGGATGGGTAGCCAGTGTAATGACTGGCACAAGGTAGAGGCATCGGTGTAACGATTGGTGAGGAATATGATCCTGGCTGCAGCATTCAAGACAGATTGGAGAGGGGAGAGTTTGGTAAGAGGGAGACCGATTAGAAGAGAGTTACAATAGTCGAGATGAGAATGAATAAGAGAAACAGAGTTTTTGCAGACTCAAAAGTAAGAAAAGGTCTAATTCTAGAAATGTTTTTGAGGTGCAGATGACAAGAGCGAGCCATTGATCGAATGTGGGGGGCAAAGGAAAGCTCTGAATCAAGTATGAACCCAAGACAGCGGGCCTGTTGCTGGGGAGTAATAGTGGAACCACCCACAGAAATAGCAATGTCAGGTATAGGTACATTAGTAGAGGGAGGAAACACCAGGAGTTCAGTCTTTGACAGGTACAGTTTCAGATATAGTGAGGACATGATATTAGACACAGCGTTTAGACAATCGCCAGTGTTTTCTAGAAAGGCTGGCGTGATGTCAGGAGAAGAAGCGTATAATTGGGTGTCATCAGCATAGAGATGGTACTGGAAACCAAATCTACTGATTGTTTGACCAATAGGGGCAGTGTACAAGGAGAAGAGGAGGGGGCCTAGAACCAATCCTTGGGGGACTCCAACAGTAAGGGGAAGGTGAGAGGAGGAGGAACCGGCAAAAGATACAGTAAAGGAGCGGTCGGAGAGATAGGAGGAGAACCAGGAGAGAACGGTGTCCTTGAGGCCAATGGAACGGAGCATAGTGAGGAGGAGCTGATGATCCACAGTGTCGAATGCTGCATAGAGATCCAAGAGAATTAGCATGGAGTAATGACCATTTGATTTAGCTGTTAGCAGATCATTAGAGACTTTAGTGAGGACAGTTTCAGTGGAGTGTAAAGAGCGGAACCCGGATTGGAGAGGGTCGAGAACAGAGTTTTCTGAGAGATAGCGGATAAGACGGGAGTGGACCAGGCGTTCCAGGAGTTTAGAGATGAAGGGAAGATTAGAGACAGGTCTATAGTTAGCGGCACAGTTTTGGTCGAGGGATGGTTTTTTAAGTAGTGGATGTATGATGGCATGCTTAAATGAGGAGGAAAAGATACCAGAAGAGAGAGAGAGGTTAAATATTTTAGTTAGGTGAGGGGTCACAGCAGGGGAAAGGGACTGGAGGAGATGTGACGGAAATGGGTCACTGGTGCAAGTGGTTGGGCGAGAAGATGCAAGGAGCCTGCTTACTTCTTCTGTGACTGGTTCAAAATCAGAGAGTGAGCTAGATGCAGTGGGGGAGGGAGGACAGTGCATGGTATGAGGTGATTGGGAGATAATTTCCTGTCGAATCTGGTCAATTTTTTCTTTGAAGTAATTGGCCAGATCGTCAGCTCGGACCTCTGTGGTTGGGGCCTGTACTCTTGGATTGAGTAGAGAATGAAAAGTGTCAAAGAGACGTTTCGGGTTATTGGACAGTGAGGTGATGAGGGTGTTGAAATAGGTTTGTTTGGAGAGGTGAAGGGCGGTGTTGTATGTTCTAAGCATAAACTTAAAATGGATGAAATCTTCGTGTAGATTGGATTTTCTCCACAGACGCTCGGCGCACCTGGAGCACCGCTGCAGGAAACGTGTTTGCACCGTGTGCCAGGGTTGTCGCCGTCTGCGTTGTGGTGTTCTATTTATAGGGGGTGCAAATTCATCCAGGGCACTTTGAAGTGTTTCATTGTAATGCTTCAATGCAGAATCAGGACATGAGAGGGAGGAGATAGGGGCCAATGAAGACTGTAAGTTCTTCATAAGTTTCTGGGTGTTAATGGCCTGTATGTTTCTATAAGTCTGGACAGTGGGGGTGACCTGAGCAGCGTGGCAGTTCTTGATAGAGAATGAAAGAAGATTGTGGTCAGAGAGCGGGAGAGGGGAGTTTGCAAAATCATCCACTGCACAAAGCCGAGAGAAGACCAAGTCGAGGGAGTTACCGTCTTCATGCGTTGGAGAATTAGTAAGCTGCGAAAGGCCAAATGAGAGGAGGTTAGAGATAAAAGGTGAGTAGCAGTTAATGAGAGGGGAAGAGCAATGGGGATGTTGAAATCTCCCATGATGAGGGTAGGGATGTCACAGGAGAAAAAATGTGGAAGCCAAGTGGCAAAATGATCCAGGAACTGATGGGATGGGCCGGGAGGACAATACACCACCGCCACTCGCATGGAGAAGGGGGTGTAGAGTCTGACGGCATGGACCTCAAAAGAAGGGGAGACTAGTGAGGGTAGTTGAGGGATAACCTGAAAGGTACATTTTGGTGATAGGAGCAGACCAACGCCTCCACCTGCTCTATTGTCTGATCTTGGGGTATGAGAGAAGTGTAGCCCCCCGTATGAAAGAGCAGCAGCAGCGGTAGTGTCTGACTGCTGGATCCAGGTTTCAGTAAGAGCCAGGAGGTTAAGAGAAGTAGAAAGGAAGAAGTCATGAATGAAGGAGAGCTTGTTACACACTGAGCGAGAATTCCAAAGTGCACAATTAAGAGAGACAGATGGCATGCAGGGAATATTAATAAGATTAGAGGGGTTTCTGAGTGTAGCAGTCGGGGGGTTTGACTTTCTATAACATGGGGGACCAGGGTTGGGAGCAATGTCTCCTGCGACTAGGAGGAGGATAGAAAGAGTGAGCAGATGGTTAAGTGATTTGTGAGAGCGTCTCTGATGTTGAATGGTGGGACTGACTGGATCTGTGCAATTTAACAATGTGAAAAGAGCGTGAGTGCTATACATAGGAGAGGAAAGGATCGAGGGGCCGATATGGATGGAGTGTAGAGAGTTAATGCCAGGGCGGTGGATGTGTGTGAATGCAGCGGCCAGAATAAAAGTTACACAAATGCATATGGTATATATTTGTTGTACTCCTAATGTACAGGGAGTAGATGTATATAAATGCCTTACCTGTCTCCTGCCCTGTCTGCCATGTTATAACTGCCAGTTGTACTTTGATACATGTACTTCGATTACATGTACATAAATGCTCCCCCTAGCTAGGTCTGAATATATAGGAGGTTAAGGCTAAGTTTTGGTTTTTTTTGCTCTCTCTCTTCTCGTTAATCAATCACACTAAATTGAGACACCAGGACCCAATAAAGTGTTGTGGTCAAATAAACACATGTCCAGCACTACATGGATCGTAAAGCACTTTGAAAAGTTTCTTGACCTCACAACATAAGGGGACAAAAGGAGTAAGTTGAAAGAAAAAACTATATACCAGATATAAGCTTGCATAGTTGAAAACACATAGATAGAATTCAGGATTAACTGCTTGCTGACATTGAATGGAGACACAGGAGTGGATTCAGAGCAGAGATTGGAAAAGCTGGTTACCAGATATAAGCTTGCATAGTTGAAAATACATAGATAGCATTCAGGATTAACTGCTTGCTCTTATGCTTAGCTCTTATGGCCATTTTTTCCTCTTGTCTACTGTTTTGAAGAATATTCATAACATCAAGTTGGTTTTAAACCTGTTTAGGAGTCCAGGAAAAGATAGATCACTTTGTGTATCTGGATGTGAGCACTGTTTGGGTTGCTCCTTTTTACAAGTCCACGCTGAAAGACTACCGATATGCCGTCGATGACTTCCGATCTGTTGACCCAACTTTTGGGACCATGAGTGATTTTGAGGACCTACTTGCTGCTCTCCATGACAAAGGTGATTTACAAGCTTATTCCATTGTCATTTTTCAAACCCTGATTTCAAAACATCTAAACCGTTACTATGTCTTCTTATCCACTAGGTATAAAACTAATCATTGACCTAATCCCAAATCACACCAGCAATAAACACAACTGGTACCAGTTAAGCAGGAATAGAACTGAGAAATACATTGACTACTATATTTGGCGTGACTGTGAATTTACCGGAGGCAAGGTTACCCCTCCCAATAACTGGGTATGTTTTAAACAAAAATTACACATACAGTACATCTATGTAGTGTAATATTGCCGACATTTAGTCTTTGCAGATACTTGGTCCTTGTTGGCTATTATAAAGAGATCATGTAGCCCAAAACCATTGGGCACTTGTGAGTTTCTCAGCAAGAAATGAATAGTCAAACAAGCACTGGCGCAACATTGGTGTAGTCAAGTAGTTCAGTCCGGAACCATGAGGAGCAGTAGGACAGATGAAGTGGAATCCAGCAGGGATGAATGCAAGTTGAAGCATAATATGCACAATTAGTGGAGCACACCATACACAGGACTAGAGTCTCAACCCTAAGACCCAGGTGTGTTCATTAGTAGGCCTGAAATAGTCCTAGGGAGAAGATTTCATCGAGCCACAGCAGGCAATTGGCAAAATCTGATGTGGAGCACAACAGATGGCAGCAGCCCAAGGGGAAGGAAGCAGAGCCTGGGATAGGTGTGTAACAGCTACACGCTGAATATTATTGAATCAGACTACGTGTGCCTCCAGCTCCATTCGGTGGCACATTGCTTTTTTTTTTTAATATTTAATTGTAGTAGTATTCCATTCATATAATAGAGCCTATTAAAAGTGCGCCATTTTTCGTCATAGTCTCATAGACCTTCATCTGCCCTTTTCAGGTGAGTGTGTACGGAGACTCTGCCTGGGACTATGATGAAGTAAGGAAGCAATGCTACCTGCACCAGTTCAAAAAAGAGCAGCCAGACTTAAATTTCCACAATCCTGATGTAGAGAGTGAAATATTGGTAAGTGGATATACGGTATGTAATTGGTGAGAACCCACAGCACTCTTATTATAGGAGCAGGGCTAGGCGCTACCTCCATAACTCAGGAGTCAGCAGTGAAAAGCTCTCAGGCTGGGTCCACACTACGGGCTGGGTCGTGCAAGCTCTGGATAGTAATTACACAGCGGCAAGCACCCTTAGTATTAAAAACGTACCCACTCCCACTCTGCACCCACCAGGACCATATTTTCATGACTATTGGTGGACCTGTGAAAATGAGCACCTGCTGGTCACAATCAGATATTACTCAATATACTGGTAGCCGTCTCCATTAATCAGCATGGAAACTTAACTTCCCTGAGGATTTATGATTGTCAAATGGCAAAGGTGAGAAAGCTGCTATCAGAAATCTATGTCAGTGACTCGGGCCCCTGAAAACAGAAGAAGCAGCCATTCGAATTTTACCTGCCCGTTCCTTCTATCCCCCATCATCATCTTCAAAAGAGTTGTGAACCCACCGGGAACAACTAACTTTTATCTAGTTTGTACAGAGGTCTTTAAGGGGTTAAAACATGTTATCATCTATATGTTATGAAAGTGCTTTACACTTCATTCTCATGGACAGAGGGATTTTGAATTTGATAGTGTACAGCTCCTTTCCAGGGTCACTGGCCACCTCAGAGGATCCTTGTAAGGGCTGTCTAACGTTGATGGGATCGCTAGATTGGGCCAACTCTAGTGCCTCTGCATTTCTCCTATATTGCAGATGAAAAGCTGCCTCTGCTTGTAACAGTGGAAAAAGGGCAGTTCAGGACAGCAGTTCAGCCATGTCGCTGGCCACCTCAGAAGATTCTTGTAAAGGTTGTCTGAAGCTGGTGGAATAGCTGGAATGGGCCAACTCTAATGCCTCTGCTTGTAAAGCCGGGATCACACATGCGAGAAACTCGGACGAGTCTCGAATCTTAATACTCGGCATTGCTGCCGGCTCTAGGGAGCGGAGTGTGCAGCTGCATGCATTTATATGCAGCCACACACTCCGCTCCCGAGCGCCAATGGCAGTGCCGCGTATTAAGATGCGAGACTCGCCGAGTTTCTCGCATGTGTCATCCCGACCCAACAGCACAAAAAGGGCAGTTCAGGTCAGCAGTTAAGCCATGTCACTGGCCAGAAATGGCACTCTTTAGGAATCGGTCCATGTTTTGCATATGAAAAAAAAAATCACTAAATGGGACATAAAGGAGTTGTCCGGTCTAAAAAATAAAAACCCGCAAAAAAAAAAAAAAAGAAAAAAAAAGCTCAACTTTTCCTGTAGATAAATGGAGATCATCTTGATTTTGATCTCACTGAGATGATGACAGCTGACCAGTCCTTTCCGGTATCGTTCCCGATGTCACAGGCTTTCTTTCACAGGAAGGAGCATTTGCTTTAAAAATCAGAGAGGTGAATAAGTTTATACCTCAATCAGTTAATAAATGCGTCAATAACTTGGAAAAACGATGAACTTTACACCTGCTGGTTTTCTCATTAGGCCATAATTATAAAATTAGTCACTGTACACATTCTTCAAACTGCTGACAAGTCGTCCAAGAAACCTTTACAACTGAGACAAGATTGGCCGATTTATAATTATTAACTTTACATAAGTGACACAAATTGGCAATTAAGAGAATCTCACGTTATCTAAGCAAACGAAAGTGTTTAAAGAGTAACTAAACATTTAACAGTTTTTTAAAAAAAAATTTTTTAATGCACTGTTATTGCCTACATATTGGCCCGAGTCTGGGTCCTCCGACCCCACCGATCTCCCAAAAGGCAGCTAAGAAGTGCGCAACTCGGGAGACAGGTCCTGTCTGAGCACTCACACAGAGCAAAGTACACGGTTCAATAAACAGGGATAACAGATTGAGAAAACCCATTTTCATGTAGCCAATAAGGAAATTTTTAGTCAAAGCAGTTGTCCTGTCTTAAGACTTGTGAATCCTGGCCAGTCCACACATCACAGTACCTACTTGGACTGCGTTTTATGGATGTCTGAATGAGGCTTTATATATTATTCTGGATGGGGTCAATAATATTAGTAAATTATCAATACACAACATAGAATAAAAACAATAAATACGTACCGTGGAGTAACTAAATAATTAGATATAGCAATACGTGTAAAAAACACAAGGGGGTGATTAGCTGACAATCATTTGATCAAGAAAACGTAAAAAGCCATCCCACTGCAACAAGACGCACCCAATCAGGACAGTCTAGTTTCTCGCTTCGCTATGAGCCTGCAGGCCTCAAAATAGACGAGGGTAGAGAAGGACCTGGGCCTGACTATTTTACACCTAAATAGACAAGGTGCACAGCCCAAACGGGACGGGAGTGGTAACTGAAAACATGGGCCAGCACACCTGTTAATACAAGTGTAACGTGTAGGTGCACATTCACACAGCACCTACAGATCGCACTTATAGGAACAGATGTGCTAGCTCCTATTAGTCAATTGTGAAGCAAATACCGTACTTCATGGCATCTAGAGAGGTTGACTCCATCTCACCATACAGCTCTGATTATCTTAGACATTCATGGCCGCCAGACGTTTCACAAGAACTGCCTTCTTCAGGGATTATGAGGCAGTGACATTGCAAATCAGATCCATCAAGTTCTATAGTATAATAAAAAACATGTGACATGCACAAAAGTGAACAGGTTGGTTGGACAGTGTTCACACCACCCAAAGACTGAAACACAGAAAAAAACAGTATGACAAGTGTGCAAAAATACTCTTTTGTAAAAAATATAACAGTAGACAGCAAGTGCTAGAAAAAAATAACAAAAACAGGGTATTTAGTGAATACGTTTTTTGGAAAAAAAATGTATACTAAGCCAATCCATCTCACCATACAGCTCTGATTATCTTAGCCACTCATAGCCGCCAGACGTTTCACAAGAACTGCCTTCTTCAAGGGTTATGAGGCAGTGACATTGCAAATCAGGTCCATCAAGCTCTATAGTAGTTGCAGAAACAGGAGCAGGCAGCCCTCTTGACAGTTTATGAACTCCCTTCCACCTCTGACCACTAGTTATGAGTGAAGATGCTCAGATAAGGTGTTCTCTGAGCATGCTCGGGTGCCGAGCGACTTCGGCGTGCATGAAAAATATGTTGGAGTCCCCGCGGCTGCATGTCTCGTGGCTGTGAAACAGTTGGGCCATGTAGCAACACGACTTCTGTGATTACTAATGAGATGTTTCAGATAATGGCTTCGTTTCACGTCTAGATAGTTTACATTTTATGTCTACGTCGTTTTTTTGTTTCAATGTTTCACCAGATGGAAATTAGAAGGATTATGTCTCCATTGATTGCGTTCCCCCCCTAGTAATTACATAAATCTGTTTATCTCAGGATATTATAAAATTCTGGCTGGAGAAAGGTGTTGATGGTTTTACAGTCGATGCTGCCAAGTTCCTCCTGGAAGCAGAACACCTCCGAGATGAACCTCAAGTCAACAAACTACAAGATCCGGTATGTGTCGTGTCGCTGCAGTTTCGACATAAGCAGTGAGAAGAAATGCTACATTGTTCACAGTCATTAAGCAAAAAAACAAATGATGATGGTAACAGAAAAGGAAAATATGTACTCGTATATCTGGAAAGTACCTACAGTTGTGGTCAAAAGTATGGACACCCCTGCAATTCTGTCAGATAATACTCAGTTTCTTCCTGAAAATGATTGCAAACACAAATTCTTTGGTATTATCTTCATTTAATTTGTCTTAAATGAAAAAACACAAAAAAGAGAATGAAGCAAAAAATTGATCATTTCACACAAAACTCCAAAAATGGGCCAGACAAAAGTATTGGCACCCTCAGCCTAATACTTGGTTGCACAACCTTTAGCCAAAATAACTGCGACCAACCGATTCCAGTAACCATCAATGAGTTTCTTACAATGCTCTGCTGGAATTTTAGACCATTCTTCTTTGGCAAACTGCTCCAGGTCCTTGATATTAGAAGGGTGCCTTCTCCAAACTGCCATTTTTAGATCTCTCTACAGGTGTTCTATGGGATTCAGGTCTGGACTCATTGCTGGCCACCTTAGAAGTCTCCAGTGCTTTCTCTCAAACCATTTTCTAGTGCTTTTTGAAGTGTGTTTTGGGTCATCGTCCTGCTGGAAGACCCATGACCCCTGAGGGAGACCCAGCTTTCTCACACTGGGCCCTACATTATCCTGCAAAATTTGTTGGTAGTCTTCAGACTTCATAATGCCATGCACACGGTCAAGCAGTCTAGTGCCAGAGGCAGCAAAGCAACCCCAAAACATCAGGGAACCTCCGCCATGTTTGACTGTAGGGACAGTGTTCTTTTCTTTGAATGCCTCTTTTTTTCTCCTGTAAACTCTATGTTGATGCCTTTGCCCAAAAAGCTCTACTTTTGTCTCATCTGACCAGAGAACATTCTTCCAAAAGGTTTTAGGCTTTTTCAGGTAAGTTTTGGCAAACTCCAGCCTGGCTTTTTTATGTCTCGGGGTAAGAAGTGGAGTCTTCCTGGGTCTCCTACCATACAGTCCCTTTTCATTCAGACGCCGACGGATAGTACGGGTTGACACTGTTGTACCCTCGGACTGCAGGGCAGCTTGAACTTGTTTGGATGTTAGTCGAAGGTTCTTTATCCAACATCCGCACAATCTTGCGTTGAAATCTCTTGTCAATTTTTCTTTTCCGTCCACATCTTGAGAGGTTAGCCACAGTGCCATGGGCTTTAAACTTCTTGATGACACTGCGCACGGTAGACACGGGAACATTCAGGTCTTTGGAGATGGACTTGTAACCTTGAGATTGCTCATGCTTCCTCACAATTTGGTTTCTCAAGTCCTCAGACAGTTCTTTGGTCTTCTTTCTTTTCTCCATGCTCAATGTGGTACACACAAGGACACAGGACAGAGGTTGAGTCAACTTTAATCCATGTCAACTGGCTGCAAGTGTGATTTAGTTATTGCCAACAGCTGTTAGGTGCCACAGGTAAGTTACAGGTGCTGTTAATTACACAAATTAGAGAAGCATCACGATTTTTCGAACAGTGTCAATACTTTTGTCCACCCTCTTTTTTATGTTTGGTGTGGAATTATATCCAATTTGGCTTTAGGACAATTCTTTTTGTGTTTTTTCATTTAAGACAAATTAGATGAAGATAATACCAAAGAATTTGTGTTTGCAATCATTTTCAGGAAGAAACTGAGTATTATCTGACAGAATTGCAGGGGTGTCAATACTTTTGGCCACAACTATATATATTGTGTTCTTCAACACTATGCCAGAGCTGTAACCGCAGGCAGATCGGTAGGAGAGAGGAATGTAACTCTATCATAAAGTAAGGAAGTTACAATTAGAAAATGACCTATTCTTTAAATCGGGTTTTTGAGATAAGTGTTTTTTATGTATATGTTTTTTAGGGAATTTATTTTTTCTAATATCACAATCTGTATTAAAAATAACAAATAGAAATCTTCCAATTCTCACATCAGACACTGGAGTTTTTTTAGACTATAACTTCCAGTTATTTCAGGAAACAGCACATGTACAACAATATTTTCTATAATTTCTTTTTAGAGCACAGTTTTATCCTACGGAGACCTGTATCATGATTACACAACTACCCAGGTGGGGATGCACGACATCCTGCGAGATTTTCGTCAGACCATCAATACATACAGCAGAGAACCCGGACGTTACAGGTAACCCAACGTTTATGATGTTACTCCTCTGTGTGCCTTCAAATAGATTGTATGCAGTTTTCTCACACGGGGCGACTCTTTTGCAGGTTTATGGGTACAGAGTCCGACGATCAGAGAACAGTGGCAAAAACAATGATGTATTACGGCAACGCCTTCATCCAGGAAGCCGACTTTCCGCTCAATTTCTACCTGTTCGATTTGAAAAAAGATCTCACTGGAAAATCTGTATTTGATGTTGTGGATCTCTGGATGAAATCCATGCCTAAAGGGAAGTGGCCCCACTGGATGGTACAAAACAATAATAATTCAGCTTCAGGCGTATAAACTTCAAAATGTATTGGCATGACTAAAATATAAGGATACTGTGCGCAATAAAACCGCCAACGCATTTCAAACATCAGAGGTCGTGATCCTGCCTTCGACGTGAGCTCGTGCACTGAGCCCGCATCTTTCTCCGCCCTTGATGGCCGATTTAATCAGCTATCAAGTGCCTTTGACGCCCAAAGGCTGTTAGAGGCAAAAACTGACAGTGGGATTTAACATGCACCGGCCGGAAGTGCGTCATTAATCCCACCTATCGGCGTCCCTGGCACATGATTGCAGAGCGCCGATGGGTTTTCATGACAGCCGAGGGTCTGCATTATTGTATCAGACTGGGAAGCCAAGGGCCCACCAGTAACCAACTCCAGGGTCACACTTTTCATCTACATGCAAATATGACTTTATCCTCAATCACAAATTTATATAACAAGGAACTGGGTAGATTGGTAAATGAATAAGAGGTCGCCTTTGTCTGTACATAAAGATTGAAGTATATAGTGCCAAGTACTGTTCATATAAGTGGGTGGTGGCCCACCGGAGGATTTTCCTGTTCTCCTGTGGGCCAGTCCAAGCCTGATTAAGGTCCTCCTGAGAATGCTTGCTCGTGGCTGGCATTCATAAGAGAATGTGATATGACTGTTAAATACAATGTAAAAGGTTTTTAAAACATATGGAAAAACAAAAAACACAAGTTAAAATACTCACCCTTTTGCCCCATTGAAAATAAAACAATTTAAAAACAAAATACACGTTTGATATCGCTGCGTTCAGAAATGTCCAATCTATCAGATATAAAAGCAACTGATCTGATCGGTAAGGTAAACGACGTAATGAGAAAAAAAACAAAAATCAGAATGCCAGTATTACCTTTTTTTTGGAAATTGCAACATTGATGTAAAATACAATAAGAGGCAATCAAAACATTGTATCTACCCTAAAATAGTATCAATAAAAATATCAGCTCAGGGTGCAAAAAAAAAATAAAAAAAAAATTTGATCCCTCAAAATGAAACGCTACGGAAAAATGGCAACACAAGCAAATTTATTTTCTTACAATTTTCAGATTTTGTTTTTCACCACTTACATAAATAAAAAAAAACCTATATATGTTTGGGATCTTCGAACTCGTAGTTAGCTGGAGAATCATAATGGCAGGTCAGTTTTACCATATAGTGAACATGGTAATTAAAAAAACCAAAAAAACAAATTATGGAATTGCAATTTCAATGCACTTGGAATTTTTTTCCCGGTTTCCAGTACACTATATGCTAAAATCAGCGGTGTCATTAAAAAAAACTACAACTCGTCTCACACAAAACAAGCCTTCGTACTGCTATATTGACTGAAAAATTAAGAAAAAAAAAAAAAAGTTATGGCTCATGGAAGGGGAAGTAAAAAAAAATTAAATTCAAAAACGGAAAATCGCAGTGCAGTGCCATTACCAACATGGCCCCTAGACCACGGTCCTGCTAATTTCTTTGCTTAACGCTTTGTCTGTGTAATGCAGAACAGGATCTTCTAAGTCATTCATTTTCAATAAGAAAATTAGTTTAAAAATATATTTATTTTTTCTACTTCTGTACCTTTAAGTTTTCTTTTTTCAGATGAAATGACTCGATTGTGAATAGCAAAATATTCTGGGCATAAAATATAACCTTTTTCTTTTCTGCAAAACCAAATTTACAGGAACGTGATATTAGAATTTTGCAACTTACGCTGACGCATAATTTCCACAATAAAGATGAAGCCTTAGTGTGACCTCATATTTTAAAGGTTATGGCCTTTTCAAGCCAAATGCATTTGGATATCACCAGTCTGGTCCCTAAATGGAGGAGAAAAGTTACACATTTCTGCATCTTGCATCCATGATCTGGTTGTTGCCCATCCTGGTGGTCATTTATACATCTGGGAGTTCACTGCATTTTTTCTAATAATTCTTTCAGGTTGGAAGCCCCAGCAATTCTCGTGTTGCTTCTCGGGTGGGAACGGAATATGTGAATGTTTTTAACATGCTCCTGCTGACTCTTCCGGGCACCCCTACCACTTATTATGGTGAAGAATTGGGGATGATAGACAACGTTACACTAAATAACGATGAAAGTGTATCTGGTGAACATAATCCGGTGAGTAACGGCTTGTGACCAGAACCATTATATAGTGCTAGCATATTCTGCAGCCCCTTACAATCCCGAGGGTAGAGTACATGCGCGCCTCTCCCCATTCACTGTTATTTTACACAGCCTAACTAATGGGACTTTCTACACAGTGCCATTTCCGTTAGAACACTAAAAAAACAGCAAAAATGCACCATTCAATTGGATGGGACTATGTTTTGATGTAGGAGGAATCTAGCAGTTTTTTGTATGAAAAAAAAAAAAGTAAAATCGTTTTATCCAAATATTTAACTTTCATTACTAGAAAAATTTTCCTATATGTTTCGGACTAAAGCATATCATGGATTTCTCATTTCCATGTATTAGTCTAAAACGAGTAGGAAAAACTTTTTACTTGGTTTTATCTGAATTTATTATTAAGTTTTTCAACATTTTTTTCCAAAAAAGCCCGGATTCCTCCTAAGCTCTACTTTGTTTGCTATCACTGAGCAGGAGTTTTCTTTGCAAGCCAAGGATCACTGGTTACCTCAACCTGAGTGAGCTGGATCGCACCTGTGTACTACGTTTCAATACCAGACATGGCACCTTCCGAGAATCGCCTTGTTTCTAAGGCGTTATCTGTCCTTATACTTAGGCACCAGGTGACTTTACACAGTTACACCTGGAAATGTACAAGAGCAGCCACAGAAGAGCAGAGAGAGGACTGTGTCCACTGCGCCGGACCTTACAAGGTGATTGCGTGAAAGAGCTTTCTTTGCAAACAATGCTAGTTCCAGGCAAGCAAGTGGTGCCAATCAAAATAGAGGGAAGCAACTTCATGCAAATAAGTGGGAGGAGCAGTGAACTGAGCTCCTTAATCAGCATATGTAATAAATTGCCTTCTTTGGATATTGGAAGAGGCGATTTCAAAAGTAAAAAAAGAAAAAAAATAGGGGAGAGGGAAGGAAACAAATTAAGGAGAATTCGATTATAGTAAGATACTATTGGACATCAATATTTAGAGTATTACAAATTTTTGAAAGACATATAAAGTAACGAGGTTACAGAAGCTGGTTAATGCATTTTAATTCAAACCCTAATGGAAGTAAAACAGTGGGGGACATATACATGAGAAATGATTCAAGGGTAGGTTTCAGACCAGGGAGCCCAATTTTTAGAGAACTCGTTGAAAGCCATTGACAATGGCAAATCTATGTTCATAGGTTTTGTGGAGAGAGATTCTGTCTACAATATCTTGAAAATTAGATGGGTCTAATAATAATAATCTTTATTTTTATATAGCGCTAACATATTCCGCAGCGCTTTACAGTTTGCACACATTATCATCACTGTCCCAGATGGGGCTCACAATCTAAATTCCCTATCAGTATGTCTTTGGAATGTCTGTTTTTTTCCAATAGAATGCAATGGCATTTTTAACTACAGGAAAAATGAATTATTTACCGGTAATTTGATTTTCCAGAGCTATGATAGCACCGCACATGAGAGATGGTATCCGCCCCCAGGAACAGGAAACCTGTAGCAGAGATAAAAGAAGGGGGCGGCACCTCTCTCCCCAGTTTGCTTCAGAGTATGCAAGGTGGCCGGCTTATTAGTTCAAATGTATATTATATGACAAGGTTACTGATATCCACCTTTTTTTGTATTATTTTTCCACATTATATATATAGGGCGGGAATCAATGCGGTACTGTCATGGCTTTAGAAAATCAAATTACCAGTAAGTAATTATCATTTTTTCCCTTCCCCATGACAGCACCGCACATGAGAGGAAGAGATAGAAGAGACTCCTAGGGTGGGACAACAGCAGATAACACCTTTCTCCCAAAGGCCAGATTTGAGAGCCCTAGATCTAGTCTATAGTGACAAAAGAAAGTGGATGGTGACGACCATACTGCTGCTTTGCAAATCTTTTCTAAAGATGCATTTGCCCTTTGAGCCTAGGATGTGGCTATGGCCCTTGTAGAGTGAGCCATTACACCAGTGGGGGAGTCCGACCTGAGGAAGAGTAAGCCAGTGAAATAGCCATACGTAGCCATCATGCAATGGTTGATTTTGAATCTTTTTTACCCGTTTGTCCCCTGGAAGGAGACAAAAAGGGCTGATGACTGTCGCCATGCCTTTGAGACTTCTACGTACTGAAGCAGGCATCGTCTGACATCTAGACAATGAAAGGTTTGCTCTCCCTGGGATTTGGGGTTGGCACAAAATAAGGGCAAAATTATTTCCTGGTCTCTGTGGAATTAACCTTCGGTAGGAAGGCTGGGTCAGTCTTTATGACTACTCTGTCATCCATAAAGGTAGTGTATGGGGGGGGGTTACAGATATAGCCTGCAGCTCGCAGACACGCCGAGCTGACGTCAGGGATACCAGGAGTACTGTTTTCAGTGTTAGTGCCTTTACCGAGATGGAAGTAATAGGCTCAAAAGGAGAAGATGTTAGGGCATTTAAAACTAAATTTAGATCCCAGGGAGCTACCTTAGTCAGTAATTTCGAGGGTCTGGTTGTGAAGGAGGCTCGAATGAACCTATAGACCGAAGGGTGGTCGGAGAGTTTTTGATCAAACAACGCATCCAGGGCAGAGACCTGCACCTTTAGGGTCCTTGTGGACAGTCCTCTTTCTAGCCCTTTTTGGAGGAATTCCAGGATCTCCTTTATTGGGACTTCCTGAGCTGTTTCGGATAACTGCCGGCCTGTGAACTCTAATAATAATAATAATAATAATCTTTATTTATATAGCGCCAACATATTCCACAGCGCTTTACAGTTTAACAGTTTCAAAACACAAGTCATAAGTAACAACGTTAACAATACAGTAATTAAAGTAAAATAAGATGACCCTGCTCCTGAGAGCTTACAATCTACAATGAGGTGGGGGAGATACAAAGTACAGGTGTGTATTTACAATGATGTATTTACAATGATGGTCCAGCCATCTTGAGAAGGTGGGGGACAGAGATAATGAATGGGCTACATACTCACACTTGCACATAAAATGACTTTGATTAGTGAACGTGATAGGCTGCTCTGAATAGATGTGTTTTGAGAGAGCGCCTAAAACTGTGCAAATTGTGGATAGTCCTAATTTCTTGGGGTAGAGCATTCCAGAGGATTGGCGCAGCGCGGGAGAAGTCTTGGAGTCGGGAGTGGGAGGTGCGGATTAGTGCAGGGGTTAGTCGAAAGTCTTTTGCAGAGCGCAGCAGTCGGCTAGGTCGATAGACAGAAATGAGGGAGGAGATGTAGGTGGGTGCCGCACTGTGGAGAGCTTTGTGGGCGAGAACAAGTACTTTGAATTGGACCCTATAATGAATGGGCAGCCAATGTAAGGACTGGCGAAGAGTTGACACGTCCGAGTACCGATTAGCCAGATAGATGACCCTGGCTGCTGCATTAAGTATGGACTGGAGAGGGGAAAGTCGAGTAGCGGGGAGGCCAATTAATAGAGCATTGCAGTAGTCCAGGTGGGAGTGGATCAATGTGACAGTGAGGGTTTTTGTTGTTTCCATGGTGAGAAAAGGGCAAATTCTGGAGATGTTCTTTAGGTGTAGGCGGCAAGAGCGGGCAAGACATTGTATATGGGATGTGAAGGAGAGGTTGGTGTCAAACATAACATCCAGACAGCGTGCCTGCTGCCGGGGTGTTATTATGGTGCCACCCACGGAGAGGGAAATTTCAGATTTAGGGAGGTTAGTAGATGGCGGGAGCAGAAGAAGTTCAGTTTTTAAGACGTTAAGTTTCAGATAGAGAGCGGACATGACGTTGGAGACTGCGGACAGTCACTGGAGTTCTGTAGTACAGCGGGGGTAAGGTCAGGGGATGACATATAGTTGTGTATCAGCATAAAGATGGTACTGAAAGCCAAATCTGCTGATGGTCTGTCCAATTGGGGCCGTGTAGAGAGAGAAGAGAAGGGGGCCAAGGACTGAGCCCTGAGGTACCCCGACAGCGAGAGGAAGAGGAGATGACGTGGAGCCAGCGAACAAAACACTGAAGGAGCGGTCAGAGAGATAGGAAGAGAACCAGGAGAGAGCGATGTCCTTAATGCCTAGTGACTGGAGCCTATGGAGTAGGAGACGGTGGTCAACAGTGTCGAAAGCTGCAGAAAGGTTGAGAAGAATGAGCAGAGTGTGTTCACTGTTACATTTTGCTGTCAGGTCATTGGTCACTTTGATGAGTGCAGTTTCAGTCGAATGTAGGGGTCGGAAGCCAGAATGTGAAGGGTCTAGGAGGGGGTGAGTGGAGAGGTAACGGGTAAGGCGGCAGACTAGGCGCTGCAAGAGTTTAGAGATGAAGGGGAGATTGGAGACTGGTCTGTAGTTGTTTGTGCAGGATGGGTCGAGAGCAGGTTTCTTTAATAATGGAGTAATGATAGAGTGTTTGAAGGAGGATGGGAAAATGCCTGAGGAGAGGGAGAGATTAAAGATTGTAGTTAGGTGAGTTGTGATGACTGGAGAGAGAGACTGGAGGAGTTGTGAGGGAATGGGGTCAGTAGTGCATGTAGTTGGGCGATAAGAAGAGAGGAGTCTGGAGACTTCTTCTGTGATGGGATCAAATATGGAAAGTGAGCCAGGGGAAATGCAGGTAGGGATGGGAGTCACAGCATTTGGTGGTTGGGAGCGGATTTCCTGATGGATATTATCTATTTTCTCTATAAAATGGGAGGCCAGGTCATTTGCACAAATGTCTGAGATAGGAGCTTGTGCTTTTGGCCTGAGGAGGGAGTAAAAGGTGTCAAAAAGTTTCTTGGGGTTGTTGGCTAGTGAGGAGATCAGGGTGGTGAAGTAGGTCTGTTTGGAGAGGTGAAGGGCAGAGTTGTAGGTACTTGGCATAAATTTGAAGTGGATGAAGTCTTCTGGTGTGTGGGTTTTTCTCCATCGGCGTTCAGCACTCCTAGTCCTACTCAGTGTTTGGAGGTTCTGAGGGTGAGGAGCGCTACCTGGTCAAGGGTGGTTGTAAAAGTGTTGTTGTAGTGATGAACAGCCAGATCAGGACAGAAAAAGGGGAGATTGGGACAGGGAAGATTGTAGGGAGTCTGAAAGTGTCTGAGGGTTAATGGCTTGTAGATTTCTAAATGTGTGATAGGTAGGAGTGTGCTGGGGTGGGCTAGGATTTGTGAGTGTGAAGGTCAGAGAGGGGAAGTGGTGAGTTATTTAGGTAGGAGATTGAGCAAAGCCGGACAAAGACCAGGTCAAGGGTGGTACCGTCTGTGTGTCTCAGAGGTTGAGAGCTGTGAGAGGCCGAGAGAGGTGATAGAAGCTGGGATGCAGATGTGGAAGTAGGGCTGTTAATGGGGATGTTGAAGTCTCCCAGGATAAGAGTTGGTAGTTCTGAGGACATGAAGTGCGGCAGCCAGGCTGAAAAGTGGTCAAGGAAGTGGGTGGGTGAGCCTGGGGGCCGGTATATGACCGCTACTCTGAGGGAGAGGGGACGCAAGAGCCCGATGGTATGGACTTCAAAAGAAGGGAATGAGAGTGATGGAACTGGGGAGATGACCTGGAAAGTGCATTGTGGGGACAGGAGTATGCCGACTCCACCACCAGGTCTGTTTGTGGGTCTCGGGGAATGAGTGAATTGTTAGCCACCATAGGAAATGGCAGCAGGAGAGACAGTGTCAGAATCCTGAATCCAGGTTTCAGTGAGGGCCAACAGATTGAGAGTTGTTCAGAAAGTAGTTATGCAGGAAAGGAAGCTTGTTACATACAAACTAAGAATTTCTCCCAAATTTTTTGGTATTTGAGTGAGGTTATCTTCCTGCTAGTGAGCAGGGTGGTCACCAATGGGGCTGAGAATCTTTTTGCTAAAAGGAGTCCCCTCTCAAGTTCCATGCCGTGAGATGGAGTCTGAACCCAAGGATGCTGCACTGGGCCCTGGTATAGAAGATTCGGGATATCCGGAAGGATCCATGGGTCCGAGATAGACATGCGTCTGAGCCATGTGAACCATGCCCTCTTTGGCCAGAAGGGCACGCAAGGATTATTCGAGTTTTGTCCTCCCAAATCTTTTTTATGACTATCAGGATTAACGGGATTGGGGGAAACGCATAGGCTAGATGAAATTTCCAGTTGTGTAGCAGTGCATCCACCCCTTCTGGGAACTCTTGGGTTTAGAGAGTAGAACCTGTCTACTTTCCGATTTTCATTTTCTCTTGTAGCAAACAGGTCCACCTCCGGCGTGCCCCAGGCGGCACAGATTTCACCAAATATTTTGTGATTAAGGGACCATTCTCCCTGGTGCAATACATGATCGCTAAAAAATCAGCTAGATGATTGTCTGCCCCCCTTAAATGTGTACCCGACAAGGACAAGAGGTTGTTTTCTGCCCATTTGAATAATTCTCTGGCTTCTGCCATCAGGGTTGTTGACCTTGTACCCTTGCTGGTTTATGTAGGCTATGGCTGTGCTGTTGTCGGATAATATTGCGACATGCTTCCCTTGAACTTCCTCTTTTATTTGAAGAAGGGCCTGCCTTACAGCTGCCAATTCTTTTAGATTTGAGGATGCTATTCTCATTGAGAGTTCCCGTTGGATTTGTAGGATTCGATCTCCTAGGTGTGCCCCCTCCCATCGGACTTGCGTCCGTGGTTAGCACCACCGCGTTCTGAACAGTCCAGGGCATTGCCCCGCTTAAGTTTTCGGTGCTCAGCCACCATTTTAATGATTCCAGAACTTGAGGTGAGATGATCTTCCGATTCAAGTTGTAAGGGCCAGTCCCTTGCTCGGATAGGATCTGCCATTGTAGTTCTTGTGTGGGCCTGTGCCCACCGGACCGCTGGGATCGTTGCTGTCAAGGTACCCAGGAGTGACATTGCCTCTCTTATCGATATGGCCTGACCGGGTTGTATTTGTTGTACCCTTTATTGGATAGTCCAAATCTTTCTTTCAGGGAGGACACATTGTTGCTCTACTGAATTTAATTAAATTCTGCGGAATTCCTGAACTGGAGCTAATCTGGACTTTTTTAGGTTTATTAACCAGCCTAATCTGGTTAATATTTCCAGAACCTCCGCCACCGCCTTCCCGCAATTTTCTTCGTTGTTTGCCACGACAAGGAAATTGTCCAAATAGGGCACGAATAGTATGTTCTTTTTCCTCACAAAGGACGTCACTTCTGCGATGATCTTTGTGAATATACGAGGGGCTACCGACACCCTGAAGTGGAGGCACTGATATTGGAGATGAGTGGGGATTTGAGCAATCTCTACTACCAACCTTAGGGGTATTCCTGATGTTCTCCCCATATTGGCACATGGTAGTAGGCGTCGGTCAAATCTATTACTGCCATGTAGCAACCCGGGTCGAGTAATTTCACTGCCGACCTTAAGGTCTCCATTTTGAATTTTTCTGTTCTGATATATTGGTTCAAGGCTTTCAGGTTGAATATTGTCCTCAGTGAACCATCGGATTTTGGTGTGAGGAACAGGGTGCTGTAGAACCCTTTTCCTATTTGATGGTGTGGTACCTTTATTAGTACTTCCTTTTGTATGAGGAGCTGAACCTCTTTCTAGCGTGGCCTGATTCTTCTTGGCCACCTGGGTCATTTTTATTCGGTGCGGCAGAAGGCTCAGAAAGTTTAGTCGCAGACCTTTGGATAACAGGTTGATTACCCACTTTGATGCGGGTAATGCTGCCCACTGATGAACAAACCCCCTAAGTCTTCCCCCCACTGGTATTCTGGCATCATTGTTTGGTATCAGGTTTCGGGGTGGCCTTAATGAAGAGGAATCCCTTTTCCTTCTTCTCCCTCCAGGGTCTGCCCTGTATGGCCCTATCGTCTGGCCGGCCTCGGCTCACTCTATTCCCTGATCCACGAAAGGACGAACGAGCATCACTCCAACGGTGCCTAGGGAAGGGGGGTGGGAATCGTTTTTTCCTGACGCTTTTTCCAATATTTTGTCTAATGCTTTCCCAAACAGGTACTGCCCCTCACAAGGGACGGCACAGAGCTTGACCTTTGACTGGAAATCTGCTTTCCAATTTTTTTTTTTTTTTTAACCACAGTGCTCTGCGACCTGAATTTGAAAGGGCACATGCACGGGCGGCACCTCGGACGGAAGCCACCGCGACGTCAGCCAGGAATCCTGCCGCCTTCTGTAGGGAAGGTATTGCTTCTAGCAACCTTTCCCTTGGGCATTTATTCTTTATTTGGTCACTTAATGCCTCCAACCACTTGACCATAGCACACGCTGTGCAAGTGGCGGCTACCCCGTTTAAATGACCATGCCGACGCCTCCCAAGCTGATTTTTAGAAACGCATCAGCTTTTTTGTCAAGGGGGTCTTTTAAGGCGCCCATGTCCTCAAATGGCAATGCTATTCCTCTGGAGGTACTAGCAATAGCAGCGTCCAGTCTGGGAGCTTTTTCCCATTTCTCGCATACCTCATCGAATGGGTATTTACGTTTGAGTGCTTGTGGTATGGACATCTTTTTGTTGGGCTTTTTCCATTCTCTTTTTATTAAATTTAGCAGGTTATCATGAAAGGGAAAAACTCTGCATTTCTTCCCTTCTAAATTACTAAACATGGCATCTTGAATAGACCGTGGCTCCTTAGGTGTTTCAACCCCCATGGTAGACCTTACAAGTTTGAGCAACTTTCCGATATCTTCGGATAGGAAATAAGGACGACCTTCTTCCTCGTCTGAGTCCAGGTCTGAGTCATCAGAGGGACCTACTTCCCTCGGCTCTTCTGAGTCTACATCGGTCCCCATTTCCATAGGAGGTTGGGGTTCGTCTTTTTCCGTTGTTTTTACTTGGTCCCGGATCATAGACTTAATACTTTGAAACAGGGATGGTGACTCTTCGGCCACGGTTTTCTTAATACATGAGCGATAGAGTCACTTGTCATAAGTTTTAGCTAGGGTCTTTTTGCATAATGCACATTCCTTATTTTTTTGCTTTGATGTGGCCTTTCCCTAAGAAGAGACATGACATAGGGCAATCATTAATGACATGTATTTGCCTTACAAAAGGCACTCACCCGAACCCTCTGGGTACCCCGGTAGCCTGCAGGTCTTCCTCTGGCACACGCACTTCAGCTTCTGGGTCCGCCATACTGGAGAAGCTTGCTGCCTCTCCGCTGCCTGCGCATCGCATCTTTTTATGTGGAGGAGCGGTGTGTGCCCCCCGGAGCCGCTCCCTACCGGAAGTTTCCAGCACAGTCTCTTCCGGCGTGTGACGTCACTTCCGGCGCGACCGGAAGTAGTTTCCACTCAGTCAGCACCAGCGTCACGGTGGATACGCCTCCCCCAGCCCAGCCTCCCGACAGGAGCGGCCGCCGGGGAGTCCAGCGGGGGAGAGGACACGCTGCAGCTCCCAGGACGCCAGGCGCGCACTACCGCGCCTCGCCGCTTCCTCCCTCCCCGTGAACCTCAGCCTCCCGACCGACTATCGTCAGAGGGGGATCCCCCTGGAGGTACAAAGTCTGTGACAGGCATCCACCTGCAGGAACAGGAAACTGGGGCGAGAGGTGCCGCCCCCTTCTTTTATCTCTGCTACAGGTTTCCTGTTCCTGGGGCGGATACCATCTCATGTGCGGTGCTGTCATGGGGAAGGGAAAAAACATGTATTAGCAAAGGTCTGTTTGAGGGGTTTGTACCCTCCATCTCTAAAGATAACAATGCCATGTGGGGTAATTGTATTGTTGCTATTCGATAGGTTATTGATTAGACCAGAAATTTGGGCCCATAAGGGTTGTAATTTTGGGCAGCTCCAAAAAAATATGGTGAATGTTTCCATGTTGACCACAATTCCTCAGTGGCGAGTTGTTTGGGTTAATGTGATAGAGTCTGGACGGGGTGTAATACCACCTTAATAGAAGCTTGAAAAATGCTTCATGGAGAGACAGTGAAATGTTGGAAGCATACGAGTAGGTCAATGCGTTTTCCCAGTTTACGTGTGGAGTAGAAATTTTCAGGTCTGATTCCCATCTGATCATGTAGGTGTTTATTAGTTCGGTGTCATTGTTAAACCAGTTATAGACGCTTTTGCATCTCCAGAATATTTTATGGTTGATGTTGCTCAAAAGGTTAACCATTGCATCAGAGAGAGCATGGGTTTGTTTGGGAGGAAACTGTATATGCTCTTTTAGGATCACATAATGTAGAACGGCTGTTGTGGGGAAATTGAATTTATTTTTTAATTCCATAAATGGAGAGTTGTTCCCACATCATAGATGTCTTTTAGTTTAGTAATTAAATGTTCAGACCAAAGTGGAGGCATTTTATTGTTTTTTTAAGTGGAAATGAACAACAGGGGGAGATTTTTTTTTTTTTTAAGGAATTGAATTTTCCTACTCCTCTTTTGGGTTCGGCAAGTTTCCTCCAAACAAGAATGGAAGTGGAAAAAATGGGATGGGTAGACCTGCCCGAGTCCCTTTTAAATAGATGATTGTATAGAAGATCACGTGGTGGTTTATTTATTAAGGTAATTTCCAAGACCTGCCAAGCCTGTGATTTGTCTTGGGTCAACCAGTACGTGCTCTGCTTGATAAGATTGGCAAAGTAATAGGCTGAGAAATTTGGGAGACCAAATGGGATTGCCTGTTTGAATTTTTTTTCAAATGGAAATTGCTTACAAACTTCTTGATGTAATAATACTCACTAGACCCCAGTAATACTTTAAAGTATAAATAGTCAAATTATAAAATTGTATTTGCTCAATTTGTAGACCGAGTACGCAGAGAAGACACCTATGCAGTGGGATACAAGCTCAAATGCTGGCTTTAGTGGTGCCAACAAAACATGGCTGCCTGTCAACAAGGATTATGAAGAAGTAAATGTCGAAGTAAGTACCAAACCTATAAGGGTCTAGTTAAAATCATAACGGAAGCCCAAGTGCAACGCTTGATCTTTACCTACCAACTGTCCCAGATTGGGGGAGGTGTCCTGCTGTCCCGCAAGGTTATGGCTATGTCCCAACGTCAGCTGAAGTCAGGGCATTCTATACAGCACAGCACCAATCACTTCTGTGATTGTTCAGTTTATTTTCTTGGAGGGGGGGGGGGGGGGGAGACTGCGTTCTACAGCATTCAAACTCATGCCCTCTTGCATTGTAGGCGGCAGCCTTATCTGTAAGCCACAGGCTCTAATGCTAAGGATAGAATTTTTCTGTAGCTACATATTTATGTCCTGATTTTTTTTTGCGCCATGTGACTGTATTCCACCGGATTATGACAGCGTGTACGCTGGCACAAATTCCTGGTATTGCTAATGTAAACAGGCAGTGAAATGGCTGCATGTATGCAATTTGCATCACTTACACATGTGGTGACATGCCAACCAGACATCTCCCAGCTATTCTCTATAGAAGTGAATTGAGATAGGCCTTATGGGTCTAATTTGCTCATGAACGTTGGAATGCAAATTTTATATATGCAGGCATGTGACTATCTGCTCACATCAGCAACCCCAAGAATCATGACACCATGTACACCGCTAAAATGTGACAGTCTTATAGAGTACCTGAAGTCTATTGTCCCCAGCCTGGAAAACCCTTTTAATCACCATCACCTCTGCAGGCTATTTTCATTTTTTATCGTTTGCGTTTTTCTCTCCATACTTCTAAGAACCCCCAACTATGTTTTTCTTGGTGTAGCCATAGGAGAGCTTTTTTGCAGGACAAGCTGTACTTTTGAAGGACACCATCCATTTTTCCATACACTATACTGAAAAAGGTCAAGTAGGATGAAATGCTGAAAAAAAATTAAATAAAATGTAATTCCGCCATGATTTTGGCATTTTGCTTTTAGAGTTTGTACAGCGTTTATCATTCCATCCCTCCCGGGCCACATAAAAAATGTTAGAATGTGTCATATGGGTTTGGATAAGGGCATGGCCTAAAAATTTGGCGCAAAATCTGCCTTTTACTTGTTGGGAAGTACGCTTAATACTTCATATGACTGATCACCTGATAGACCCAACAGACTTAAAATAGGGCTGGTCGGAGTGGCCCCGTTTCATTTTGTCCTCTTCTTGTTGCCAAATTTAATGGAAGAACTGACAGAGGCTCCAAATTAAGTGTGAATGGGGTCAAAGCAAGGAAAACTATTTGTGGGGTGTAATTGTTAGCAGAAGCTATATCCTTGGATCTCTTACAATATTGAAGTAATAATGTTCATAATCTGACTCTTAGGTTCAAAAGACAAAGTCAGATTCAACACTGAACTTGTACCGGGATATAATCCAGCTGCGGAAGGAAGAGTTGCCCCTTCACAGGGGTTGGTTGTGTTACGCCTGGAATGACGCCAATGTTTTCGCCTACGTGCGAGAAATAAATGGGCTGAACAAAGTATTCATGATGGTGCTCAATTTTGGTGCGACAACAACTACAGATATCAAAAATGAAATCCAAGACCTCCCGACGCAGGCAAAAATCAGATTAAGTACAAAATCCACCAATAATGGGAAAATGGTCAACATGAATAGTATTAATACAGAGAAAGGAGAAGGGCTGATCCTGGAGTACACCACCAGCAAACCACTGCACAGTAATGCGGCCTTCAAGGACCGGTGCTTCATTTCAGAGAAAGCCTGCTATTCCAGCGCCTTTGATTTACTGTACAAGAATTGCTAAAAAATTTTGCTATACGGCGCTATGCTTCTACGTACTCCATGTGTTTGGGCTTCATCAGACATGTGTACAGGTGTGAAAAATTGGGTATTTTAGCCTTTTTTGACAGTTTTATACATTTAGGGGATTCTGAAAAAAAACACAAAAAACAGAATATCAAATTCTTATAATTTTTTTTACCTTTACGCCAAAAACATGAATATTCATGTCATAGGGCACAAATGTGGTGGTAACATAGCCTCAGTACCATATAAAAATACATACTTGTGTACATATACAGTACAGGAAGAATAAACAGTAAAGTTTTGGTGCTTGAGTATGTTTCTTAATTTTTTTAGTATTCAAGATAGAGGAGATTGAAAAAAAAAAAAAAAAACACCGTCGAACTAAAGATTTAACAGTTTTGGAAAGCGTTAAAAAAAATACCCCCAAAAACACTCAGGAAATGGCGACTAATTTGTCCATAATTTTTGTCAAAAGATTGGAACATGATAGGAAGTTATTCAACTAATGTAGTTAATTGTGGAGATCTAGCTTCAAAAGGTGAATCTACTTTATGGCAACATATGGGCCATAAAGCAAAAAATAAACTCTCCTGTATTCCTACAGATGGGGAAAATGATCAAGGTAGAAAGTTACAAAGAAAAACTGTATTAAATCATGAAACATGCAAGGTTTAGTCATCTTTCCCAATTTGATCCTGCTGCATTTCCTTGTGACAAGGCCCCACTTGTGAAGGCAATAGTGATGAGCAAACGTGCTGGGATAAGGCGTTATCAGAGCATGCTCGGGTGCTGAGTGTCTTCAAGCATACTCGAAAAATATGTTTGAGTCCCCGGCCGCTGCATGTCTTGCGGCTGTTAGAAAATCCTTGCGTGGGTTGGGGCAGTCGAACAAACAGGTAATCCCTGCATGTGTTGCTGCCGAAGATCCGCGAGACATGCAGTCGCGGGGACTTGAACAAATTTTTCAAGTACGCCAAAGTCACTTGGTTAGCACCCGAGAATGGTAGATAACTTATCAGAGCATTTTCGCTCATTACTAGTAGGCTACTCAAGAGGGTTATCTCCATACAAATACTTACAGCATATTATTTATTTATATAGCACCATTGGTTCCATGGTGCTGTACATGAGAAGGGGTTACATACAAATTACAAATATCACTTCCAGTAAACAAACTAACAATGACAGACTGATACAGAGGGGAGAGAGGACCCTGCCCTTTTGGGCTTACATGCTACAGGATGGTGGGGAAGGAGACAGGTTGGTGGGTTGCAGCAGTTCCGGTGTTGGTTGAGGTGATATCACCGGTAATGGTGAGAGAGAAGTATTTAGCGGGGTCATTGCAGGCTGTAGGCTTTCTTGAAGAGGTGGGTTTTCAGGTTCCGTCTGTAGTTTCCAAATGTGGTTGATAGTCGGACTTGTTGGGGCAAAGAATTCCAGAGAATAGGGGCTATTCGGGAGAAGTCTTGGAGGCGGTTGGGTGAGGAGCGAATAAGTGTGGAGGAGAGAAGGAGGTCTTGGGAGGATGGGAGGACCGGAGATTACGTGAGGGAAGGTATCGAGAAATTAGTTCAGAGACATATGGGGGAGACAGGTTATAGATGGCCTTGTAGGTCAATATTAGTAATTTGAACTGGATACGCTGAGGGAATGGGAGCCAGTGAAGAGATTTGCAGAGGGGAGAAGCGGAGGAGTAGCGAGGAGAGAGATGAATTAGTCGGGCGGCAGAGTTAAGGATGGACTGGAGAGGTGCGAGGGTGTTAGCAGGGAGACCACAGAAAAGGATGTTGCAGTAGTCGAGGCGGGAGATGAGGGCATGCACAAGCATTTTAGTAGATTGAGGGTTGAGGAAAGGACGGAATCTGGAAATATTTTTGAGCTGGAGGCGACAGGAGATAGAAAGAGCTTGGATGTGCGATTTGAAGGACAGGGCAGTCAAAGGTTACTCCGAGGCAGCGGACTTCTGGTACTGGGGAAAGTTTGATGTCATTGTTATAGCTAGGTCGGGTAAATTAGATCTGTGAGATGGAGGAAAGATGAGGAGTTCAGATTTGTCTACATTGAGTTTGAGGAAACGAGAGGAGGAGGAGGATATGGCTGATAGACACTCTGGGATTCTGGACAGCAGAGAGGTGACGTCTGGGCCAGAGAGGTAGAGCTGAGTGTCATCAGCATAAAGGTGGTAGTGGAATCCGTGGGACTTTATGAGTTGCCCCAGACCAAGTGTATAGATTGAGTAGGGGTCCTAAAACAGAGTCTTGGGGGACTCCAACAGAGTGAGGGTGGGATGAGGAGGTGGTGTGGGAGACGCTGAATGTGCGGTTGGAAAGGTATGAGGAGATCCAGGATAGGGCAAGGCCTTTGATGCCGAAGGAGGAGAGGATCTGTAGTAGGAGGCAGTGGTCAACTGTGTCAAATGCAGCAGACAGGTCTAGAAGCAGGAGTATAGAGTATTGTCCATTTGATTTGGCTGTAAGTAGGTCATTAGTAATTTTGGTCAGGGCTGTCTCAGTGGAGTGATGGGGGCGGAAACCAGATTGTAGATTGTCAAAGAGCAAGTTAGATGATAGGTGGGAGGAAAGTTCAGCGTGGACATGCTGTTCCAGGAGTTTGGAAGCAATGATATTGGGCGATAGCCGGACATAGTGGTTAGGTCGAGGGTTGGCTTTTTAAGGCTAGGCGTGATTGTGGCATGCTTGAAAGCAGAAGGGAAGGTACCGGACGTTAGTGATAGGTTGAAGAGGTGGGTTAGGGATGGGATAAGTGTGGTGGTGAGGTTGGGGAGGAGGTGGGATGGGGTCAAGTGCACAGGTTGTGAGGTGCGATTTGGAGAAGAGGCGATTAAGCTCCCCTTCAATGATGTTGGAGAGTGAGGTTATGGGGTTTGGGCATTGGTCTGGTATACAAAGGGGTTGTGGTGGTTGAGTGATGAATACTTGCCTTGTTTGGTCAATCTTGTTTTTGAAGTGTGTGGCAAAGTCCTCGGCAGAGGGAGGTTGGAGGAGGCAGTGGTGGGTGGAGGAGGGAGTTAAAAGTTTTGAATAACTGTTTTGGGTTGTAAGATAGGTAAGATACGAGGTTTGTGAAGTAGGCCTGTTTAGCAGAGGTGAGGGCAGATTTGAAATCGAGTGTTGCCTGTTTGAATGTGGTGAAGTAGTCTTGCGAATTTGTTTTCTTCCAGTGCCGCTCTGCAATCCTGGACACTTGCCGGAGCTTTTTAGTCGTGTTGTTGTGCCAGGGTTGTCTGTTGATACGTCACATTCTGCCATGAACGAGAGGGGCATCCGTGTCAATAGCTGATGTGAGAGTGGCATTGTAGAAAGCAGTGGCACTGTGTCATGGAGTGAGGATATGGATGCCAGTGGTAGAATAGAGTCAGAGAGCACGTGGGTGTCTAGGTGTGTAAGGTTTCTGTGGGGGTGTGCATGTTGCTGGACATGGGCGCCAGGTGAGGAGGATAGGGATGAGAAAGTGAGTAGATGATGGTCAGAGGGAGAGGGGAGTTGGTGAAGTTACAAAGAGAGCAGAGACGGGTGAAGACCAGGTCTAATGTGTGTCCATCTGTGTGGGTGGCTGAGGAGGACCACTGAGTAAGTCCAAAGGATGAAGTAAGGGACAGGAGTTTGGAGGCTGCTGACTGAAGGGTATCAGTGGGGATGTTGAAGTCACCCATGAAGATAGTGGGGGTGTCGGTTGAAAGAAAATGAAGAAGCCAGGTAGAGAATTGGTCAATGAAGGCAGTGGTCGGGCCTGGAGGTCGGTATATGACGGCCACTTGGAGGTTGGAGGGAGGGTAGATGCGGACAGAGTGGACTTCAAAAGAGGGGAGGATTAGGGAGGGAAGAGGTGGGATTGGGTTGAAGGTGCAGTTGGAAGAAAGGAGAAGACCCACTCCTCCACCGTTTCTGTTGCCAGGGCGAGGAATGTGGGTAACGTGGAGGCCGCCGTAACACAGCGCAGCAGGGGAGGCGGTGTCAGAGGGTGTCAGCCATGTTTCTGTGAGGCCGAGGAAGGCAAGATTGTGAGAGAGAAAGAGGTCATGAATCACATGGAGCTATTGCATATGGAGCAGGCATTCCAAAGTGCACCAGAGAGAGGGAGCAGGGGGTTGGGTGTCAATGGCACAGGTTTTAAGTTGGAAAGATTGTGGTAGTTCTTATTAGATAGGGAGCGGTAGGAAGGGGAAGTAGTGGGGGGGTGAGAGCTGTGGGGGTCCAGGATTGGGAGATATGTCGCCAGCAGTGAGAAGCAGAGAAAGGGAGAGCAGATGGTAGGAGAGTGGGCAGCTTGTTTTATGTTTCATTCGGACAGATTTGAGGTTGAGGAGCAGTTCAGCAGAGGAGGTCAGGTGGGGAGGAAAGAGGGAAGGGGAGATGATTATTTGGTTAGAGGGTGCTCGGGTTTGGGGATAGCGAAGGAGAGTGAGGACTAAAGGAGCAAACACTGTGAGGGCATATGTAAACATGGTGAAGAAATAAGATCGGTTAAGAGAAGCTAGGTCCAAGTAATAAGAAGGGTTTACTCAGTAGACATACCCAAAAGAGACAGGTAGGGGTCCTGACTCCTGCCGAGATTAACTGCCGTAGTAATAACTGCATTTTCAAGATACTTTTGCTGCAGTGATACGTATGCTGCAGGGAGACACACGTGCCTGACCCGCATATTGCTAAGAATTGCGCTCAAAGATTATTTCGGAATGATCAGACCTCTTTAAACCCAACATAAATAGTAGCAGTACTAGGACACTCTGGTTCCTTTCAGCTTTCAAAGCCACATTGGTGGCACGTTGTAGCCAATAGATGACCATATTTGGTGGGAAAAAAAAAAGCAAAATTGAGCCTCTATTGTAGGTGAGAAATGGGCACAAAGATTTTCTTGCATATCTACTACTTCATTCTAGCAATCATTGGGAACGAAACCAGATCACAAGATGGTATACATGCAACGCATAAGAGCATGTTCACACACAGACGACCTCGATGTGGATGGGGGCAGAGAGAAGGAGCAGGAACACCTGGCCATGGGAAGCTATAGAGATGAAATTCCCAGCTCAAAAAAGGAGGCCACACACATTTGGTTTTAGTTTTTTGTACTTTATACAAAGAAATGAGCTGTAGCATAAAGGGCTCTTTCAGATGTCAGTGTGTCCAATGAGTGCGGTGGCAGTTTCCACATGTACCAGAGACACTTACACAAGTAGACCCATTCAAGTGAATAGGTCTGCACAGAGGTCAGTGCGTTTTCATAGACAGTGTGTCTGTTTTTTAGCAGTTGCGCTACTTAACATACAAAACCTAAGATAGGAACAAAATGAGCAAATACCATGCTGTAGGTATACAGTAATAGTATATATAAGTACCATAGGCTATTTAGTAAACACTGTTTTTGATCCAAAAAGCATAAACGCCAATCATTGGGAGCAATGCACTGATAGTAGATCCTAGTTTAGTAAGAAAATGTTAACATTTGGTAATATACTAGATTCTAGGATAGGATTTACATCTGGAAGTCATGACCACTATACAATATTTATGACTTCTAGAGATTTTTCCTGCAGGAGTTTTGCAAGCTTTTTTTAAAAAAAAAATTAAATAAGTAAAATTATTTTATATGTAATATATCTCAAAACAAAAAAAAAATAATAAACAAAAACTATGGTATGTAAATTATCTGGCATAATAAGTTAAAGTGGTTGTCCACTACTTTTTCATTGATGAACTATCCTTATTACCAATTGAGGATATCTGCTGCCCAGTATGAGACACAATCCATCATGAGACAAGGAGGAGGGAGAGGAGCCAAAGAGCGGAAATTGGTGATCTTCCATACAAGAGTGAGGGGGGAGAAACTCAGAATAGATGGTGTCATACAAGCAGGAGGCAAACATTATTTATTGGCCGGCTGCATGTGAAATTAATTATAGATATCTCCATTAGTAACACAGACTTTGAATGCAGCAGCGGTCAAGCATGCATGCTGTTGCTCCAGACAAATAGGAGACACAAACACTGTTCCTGTGGTCAGTAGGAGTCCTATTGGCAGGACCTGAGTCTAAGCAGACACTTATCGCCTATCCTGCGTATAGCTGATAAATAATTCTGGGGAAAAAAAACAAAAAAAACATTAAAGTAACAAGGAAAGCCTTTAAACAAAAGTTTGAGACTGCACACAGCGTCTTTTAGACACCAGCGTACCCACCGAGTTTTGCAAGCAGAAGAGTGTCATTCCTGATGTCTTTTTGTGGATTTTTTTTTTTTTTTTAACCGCTATAACCGCAAATGTAAAGCAGTTAAAAGATGCTCAGACGACTGAATGTAGTATGCACAGCAAGTAGTTTTTACAGGCTTTTTAACGTTTAGTGCTTTTTCAGGCGGGTTACGGAGCATAATATCCACCTGATAAAGATGTAACCGATGACAACGGTAGTGTAGAACAACTTTACCACTCTTCAGACATTCCGGGTCTCACGCTGCCCTCTACATGACCCGCCAACTGTGAAGAGCGGTAATGTTATTGACGTCACTGCTATTCAGTGTTGCTGAGTCTCATGCAGCACAGCGGGACCCAAAAGTGACTCTAGGCAAAGGCTATGGAGTGTCAGAGTCTCTATAGCATTTGTTTGTTGGAATTACTTGACTACGTCGGATTCCGTGGACTATGGCGGACCTGGGTGAAATTTTTTTCCTTTTTGAATAAAGTGGTTAACGAGGGAAAGTGTGGGATAGTCTTTATTTCATTATTTTTTTTTTTTATTATTACTGGATCAGTGATGGGGGGGGGTGTCTGATATACACCTCTCCAAACCAAGACTTGATGTCCACTGTGTTTTTGGACAATTCACAGCTGACAACCCCAAAATCCGTTACCCCGATTGCTAATGCACCAGGGCAATCGAGAAGGGTGAAGACAAAGTGCCAGAATTGGCGCATCTCATGTGTTGCGCCACTTCTGGGGAGGCTGCTGGCTGGTATTTTTAGGCTGGGAAGGGCCAAATAACCATGGACCTTCCCAGCCTGATAATATCAGCTCTCAGCTGTCTGCTTTACCTTTGCTGGATTAACAAAAAAATACAAAATAAATAAAAAAAAAAAAAAAAAGATAGAGGAAATACAGTGCCTTGCAAAAATATTCGGCCCCCTGGAACTTATCAACCTTTTCCCACATATCATGCTTCAAACATAAAGATACCAAATGTAAATTTTTGGTGAAGACTCAACAAGTGGGACACAATTGTAAAGTTGAACGAAATTTATTGGTTATTTTACATTTTTGTGGAAATTCAAAAACTGAAAAGTGGGGCGTGCAATATTATTCGTCCCCTTTAACTTAATATTTTGTTGCGCCACCTTTTGCTGCGATTACAGCTGTAAGTCGCTTGGGGTTTGTCTATCAGTTTTGTACATCGAGAGACAAATTCTTGCCCATTCTTCCTTGGCAAACAGCTCAAGCTCAGTGAGGTTTGATGGAGATGGTTTGTGAACAGCAGTTTTCAGCTCTTTCCGCAGATTCTCGATTGGATTCCGGTCTGGACTTTGACTTGGCCATTCTTACACTTGGATACGTTTATTTGTGAAACATTCCACTGTAGATTTTGCTTTATGTTTGGGATCATTGTCTTGTTGGAAGACAAATCTCCGTCCCAGTCTCAGGTCTTTTGCAGACTCCAACAGGTTTTCTTCAAGAATGGTCCTGTATTTGGCTCCATCCATCTTCCCATCAATTTTAACCATCTTCCCTTTCCCTGCTGAAGAAAAGCAGGCCCAAACCATGATGCTGCCACTACCACATTTGACAGTGGGGATGGTGTGTTCAGGGTGATGGGCTGTGCTGCCTTTATGCCAAACATATCGTTTGGCATTGTTGCCAAAAAGTTCTATTTTGGTTTCATCTGACCAGAGCACCTTCTTCCACATGTTGGTGTGTCTCCCAGGTGGCTTGTTGCAAACTTTAAATGACACTTTTTATGGATATCTTTGAGAAATGGCTTTCTTCTTGCCACTCTTCCATAAAGGCCAGATGTGTGCAGTGTACAACTGATTGTTGTCCTATGGACAGACTGTCCCACCTCAGCTGTAGATCTCTGCAGTTCATCCAGAGTGATCATGGGCCTCTTGGCTGTATCTCTGATCAGTCTTCTCCTTGTTTGAGATGAAAGTTTAGAGGGACGGCCGGGTCTTGGTAGATTTGCAGTGGTATGATACTCCTTCCAATTCAGTATGATCACTTGCACAGTGCTCCTTAGGATGGATAAAAGTTTTGGAAATCAATTTGCATCCAAATCCGGCTTTAAACTTCTCCACAACAGTATCACGGATCTGCCTGTTGTGTTCCTTGGTCTTCATGATGCTCTCTGTGCTTTAAACAGAACCCTGAGACTATCACAGAGCAGGTGCATTTATACGGAGACTTGATTACACACAGATGGATTATATTTATCATCATTAGTCATTTAGGACAACATTGGATCATTCAGAGATCCACAATGAACTTCTGGAGTGAGTTTGCTGCACTGAAAGTAAAGGGGCCGAATAATATTGCACACCCCACTTTTCAGTTTTAGAATTTCCAAAAAAATTTAAAATACCCAATAAATGTTGTTCAACTTCACAATTGTGTTTCACTTGTTGATTCTTCAACAAAAATTTGCATTTGGTATCTTTATGTTTGAAGCATATGTGGGAAAAGGTTGAAAAGTTCCAGGGGGCCCAATACTTTCGCAAGGCACTGTATATAGGGGGACCCTACTTTTTTTCTTCATTTAGTTCTGTTGCTTAATAGAAAGCACTACAAGCTATCCAACTATCCATCTATTATCTGTCTATATCTCCGCACATCACTAAGGCTTCTTTTACATTTACCGTGTTTTTGCTGGATGTTTTTGCAGCCCCAATAGATTTCTATAGGGCAGTAAAAATCGGCCTGCAAAAATGCCACGGTGCAACGAATGGCCGTGAGGGCTATATTTGCGGACATGAAAATCAATGGGGCCGCAAAGACAAATGGAAGTTTGTTTTTGTGGTGCACAGTCACTTCTGGTTTTGCAGAACGTCGTTTCTTTTTTTCCAATACTTCAATAGCATTGGAAACCTGAAAAATGGCGATCCGGGGGGCGTGGCCTGGCAGGCAATGTGAAAGGAAGCAGGGTCTGTTTCTCCCTCTGGTGCCTGGAGTAATTCGCAGCCCCGCTGACACCACTGATATCCTCGGCCAGACGATCAGACAGATAAGGGGGGAGACTACCTGCAGCTGCATTCTGAAGCCCTGGTGAGGAGCCATGACCCGCCGGAGACAGAAAGATGCAGGAAGGGGAGATGTACTCGGCTCACAAGATGGAGCTGAGGCCAGGAAGGAGGCGGAGAGAGCCAACACTGAATATCAGAGACGTATGGAGGCTGCAGCTAAGCTGAAGAAGTTTGCTAGAACTGAGGAGGATTACCTGCGATCTGGAGGTAAACAAGGGGAGGAGGAGGAGAATGATTCAGAGGATTCCCTCGGAGAGATGGGGGAGGAAGAGGAGCAGCCGCAAAATGTAGGCTCTGTGGTGGGGGCAGGTGAGACCAAGAAGGCAGGGGAGGATCATGAGAATCCCACACTGAAGGACATATTTGCTGCGGTCTCATTCTGTAAGAATGCCTTAACCACGCTGACACAGCAGGTTCTGGGAATTCAATCTGAAGTGGCTGGTTTAAAAAAAAGATATGAAAAAAGCTGATACGAGAACAGAAGAGGCAGAAAAGAGAGTGGGGCAAGCAGAGGATCACATCACTAAACTCCAGAAAGCAGAAAAAAGATTCGCTCAGCAAATCTCTGAAATAGTGGGCAAAAATGATGATCTAGAGAACCGCTCTAGACGCAATATAAGGATTGTTGGCCTCCCGGACAAAATCCGAAGGGAGAAGCCCCACAATTTATGGAAGAGTGGCTCAGGGAGAAATTTGGCACAGATACTCTGACCAAGTTTTTTTCTGTGGAGCGTGCACAGAGTTCCCATGCAGCCACAACCACCGAGTAGGGGACCACGAACTATGCTTGCTAAGCTTCTCCATTATAGGGATAGAGACATAATTCTATGGAGGGCGAGAGAGATGGGGGGATCTTGCCATGAATGGTGAAAAAGTAGCTATCTACCCAGACTTTTCTATTGCAGTCCAAAAACAGCGTATGCAATTTGGAGGAGTGAAGAAGCGTCTTAGAGAGCTGGGAGTGCAGTACTCCATGATTTTCCCGGCTAAACTAAGGGTGGTGGCGCTTGATAAAGTACAATTATTCATCGATCCGATAGAAGCTAACCAATGGATTGACATTAATGCGCATAAACTCCGGGGAAAGACATGAGCTGGAATTGATTGATTAGTCAAGAGGACTATGCCTGAGATGGTCGGCTGAGGACACATTACATCTTTCAGTATCTCGCAAGGAATTCTTAACCGTTTTTTTCCTGTCGAAGAACTGATTTTTGGTAGGCTTCGGCCTTGTTCCTGGTTTTCCTGTCTTTTTTTTTTTTACCATCGGTTCTTTGGCCCTTTTTTTTATACGCCTCTTGATCTCCTGAATATGGTCTTCTTTAGATCCACTGGCATATGGTTGAGATTGAGGCTTTGGCGGGGCGAAATGATTGAGATTTGGTGGTTACCCAATGTTGGGCACAGCGGGGGTGTTTATTGTTATAGTTTCCAAAATTTGAATTGTTTATATGTTTTATTATATCAATGATGATATTACACAATGGGATCTTCTATCCTACACAACAGGACTGGGGGGGGGGAGCTGGGAAGATAGTTGCTCTATGTATGCAATTAGATGAATGTAGAAGCATAGTGGTGGGGGAGGCAGGAGGGGAGGGGGGCCAGGGACCAGATTACCCAGCTCTCTTTGAGAGTATATGCACTAGGAAGGGGGAGAAGAGGAGGAGGGGGGATGGGTGAAGGGAAGGGTGAGGGATGGGTTCAGACAGCAAGGGGGAGAACTACACCGATTAATAATTCCAGTTATCAACACTATGGAGGGGGGGGAAATTAAGGTACTAAGTTGGAATGTTAGGGGTTTATCTGACAAAACTAAGAGGGCAGCTATATTCGAATATATACAAGACCAGGGCCCATCGGTGGTGTGCCTCCTGGAGACTCATCTTTTACCTGACACGAGACTCTTGAATAGGCGATGGATACAGAGGACCTATCACTCTTTTTCTAGCTACGCAAGGGGGGTATCTGTGCCAATTCATACTTCAATACAATGAGGAAATAGAGGTGCATATTGACCCGGATGGGCAGTGTGTAATCACCAAATGTAAATTATTTGGCCACCTTAGGGTATGTGCACACGCTGCGGATTCTGCTGCGTTTCCGCAGCGTTTTTGGCTCTGCAGAAACGCAGCAGATTCTGCTGCGTTGTACAGTACCTTTATTTCCTATGGAAATAAAAAAAAAAAGCTGTGCACATGCTGCGTTTTTTTCCGCGCGGTTTTGCTGCGGTTTACAATCCGCAGCATGTCAATTGTTTGGTGCAGAAACGCTGCGGTTTTACACCTCATCCATTATGAGGTGTAAAACCGCAGGGCAAAACCGCAGAAAAACCGCAGATAATCCGCAGAAAAACCGCAGAAAAACCGCAGCACTTTGTCCTGCGGTTTTCTCTACAAAATCCGCAGACTAAAAACTACGTGTGCACATACCCTCATGTGCATTGCCGCTATTTATATTCCACCCCCTACTCGAGTACTAAGCTGAGGGAGACTTGGGAATTCTCAGGAAGAGGGGGGAGTATTGCCTCTTTTGATAGTGGGTGACTATAATAATGTAATAGATTCTTATTGGGACAGGAATAGGAGGCCGTTGGGAGTATTGAGTGACACTATAACCCCATTTGGCAATTTAGTTCGGGAAATGGGTTTGATGGACATTTGGAGGGTAAGAAATGATGGGAAACAGTGCTTCTCCTGCTATTCAGCTTCTTATAATACCCTATCTCGCATCGAAATGGCATTAGCTAATGAGTTGATGAATGCAGTGGTGGGGGATGTGCAGTACTTACCGAGAGTGATCTCGGACCACAGTCCCATCCTTGTGTCCATTAAACGGGAGCGTTTGATAGGGGGGATAAGGGGAGAGTGGAAGTTACATCTGGCCTGGATACAACATATAAATATGCAGGGCATCATGCGGGAGATTGGGGAATTCTTTGTCCATAATGATGATGGTGCTCATCCTCTGGTGGTATGGGATGCCATGAAGGCATATCTCCGGGGAATTCTATACAGGGATATATGTAGGAGAAAGACACAAACTAAGCGAGATGAGGTGGATAGTCTGGAAGCCCTAACTAGGGCGGAAATAGAAATGGCGCAGCACGCTACACCCGACACTCAACTGACACTTAGGCAGGCACATGAACGGGTCAATAGGTTACTACTAGATAAAACAACTAAGAAGCAGGCTTTTCAGAAGATTATATTCTACGAAGAAGGGGAAGAAGTTGGTCATCTATTGTCGATTATAGCTGCAGCCCAGAGAGGCAGCTCATTTATACATAGTATGGATACTGCAAAGGGGACAAGGGTTACTGAGACGCCCGAAATTCTGGAGGTCTTCGCAGGTTTTTACCAGATCCTCTATTCATCGAGTAGAATGGGAGGGGAAGGGGGGGCGGAGGCATTTCTAGGAACGGGACTCCTTCTGACACTATCTATGGAAGATAGGGATAAGTTGGAGTCTCCTATCACAGTAGAGGAGTTGGAGATGGCTCTGCATGGCATGACTAATGAGAGGGCCCCAGGAGCAGACGGTCTTCCTGCGGAAATATACAAAACACCTAGAAGAAATTCTGCTACCCAAGCTATTAATAGTGTTTGAGGAGGCTATGAAAAGAAGGGATTTTGCCTGCGTCCATGCAGGAGGCGGTGATAGTGGTGATTCCTAAGGACGGTAAGAATCCAGGAATTCCAGATTCATACAGACCAATATCCTTGCTGACAGCTGATGTGAAAATACTGGCTAAAGTGCTGGTGAACCGACTAACTGGTGGTGTTGATACATTGATCCATATGGATTAATCGGGGTTTATGCCCAACAGATCAACAGCAGCCAATATACGGAGACTATATCTCAATCTGCAGTTGCCAGTCGATAACCCAGGTGGGAGGGTGATAGCCTCACTTGATGCCTATAAAGCCTTTGACACTGTAGAATGGTCATACCTGTGGAGAGTGCTGCATAGTATGGGCTTTGGTCCTCAATTTACAGCATGGATTCAGCTATTGTATACTCAACCCACAGCTAGAGTTAAGATTAATGGGGTAGTGTCCGCGGGAATACAGCTGCATAGAGGAACGAGGCAAGGCTGTCCACTGTCGCTGCTCCTGTTCGCTATTGCGATAGAGCCATTGGCGGCTGCTATTAGACGCAACAAGGCAATAAAGGGGTTCCAATATGGCGATTTGGATGAAAAGGTGGCCCTGTATGGGGATGACCTTTTGTTATTCCTTGGAGACCCCTCTGCTTCATTGGATCATGCTGTACAGACCATTGAGGGGTTCAGTGAGAGGTCAGGACTTACCATAAATTGGTCTAAATCAAGCCTATTTAAAGTGGACAAGGAGGTGGTATGGACTCAGGAAGACATAGGGGCCAACAAACTACAATGTGTGGAAATGTTTAAAATATTTGGGGATACAGGTTTCCCTACCGGTGACTGAGTACCTTAATACTAATCTAGTACCTCTACTGGCAATTCTAAGAACTAAGGTGGATACTTGGAACAAATTACACTTGTCGGTAGTGGGAAGGATTAATCTACTTAAAATGGTTTTAATGCCCAAGCTTTTATAAATATTACACAACTCCCCAATCTGGATACCGCAGAAAAGGTTCGGAGTGGTGAATTCACTGTATAGGGTCTTGGTATGGGGTAAGAAACAACCTACACTCACTGGCCACTTTATTAGGTACACCTGTCCAACTGTGTGTTAAGACTTAATTTCTAATCAGCCAATCACATGGCGGCAACTCAGTGCATTTAGGCATGTAGACATGGTCAAGACAATCTCCTGCAGTTCAAACCGAGCATCAGTATGGGGAAGAAAGGTGATTTGAGTGCCTTTGAACGTGGCATGATTGTTGGTGCCAGAAGGGCTGGTCTGAGAATTTCAGAAACTGCTGCTCTACTGGGATTTTCACGCACAACAGAGAATGGTCCGAAAAAGAAAAAAAATCCAGTGAGCGGCAGTTCTGTGGCCGGAAATGCCATGTTGATGCCAGAGGTCAGAGGAGAATGGGCAGACTGGTTCGAGCTGATAGAAAGGCAACAGTGACTCAAATTGCCACCCGTTACAACCAAGGTAGGCAGAAGAGCATCTCTGAACGCACAGTGCGTCGAACTTTGAGGCAGATGGGCTACAGCAGCAGAAGACCACACTGGGTACCACTCCTCTCAGCTAAGAACAGGAAACTGAGGCTACAATTTGCACAAGCTCATCGAAATTGGACAGTAGAAGATTGGAAAAACGTTGCCTGGTCTGATGAGTCTCGATTTCTGCTGCGACATTCGGATGGTAGGGTCAGAATTTGGCGTAAACAACATGAAAGCATGGATCCATCCTGCCTTGTATCAACGGTTCAGGCTGGTGGTGGTGGTGTCATGGTGTGGGGAATTTTTTCTGGGCACTCTTTGGGCCCCTTGGTACCAATTGAGCATCGTTGCAACGCCACAGCCTACCTGAGTATTGTTGCTGACCATGTCCATCCCTTTATGACCACAATGTACCCAACATCTGATGGCTACTTTCAGCAGGATAATGCGCCATGTCATAAAGCTCGAATCATCTCAGATTGGTTTCTTGAACATGACAATGAGTTTACTGTACTCAAATGGCCTCCTCAGTCACCAGATCTCAATCCAATAGAGCATCTTTGGGATGTGGTGGAACGGGAGATTCGCATCAAGGATGTGCAGCCGACAAATCTGCGCCAACTGTGTGATGCCATCATGTCAATATGGTCCAAAATCTCTGAGGAATGCTTCCAGCACCTTGTTGAATCTCTGCCACGAAGAATTGAGGCAGTTCTGAAGGCAAAAGGGGGTCCAACCCCTTACTAGCATGGTGTACCTAATAAAGTGGCCAGTGAGTGTAGAATAAGGCTTGAAACCTTGCAAAGACCAAAGGATGAGGGGGACTGGCACTACCAAATCCGGAACTGTATTTTTTAGCTGCCCAAAGTCAACATCTCAGAGGGTGGTCTAATCAATAGAAGGCAGGCGTCATCAGAGGAGTGCTGGAATACGTACTAAATAGAAGCCCGTTGATACTTGGCCTAGAGGATAAGAAGATGGGTGTAATGGGAGACGGGTGTCCCACTCTGTGACTCTTACAAGACCTGTGGAACAGACTAAAGAAGGTGAGAGGGGTGACCGGGTTGACTAGATTCACAGTTATATGGGATAATAGTAACCTCCCAGAGATTCGGAAACTTGGGAGACTGGAAGGCTGGAAACGTAGGGGGCTGACATTAATGTCTCAAATTATGGATAACGGGGAGCTGAGACCGTTTGTGCAATTACAGAGTGCGTTTCAGTTGCCGGATTCTGAATGGTACCACTACTGTCAGGTACGGCATGCCATTACGGCTCAAAAACTTTCCAGAAACCTGCAGATATATAGTCCAACACTATGTCAGATTGTATGTGGTGGTGCTGGACTTACAAAAGGGGTAATTTCTAACACCTACAAAGATATAGTGCATACACATTTAATGGGGTTCCCACTTAAAGCAAGATCCAAATGGGAGGGAGAGATTGGGGTGATGACTGACGAGGTATGGGACAGCATCCTAGAATATGTCCCCAAACTCACTATGAGTGAACCAGCTAGGTTGTCCCATCTTTATGTGATCCATCGTGTGTTTCGTACCCCCCTTCTGATGTTTAAAATGGGGCTGAGGGACAACTCTGACTGTCCAAGATGTGAGGGGTCTGAAGCCGGAATCCTTCATATGATGTGGACTTGTCCCAGGCTGTGTTCTGGTTTATTGTCATTAACAGAATAGAAGGGGCTTACGGAAGTGTTATACCCAAAAACCCACTCGGATATGTGGAGGAAATTGAAATAGTTAACAGTGCAAAACTTGCTATAGCCAGACTACTATATGTAGCAAGGAAGCTGATTGCGAGGAACTGGATCAGGAAAGAACCACCTTCTGGGAGAGAGTTTGTGAAACAGGTGTCTTGTATCATCTGGCTGGAGGAAAGGATATATGCTAAAAGAGGCAATTCTAAAACCTATGAGAGGTTGTGGAATCCCTGGCTACAATACGGTACAGTTAACTGATGGGAATGTGCTATATTTTACAATGCTGGTGTTGTGGATAGACCATTAATACCCAGACATAGGAACATTTCTGTTTTGTATGGTTTGATTGACAATATGGGTAAAGAGGATGACTAATGGTAAATTACGGTGTAAGAGAAATCTTATGGAGAAAAGAGTTATATAAGGCTAGTTTCACATTAGCGTTTTTTTGCGCAGCGCATCGGGCGCATAAAAAACGCAAAGAAAAACGCAAAACAAAGGCTAGTTTCACATTAGCGTTTTTTTGCGCAGCGCATCGGGCGCATAAAAAACGCAAAGAAAAACGCAAAACAAACGCGCGTTTTTTTAACGTCATGCGCACGCTGATGTGTAAAAAAAACGCAGCGTTGTTTGCGTTTTACATGCGTTTTTTGCATGCGTTGGCGTTTTTTATGCGCATGCGTTTTTAAGTGTGACGTTTTTTCCATTGTCTAGAGAACATTCTAGACTTGTTTCACTCAAAAACGCATGCGTAAAAAAACGCAACCGTGCGCAAGACCATGCGCACGCATGCGTTACCATAGACTTCAATGTGTTTTTGCGCATTCCGTGCGCAAGCGTGCGCATGCGTTTTTTTGCCGAGACAGGGCGCACCAAAAAATCCAACATGTTGCGTCTGGCGCACCTGGCGCAAGAGACAAAAAAACGCATGCGCACGAAAACGCAAGTGTGCGCAAAAACATGCGCACGTCATGTTAAACATAGGTGCGCAGTGCGCATGCGCACGGGTGCGCACGATGCGCTGCGCACAAAAGCGCAAATGTGAAACCAACGCGCGTTTTTTTAACGTCATGCGCACGCTGATGTGTAAAAAAAAACGCAGCGTTGTTTGCGTTTTACATGCGTTTTTTGCATGCGTTGGCGTTTTTTATGCGCATGCGTTTTTAAGTGTGACGTTTTTTCCATTGTCTAGAGAACATTCTAGACTTGTTTCACTCAAAAACGCATGCGTAAAAAAACGCAACCGTGCGCAAGACCATGCGCACGCATGCGTTACCATAGACTTCAATGTGTTGTTTTTGCGCATTCCGTGCGCAAGCGTGCGCATGCGTTTTTTTGCCGAGACAGGGCGCACCAAAAAATCCAACATGTTGCGTCTGGCGCACCTGGCGCAAAAGACAAAAAAACGCATGCGCACGAAAACGCAAGTGTGCGCAAAAACATGCGCACGTCATGTTAAACATAGGTGCGCAGTGCGCATGCGCACGGGTGCGCACGATGCGCTGCGCACAAAAGCGCAAATGTGAAACCAGCCTAAGCTGTCTACATGGGGGGGGGGGAACAGGGATGTTCAATTTGTAAATCTATTGTTTGAGGAAGATTTACTGTATGTTCTGTATTTTGAATTCTGATTAATAAAAATCTATTTCATCAAAAAAAAAAAAAAAAAGGCGATCCGCAAGTTTTTTGAAGTCAGTTATTGCGGCAGACTGAAAATTGCGGCGATACTGCCCGCAAAAACGGGCCGCAAGAAACCCGGTAAATGCAAAAGAAGCCTTAATCTGTAATTTCTATTCTGCATCCTATACCGGTACGTGTCACACCGATGGCCAACAAAAAAGACACATGAATATTAAAAACGGACCGCCTCACGTGTGTTTTAAGGGGGGGGGGGGGGGGGGCCTTATGCTGTGCAAGGGATAATTACACTCGAAAACTGAGCGTTTTTTTAATTCGTCCAGTGATCGGCAGCCTGTTAAGATAACAAGATTATTGTAAAGTGATTGTTTCTAGAAATGTTCGCCCACCATAATCTTGAAGTGCCTAAAACAGTGAGGCTTTAGAGCACAGAGTATAAGGCACTAGATTTACTCAAAAATAAAAAAAAAACAACACCAAAAGGAAACTTTAAATCCTAAATGTTGACTTGGAAATGGAAGATAAAACTTGTATAAAATGAAAAAAAAAAAAAAATTATATATAGGGTTAAAAAATGCATAATAATATATATGTTTTATAAAACTGGTGCAGCAGGTACAACCACACCACAATTTCTAAATCCACTATCAGTACAGCCGAAAAGAAGCATAAAGCAACCAAACACACTTAAGGATGTGAAACTTCTTTACAATGGGCAAAAAAAAACAAAAAAAAAAAAACATCTTTATTGTAAATTATTAAAAAGACATATCTCTACAACCAATGTCATAATAGCTCAACAAGAATGGGAGAAACAAATGCAGGAGTACACCTGGGTAGTATAGCGTATAAGGCTAAGAGGACACACTGCGGATTGGTCTGCGGATTTTTATCTGCGGAATCACAGGTAAAATGACCTGCGGTTTATCTGCGGATTAGCCTGTGGTTTTCCCCTGCGGTTTATCACCTCTACAATGGAGATGTAAACCGCAGCAGAATCCGCAGAAAAGTGACATGTCATTTCTTTCTGCGGATTCAAAACCGCAGCTTTTCCGCAGTTAAAAATCCACAGCATGTGCACAGAAAATTGTAAATCCCATAGGATAAAATGCTACTGTACACTGTCTGCAGAACTGCTGCAGATCCGCAGCAGAATCCACAGCGTGTGCACATAGCCTAATACACTGTATAGTCCAGATGAAATCAGTTAAATACAAATAAGCATTTAGTTTTCATATGGAAAAATCAGAGGAGGTTCTAAGTAAAGTGTGAATTAGTCACAGTGACAATCCTGCATAGCACGAATATATCTAACAACATATAGACCACATATATAGGACTAAAAGTAAAAGGTAACCTTACCAGCAGTGTGTGGAACCAAAGATCCATCACACCCGACACGCGTTTCACAATGAATACACCAAGGTTACTTACCGGCACACGGTTTTTCCGGAGCCCATGACGGCACACGAGAGAGGGGATCCGCCCAGCCAGGACAGGAACCCTACTGAAGATAAAAGGGACGGTACCTCCCCTCGCTTCAGTTGGTTTACAGAGCATGAGAGGCCCCCCGGGTTAGTACACATGGTAAAACTATCACCACATTATATCTTACTAACCAAAAAAAAAGCACCCAAACTATAGTGCACACCAAAGGAGTGATAAGGGGGGGTTATATACAGGTGCCGTCATGGGCTCCGGAAAAACCGGCTACGGGTAAGTAACCTTGGTGTTTTCCCGTCTCCCATGACGGCACACATGAGAGACTTTTGTAGAATAAGACACCCTAGGGAGGGACCACCGCTTGCAGCGCCCTTCTACCAAAGGTTAGGTCAGTAGAGGAAGATAGATCAAGTCGGTAGTGCTTAAGAAAAGGCCGAAGGTGAGGACCAAGTAGCGGCTTTACAAATCTGCTCAATCGATACCTCAGCCTTCTCTGCCCAGGAGGCAGCCACGGCTCTGGTGGAGCGAGCTTTGATGCCTTCTGGACCCGGAGCGCCACTTGCAGAGTAGGATAACATAATGGCCTCCCTGATCCATCTGGCAATGTTACTCTTAGCTACCCCGTACCCTTTTCTACTACCCAGAAAAGCTACAAACAGGGACTGATCTTTCCTCTACTGACTAATTATTGACATTTATTGTAATATGGCTCTCTTTACGTCCAATGTATGGAACTTTTGCTCCCCAGGGTTTTTAGGATTATTACAGAAAAATGACAAGGAGATCTCTTGAGTCCTATGAAAGTCTTGGACCACCTTGGGGAGATAGGCCGGGTCTGGTCTTAGAACCACTCTGTCATCCAAGATCTGCGTATATGGAGGGCATATAGATAGAGCTTGTAGGTCACTCACTCTATGGGCCAATGTTAAGACTACCAATAATACAGTTTTAAATGTGAGTAGTTTTGGTGACAGTTCATGTAATGGTTCAAAGGGATCTTTGGTTAAAGCCTCTAAGACTAGATTCAGGTCCCAGGGAGTTATCTTTGGTATAATGACCGGTCTCGATCTGCCACAGGACTTTATAAACCGGGACACCCACCTATTGGCTGCAGCCATACAGGGCCCCCAGAGCTGAGACCTGGACCCTGAGGGTGCCAGTGGCCAACCAGAGTTGCAGCCCCGACTGAAGGAACTCTTGGATAGGTCCCACTGGAGCTACATCCCCCAAAGGCTCCCTCAGGAAGCCTAGGAACTTTTTCCACGTTCTACGGTAGATTTGGGATGTTATAGGTTTCCTACTTTTCAACAGGGTGGTGACTAACCCTGGTGAGAATCCCTGGCGACTCAGTAGCACCCTCTCAAAATCCAGGCTGCCAGATGGAAGCCCCCCCACCTGAGAGTGGACCACCGGTCCCTGGGAGAGTACGTCTGGAACCTCTGGTAAGATCCATGGATCAGTCACTGACATGAGTCCCACAATGGAGAACCAAGGTCTCCTTGGCCAAAACGGAGCTATAAGAATTATTCTTGCTCGATCCTCCCTGATTTTCCGGACTACTACGGGGATCTTTGTTATCAGGGGGGGAACTTCTAGGGTATTTGTAGGGCATCTACTGCGAAGGGATTTTCTTTTGAATTCACTGAGCAGAACTTCCTGACCCCGGAATTCTCAGGAATTCTACTTGTGTATTTTCGACACCCCTTATATGCAGTGCCGTGATGGACAACAGATGTTGTCCAGCTAACTGGAAAAGTAGATTTGGTATTTTCATGAGGCCCCAAGATCTTTCCCCTCCCCCGGTGGTTGATGTAAGCTACCACTGCACGATTGCCAGTCATGACTCGGGTGTGGCAGCCCCGAAGCAAGGGGAGAAAAAGTTTCACGGCTTTCTCTACTGCCCATTGTTCTTTTACATTTGAACCGTGATCCTTTTCTAGCGAGGACCAGGTTCCCTGTATCGAGTGGGATCTTAGGTGTGCTCCCCACCCTGTGGCACTTGCGTCGATTGTAATGAGGTCCTCGATTGTTTTCTGCCACGGGACACAGGCTGTTAGATGCTCTTCTATAGTCCACCAGAGTAGGGAGTTTCTTACCTCCATGGAGGGACATAGTTCGCCCTCTAAACGCCCTTTCAATTGTTTCTGTGCTGACAGAACTTCCCACTGCAGTTGTCTTAAGTGGTACTGTGCCCACGCTACCGCGGGTATGCATGATGTGAACAAGCCTAAAAGGGACAATGCGTTCCTCAGTGTTATAGCTAGCCTTTGTATTGCTGTGCGAGCTAGGCCCCTTATTCTGGTCACATTGTTTCCTGGTAGGAGGCAGCGCTGTCGCCCGGAGTCCAGTATTAGCCCTAGGAAGGATTGCACCTTTACTGGTGTTAGTCTCGACTTGGGGATGTTTACTATCCATCCTAGCCTTAGTAACGTTAATATCACTTCCTTCACTTGGTGTGTGCAATGGGTCTCCGACCTCCCTATGACAAGAAAGTCGTCCAGGTATGGGACGATCACCATGTCCCGGGAATGAAGAAATGACATTACCTCAGCCATCACCTTGATGAAGACTCTGGGGGCTGTAGACAGGCCGAACGGAAGAGCTGCATATTGGTAGTGTTTGACCTGACCTTGGACATAGAGCACTACTCTCAAGTACTTTTGATACCCCCGGTGGATTGGGATATGATAGTAGGCATCATTTAAGTCTATCACTGCCATGAGGCAGTGCTGGAACAGGATTTTTGTGGCTGTATTGATTGACTCCATTTTGAAGGAGCAATTGTCTACCCACTAATTGAGCCTCCTCAGATTAACTATGGTCCTCCAAGAGCCGTCTGGTTTTTGTATTAAAAAGAGGGGGGAGTAGAAGCCCCTTTCCTTCTTGAACTGGGACCCCCTGTAGGACTCGTTTTTGCACTAGTCCCAAGACTTCCGTCTCCAGGGCCAGTTGTTGCTCTTGGGCTTTCCTTTGGGGTGTCATTATAAAGGTTCGCCTGGGCGGACGGGTGAATTTTATTTATTTTTTTAAACCGTCCTTATGCTCAGGACCCATGTACTGGGGGAGATATTTTGCCCAGGCGGGAAGGAAGAGAAAAAGTCCTCCCCCTACCTCCGACCTGATGTCATTGGGGAGATTTTTTGGAGGAAGTATATGGCCCTTTAAACATATAGCCCGATCCTCTCCTTCTTTTAAAGTCCTAATTTTTCCTATCTCCCGTGGGATGACCCCTGCCACATGCTCCAAAATTTGCTCTAGTTTTTTCCCGAAGAGGAACTGGCCGTCACATGGAATGGAACACAGTCTATGTTTTGATGGCAAATCCCCCGGACACCCTTTAAGCCACCGGGTTTGCCTTGTTGCATTTGATAAGCTTGCCGCTCTAGCTGTTAACCTCATGGCATCTGCTGAGGTATCTGCTAGGAAAGCCACTGCTCCGTGTACGCCAGTGTCAGGTTAGACAGTATTTCGTCCCTAGGAACTTTATCCCTGATCTGGTCCTCTATTTGTTGTAGCCAGGCCATGAGGGCACGAGCGGTACAAGTACCAGCTATTGCTGGTTTTTATCCACCTGCCGATGCTTCCTGGATATGCTTCAGGAAACCATTTTTTTTTTATCAAGCGGGTCTTTCAGCACGCCAGAGTCCTCTAATGGTAGAAATACTTTTTTTTGAGGATTTAGCTATGGCACCATCAATCTTTGGGAATTTTTCCCAGGTTTCTGAGTCTTTTTAAATGGGTACCACCTTTTTGATGTAGAAGGTAAGGCACCCGACCTTTCAGGGTTTTGCCCATTCCCTGTCAATTAAAGCCTTTATCTTATCATTTTTTTTTTTTTCTTTTTCCTTTTCCTCCAGTCCTCCAAACATAACCTACTCCCATGATTTACGAGACTTTTACTCCTTAAGGCCCATTGTAGACCTGACAGTTTTGACCAGCTTTTCCACGTTGTCTGTTTTGGAAACACAGATGGCCCCCTATATCTCTGTCTGAGGAGGCTTCTGAGGATTGAGTAGAGGAAGAGGAGGTGGAGGGTGACAGGGATTTTTCACAGCCTTTTTGCACTAGCGAGGCCTCCGAGTCCCTTGTACGGCTTCTTTTAATTCGCCCTTTTAAGGGTTGCCTTTAGGGAGCCTTTCACCTCCTCTTGTATTATAGCCCTAAGGCTAGTCACCTAATCAGGGATTTCATCCCGTATGGCTTTGTTTATACAGTCAGCGCAGAGATCTTTCTGCCACTGACCTGCCAGCAGGTGTCTGCATAGGGTGCATGCTCTATTTTTGCCGCTAGACCCCTAGTGATCAAACAGAAAAATTGGAACCCCGTTACCATAAGGATGACATTCACGTAGATCACTCACCACCGCTGTCAATCAAGGGTACCAATCTCGGAGGCTCCTCAGATGCACTCGTGACGCTTTTTCTGGACGTCTCAGAGTCATGCCAGTCGTGTTTACAACTTGCGCTCCCACCACTTGAGCGGCTACTTCTGGTTTGCTGGCGGCTCGGCACTGCATCTGGCGAGAGCTTTTGCTGCTGCTGCTGTTGCTGCTCTCTTGCCCCACTTCCCTCGTGAAGTTTTCTGGGCATGAATGCGTCTTCTGTGGTCATCCCTCTATCAGAGGGATCCACTGCACTCTCAAGCCTCCTCCGGTGCCCATTCACAGCCCGTCACTCCTCCTGCCACGCCGCCGGGATCCAAGATGGCGGCGCCCATGGGGAAAACGCTGGCCGGCAAAAGATCATCCCGGCGGCGTGGCAGGAGTGACGGGCTGTGAATGGGCACCGGAGGGCCCCCTACGTCACACGGGCACGCCCATTCCCAGCGTGCCTTGCGCGTGACGTCAGAGGGGAGCCACCCAGGAAAGGCCGCCCCTCCTGGACATCGGCAGAGGGGGGCGGGCGGCGCGGCAGCCACGAAAGAGCCCCTGGACCCCTGACCGTGCTGCGCTGACGCCCGCTCTTACGCTGACCCCCTGGGGGACCCGTGGACGGCGCTTCCACCCCCGACGCCCAGGCTCTGCCTGATCTTCCACGCTGGCACGGGGGTGGGAAGGTACAGACATCTTGACACGCCGTCTTCAGCACACGAGTCCCTGTCAGGACAGGAAACCCAACTGAAGCGAGGGAGAGGTACCGCCCCTTTTATCTTCAGTAGGGTTCCTGTCCTGACAGGGCGGATCCCCTCTCTCATGTGTGCCGTCATGGGAGACGGGAAAAAAGATGTTTCACATCCTTAAGTGTTTTTGGTAGAACAGGTAGAGCAGTCGCCTAAAGCATCTACATAACGCTCCTTTCTCACTTTAGTTATGAGGTTGCCAACTTTTACATTTCTAACCCAAGTGAAGAAAAATCTGCATCGGTAAAATCTCATGAAAAATACATTGCAGAATCCACTTTTCAACAAAGTAATGTATTACATGCAGCACGCATCGGCAGAACGTTACCTAATGGGAGAAAGCACAGTGCAGACGAGCGTCCTCATCCTCAGCACATTTATCACACTGTAGGACTGAAGCCATCACGACGCGATAAACTATAAATGATAATATGACAGGTTGATCTAAATTTTTTTTTTTTTTTTTTTTTTTTATTCAAAAGTGCAGTCCCCAAAAGGGACGATTCAGGATTACAAAATATGAGCACTGTCCTCCAAGAGTAACGCCACAGGTTCTGTGTCCGCCGGTCTACTACAGAGTATATTTTTCTATGACTGTCACATTCACCTAAATGGGAAATGGGGCTTGCAGACATTCATGGACGTGCTGCTGCAGAAACTATTTCAATGCATGAAAACAGCAGAAACTTCTGCAACCAATCTGCTGCATGGTAGAGAGGCGTGGTAATCACGTCCTTTCCGCTTCATTAAGTACTTCAATTTCCTGTTTTGCCTCTAATGTCGGAACCATCTTTTCTCCTACAGTTTCAGTTCTTTGTGAAGAAAAGCAAGATGCGCGGCCACCTAAGAAAAAAAAACACACAAAAAAAACAACACTAGATAAGACATAACGATATGTTACTCAGGTATCCTCGCCTTTCAGGTGTTTCACATGAACTAATAAACTTCCTAAATGCCATGTAACACTATAAAAAAGGGTGCACTTTTTTTTTTTTTTTTTTTTATGTGGTGATTTGCTTGCTGCTTCTAAAATGTATAAAAAAATTCTCCAGGTCTGATAATTTTATGAAGATAGATAAAATATAGATGTAGGTATAGGGGCAGAGGCATAACGGGCGGTTGCAGCAGTCTCTGCTGTGATCGGGCCCGGTGGGTGAGGGCCGCCAACACCAGCCCTTACTTCAGCTGAATGTGTGTCCTTTTTTTTTTTTTTTTTTAAAAGGGAACTTGTCCGCAGGTTTTTGTACACCAAACTAATGGGATCTAAGCAAAGTCGTTGTAAAGGACATTAAATTCATATCTATTGGTTGTAGAAAAGTGATTTTTTTTTTTTCTTTTTAGCAGTCCCTTGCAAATGTTTTATGTTAATGATCCATAAGTGCAGCTGGAGTGGCACTTACAGCTCCCTGCCTGTTCTCCTCTCGGTATCGGTCATCGACTGCCTCTTGTCCGAGTGACCTGCATCCCCTGCCCGAGATTCATCACGTGTCGAAATTTCTTAGGCCGGCGCATGCTCGGTAAAGATCTAATAACATTGCAAGAGCTGGGCTAAAGAGCTCACACGAGTGTGTAACGGACAACTGCTATTTTTTTTTTTTTCTTTTTAAAATCGGACAGCACTCGGTCCCATGTTATTCAATGGGGCAGTGCAGATAGACCATCAGTATGGCATCCAATTTTTACGGACACATTGCAATTCTGTAAGATAGGAAACTGTAAATGGTCTTGTAAAAATTAATAGCTTAGTAAAAAAAAAAAAAACAAAAAAAAAAAAAAACAAAAAAAAAAAACAAAAAAAAAAAAAAACCACACAACATTTGCAGACAAAAGGGACCTGGCAGGCTTATTTCACATTTACATTTGGAGGCGCAGTGGACGCTCGTCGTGAAGCTCCACCCCCTGCCGCGCCTCCTCCGTGCCGCTGCATGCGTACCCCATCTTTAGCATTGGGTACACAGGCCATGCGCAGGTATGCTTTTGCCGCCGCATGCATCCTTTTGACGGTGCAGCGACCTGCGCCAAACGCCTGTTTTGAGCTAATGGAAGTTGGGTCTGCAATTCCTTTCCATTGTTGCTGCTTGCTTATCATGTGCAAACACCATACAAAGAAAAAGTACATAACCCCAGTGAGATCTGATGACACCCAATTTGATATAGCAAAAGTCAACGCAACAGGTAAAAAAAAAATTACTGTAAATTGCTAATAATCTCCGCAACGGAAAGGCAATTTTTTTTTTTTTAAAGTTTGGTGAAAGGTCCTCTTTAAGACACCAATATTAATTTTTAGGTATAGAAAAAAAAACCAAAAAAACAAAACCAAAAAACACATGATGGCGACTGTGTATCAAGTTCTGAGTGGCTTTCTGATAATGTTTTAATGTATCAAGCGTCTACTTACAAGAAGATATAGGTATGGGGGGGGGGGGGGGGGGGGGTTAATATATTTTTTATTTTCCAATTTAAGTTTTACTTGTACTTGAAGGTTTGTCCAGACTACCAGAGGCTGAAAAAGAGTTGAAAAATCACTAGCAGCGAAAGGGTTAAAAAAGGGAACACACCGGGCAAAACCGATACACTATATTCTACATAGTGCAGACCTCAGGGGCGGAGCATGACAGGGATTCCCCCCCCCACTCCCGAGGCTCTGAACCAGACAGGCTGCGCCATCAGTTTTGCCAGAGCGTTACCTCGATTTTACTGGTGATTTTGAGAACACAAGTGACTGTGTGCGATTTGTTACCTTTTTCAAGGAATCTTCCCAAGATAATGAATCCGTGTGACTGCCTCCAGGCTGAACATCTAGCAGTATATTTGGCATCCTCCAATCTGAAATAGTATCACAAGTACAATATAATAAAAAAAAAAAAACAAAAAAAACACAACACCACAACAAACCACACACCAGTATGCCTTTGTATTATACACTTTACTTTTTAGCAATTCTACAATTACACAAATCTTTTCATTCCCAGTTCCCATAGGGGCACTTCTTTAAAAAAAAGTGTCTCATGGTTAATAAGGACCAAAAAGTTTTTTTTTTGTTTAAGAACCAAAAGGCACCAAAAACTCGGAAAACTTACAATTGGTTGTTGCCCATTTCATGGTCGACAGGGTGTTTTTCTAGACTGTCAGACCAACAGTACAATGGTGCGGTGGTGGCAGAACTGCCAAAGATTTGCCCAGCCATATCATATAGCCATACGTGAAGAAGTTCAGAAGAGCACTGACCGTAAAGGACCAGTCACATCCGCAAATTGCAGACGTGACAGACACACTCAGTGTGCGCATCAGCAGAAAGATGCCTACTATATAGTGGCCCTAGTCTGGTGCATAAGATGGGCCAGGTTAGTGCAAATTGTGAGTTTTATCCACCGACGTCCTGAGGTCTGTGGGGATATTTACCCATGAGGTCTAGCACATGCCAAACAGACCAACTGTAGCCTCTCTTTGCACAAGCGCACATTACATGAGCGAAAAACCCATTTGTGTGAATGTCGTTCCCCCCCCCCCCCAAGAATAAGAAGGCGAATCCAGGCAAGGAAGAGAAACAAAAACATCCGTCAATTTATTCAAAGGATTCCAAGAGGAATAACAGAGGGATAGCCAAACGCAGAGTTCAAAGGTAAAATGGGGGGAGATGGTGTTGACAGATCTACTAGAATTAAGTATGCAAGTGACAGTCGGATATAGATGGAGGCGCCGCTCACTTACTGGCACTTACTCACCGGGCAATGTCGATGCCTGAAAATGGCAGAGGGCAGCTGTCCGGAGCCTTTTCACGTACTGCAGTAATCCACTTAACACAATGCGCTGATCATTCTCATAAGCCGTAATCAGAACTGAGGGATAATTCTGCAAGAGAACAAAGAAACAGACACGACCATGACAGCGTAATAGGATCAGAAATGGTTACACACTTTTCTTTCTATGTACAGTCCAATAAGCCAGAATATTTGGCAGTCCAGCCGCGGTCAGTTTTTCTGAACGCACACATTAGCTCTTCTGCAGGTCAGGGATAGACTGGCGAGGTCGGCACAACGCTTTGACGCCTATTCTCTCTTTTCACCCAAATTTTAAAGAAAACTGCAGATTAATAAAAGATAAAGCCAAGGCTATAAAAAGGCGTCAGTGTCGCTCCTACCTGCGGAGTGATGTTCTGATAAGGGCAGTAAGCCCGTACAGCTCTGTAGTGCTGCGCGTTACCCTGAGGGTCGCCCCATTCATCTTGCTCTTCAATGGTGAGTGGTAAAGACGGGTCCATCATTGTAGCCAACACATTTAGGAAAGGCGCCTAATGAAGAAACCGGCATGGTCATTGTACTGCTGCACTTCGTAGATGGGCATTATGTTAATAATTAAGTAAAAAGTGAAGTACGAGAACAGGGTCCCCCATATGCAGGTGAGACCACCACTTCATTCACTTCTATGAGAGCGATAGTGGACACTGGTGACCACTGCTCCCCCCCTAGATACATGTGCACCACGGCTCCAGAGCGTTCACACAGGGGACAGAGGACCTCCATACTTGTGATTAGTGTAGTTCCCAGTGGACAAACCATCATTCGTTTTTACGGCATTTATTATGCTCCAGTTCAGTACGAATATGGAGATTAAAAAAAGCGCAGCGCTCGCCTATGGATTTGCCCATTCACACGGTTCTGACTGTTCCTGGTACCGAATCGCCTTCTCATTAATATTAAAGGATAGTACACTTGTCCGATATAAAACTGTATATATTTTCTAGATATAATGGGGTCTTTATTGATGGTTTAGCCTTTGGTCTTCACTTATCTCACATTGAGGGTCTGCCCATAGGGGCCGCAGCACTCGCTCGATTGTTTGACCAGTCACCGTAAATTCTTGTACAATCCATCCCCACCAATAAACACAGCAATGTCATACCTAAGAACTGGCCCATTAATTGCAAAATCTAGAAACAAACTATTTGAACTATGTAACCTAATGTGGTACCTCCAAGACCATGGCTCGGAAAAGCCACGGCCTCGAATTGTACAGAGCTCCGGCCAGAACTCCTCCGGCGCTGGCAGCTTCTAGGGATGTCCGACAGGGCTGAGAAAATCCAACATCGTGGAGATGAACAATACAAGCCTCCAGGTCATCCAGACCATTCCGCTTCTTCTCCAGGTTACCCTGCTTATGCCAGTTACAGCCCAATTCTCCACCACCTCTGTAAAGACAGAGCAGGCACTGGAGGAAGCAGTGGAAATAAATGACAGACACTCATGTTTATAACACCAAGAACAAGCTTATACCCAATCATTTGGACAGAAATAAAATCTGTTGCAAAGTATAGGAGAAGCGTTGTCATATCTTTCTTTATACATACCGGAAAAACACTGAGGACTGATGGTAAAAAGGACACAGTGATGACACCGGTTTTTCACACACGTGTTTTATACAGACGTGTGAAGGAGGAATCAGGAAAAAGGTTTTCAGCAGGTTCCTTGTCATCAGAGGCAGGATGATAACCGATAATACCGCTATACACAGCTGAAGACACAGGATCCACCAATCACAAAAGACAATGTCACTGCTGACCCTGCTCCCCTTCACAATGATTTTTGTACACGCTCATTAGATGCTTCAATACAAAAGATAGGGTCGTGGTCTCTTTATTAGGGCTAATCTAAATATTATTTCCTGAAACAGGAAGCTACAGTGTTAAAAAAAAAAAAAAAAAAAAAAAAAAAAAAAAAAAAACATAAAAAGGGCCAGTGGGGTATCAATTGTGGTTGCAGAGGGTGTGAATGGTCCTGTGTGGGAAGGGGGCATGTCGACACCAGCACCAGTTTCAGCTGGATGTGCGTCCTCAGCTGAAGTGTACTGCAGCACAGAGACCCGCTGGCTCCCTGCACTGCAATACATGCCACCAGCCAATCAGAGGCTGGCAGCTGATGTCTGTGTGCTTGTCACGAGCGGCGCATGGCAGTGACATCATCCGCCACCCATGGCTAGCATGCTCATGTCAGCTTCAGGCTATGGAAAAAGGACACTGCATGTTGTAGGAGCAGAGGAATGCAAGAATATATATTTTAATGTGTTCAAAAAAAAAAAAAAAGCAGCAGAACGGACATTACACCAGGAAGGGGCCCAGGCTGAGAGGTCATTATAACCAGAAGAGGCCCATGATGATGAAGATTACTACAGTAAGGGGCCAGGTCAAATCCCACTAAGGACAACATCTGGAAGGAGTTTGTATTGGTTTCCTCGGGGTTCTCCCAAACGCCAAAGATTTACCAATAAGGGAATTTAGATTGGGAGCCCCGATGGGGACAGTAACGATAACGTCTGTAAAGTGCTGCAGAATATGACGGCGCTCTACAAGCAAAGCATAATAAAACAAGTAGGACATATGGATTCGGCAGATCTTCAATTTTTTAAAAATGTGTTCATCTAATTTCTGCTCAATTCACAACTTTAGCCCCAACTACCATTTTACATGCAAATTTTCTCTGGAAAAAAAAAAAAAGTATAGTCACTGTGCGTTGAGTTATTTCACACAAAGTTCATAATGGGACAAGATCAGCAGTACAGCTAGAAGAAATATGACATCAAGTTGGGGCTAAAGTTGTGAATGGAATAGAAATTAGATGAACAACAGATTGAAAAAAAGTTGAAGTCTAAGGGCTCATTCTCACTTGCGAGAGACTCGCATGTATTTCTATGCAGCCGCACGCTCCAGTCCCAGCCGCAGTGCCGGGTTTTCATGCGAGAGACTCGCACGAGAATCATGCGAGTCTCTCGCAAGTGAGAATGAGCCCTTAAAGTTAAAAAGTCATGACTAAGGGTTGACTGTCACCCGAAACGCATTGATATAGAAGTTATACTAGCTGACGTTGTCCTCTGTTATGCACTTTGTGTGAACAAAAGCCTATTCATGGTTCGTTGAGCTGGATTAACTTTTATTTTACAATTATTATAATAATTTTTATTATTTATATAGCACCATTGATTCCATGGTGCTGTACATGAAAAAGGGTTACATACAAATTACAGATATCACTTACAGTAAACAAACTAACAATCACAGACTGATACAGAGGGGAGAGAGGACCCTGCCCTTTCGGGCTTACATGTTACAGGATGGTGGGGAAGGAGACAGTAGGTTGGTGGGTTGCAGCAGTTCCGGTGTTGGTTGAGGCGATATCTCCGGTAGTGGTGAGGAGGTAGTGGGGTCATTGCAGGCTTTCTTGAAGAGGTGGGTTTTCAGGTTCCATCTGAAGGATCCGAGTATGGTTGATAGCCACACGTGTTGGGGCAGGGAATTCCAGAGGATGGGGGCTATTCGGGAGAAGTCTTGGAGGTGGTTGGGTGAGGAGCAAATAAGTGTGGAGGAGAGAAGGAGGTCTTGGGAGGACCGGAGATTACGTGAGGGAAGGTATCGGGAGATTAGTTCAGAGACATGGGGGAGACAGGTTATAGATGGCCTTGTAGGTCAGTATTAGTCATTTGAACTGGATATGAGGGAATGGGAGCCAGTGAAGAGATTTGCAGAGGGGAGAAGCGGAGGAGTAGCGAGGAGAGAGATGAATTAGTCGGGCGGCAGAGTTGAGGATGGACTGGAGAGGTGCAAGGGTGTTAGCAGGGAGGCCACAGAAAAGGATATTGCAATAGTCGAGGCGGGAGATGATGAGGCCATGCACAAGCATTTTAGTAGATTTAAGGTTAAGTA